>NC_046320.1:40425894-40727866 GCF_009819535.1 Lacerta agilis
CCCAAAGGGTCCCTAAATTCTCGAAGGTGACCCTGAGTAACTTCTTGATGGAGGTACAGTAAGCCCACAACCGACACCCATTTAACTTGTGTGCATTCACCTTCATTTGCGTGGCAAAGGAAAAATAAAAACAGAAAGGGGCAGAATTCTGGGGGCAATGACTCTGGCAATCCCACCAGCCATTGAACCTAATGGGTTTTGACTATACGTGATTCTGGCTGCAGGCGCAATCCCTGGAAAGTAATCCCCATGTAAGTTGCAGGCTTACTGTACACAGAACACAAGTTTCTGAGGATCACAAGTTGAAAGAATGCTGTTGCCCTCGAGTCCTACTTGAAAGTTTCCCATTGGCACCCGGCTGGCCAATGCTAGAACCAGTATGCAGGATCAGATGGGCTTTTGGCTTAATTCAGCAATGATCTTTTTATATTAGATGCATTCTCAGTGAATGATTGAGGTACCCTAAGAAGCTTACCAACACCTAGAGCCAAGCAGGCTAAAGAGAACCCAAGATCTTTCTGCTTAGGTTGAATGTTATTGGCTTAGCTGGCATTAGTTAGCACTAAAAGGTGGGGGAATCTTCTGAATTGCAAATGGAGGCTGAAATTGTATACACACTGACCCACAATGAACTTAATAGGGGCTTATTTCTGTGTAGACACGCATGCAGAGGACTGCATCACAAGCCTTTTTAAAAGGTTCCATTGATGGTTATGAGATTTTTCAGAGTTCAAGTGACAAAGCTAGGGTTTCCCAACCTGGTGGCCTCCAGATATTGTTGAACTCCAACTCCCATCATCCTTGACCAACTGGGGCTGATGGAAACTGTAGTCCAAAATAGGGAATGCTTGTAGGCCAACAACAGCTGGGGTGACGGAAACAGTAGCATCTCCTGTGCTTGCGTACACTTCACCCCATCCAAGATATCCCAATGTACATTGGACTGTCCCTGTAGGCAGATTACTACGTCAGACAAACTATTTCTTGCTCAGCTTTCTGAAAGGCTGATGAACTAAGAAACAGTAGTAAGGGAAGTGAAAGGCAGATACTTGTTATGAAGCAAATTTTCAAGAAGTCTCAGTTCACTGTAATTTACACAGTGCAACTGCAGAATGCTCCTGCTCTCACTCCTCAATTTAAATACCAAGAAAGCCAATAAGAACCTAAGAGCAGTCCTGCTGGGTCAAACCAAAGGCCCATCTTAAATCTAGCAGAGAAATCAGACACCTCTAGGAAGGAAATTCATAAGCAGGACATGATGCCAAGACACATAAGAACACGAGAAGAGCCTGCAGGATCAGGCCATTGGCCTATCTAGTCCAGAATCCCTTTGTCAGTGGCCAACTAGATGCTTATGGGAAGTCCACCAGCAGGATTTAAGTGCAACAGCACTCGCCCCTTCTGTGGTTTCCAGCATACTGCCTCTGGAAGTGGAGGTAGAACATGGCTTTATCCTCCATGAATTTGTCTAGTCCTTTAAAAAAACCATACAAGCTGGCTGGCCATCATTGCCTCCTGTGGGAAGGAGTTTCATAGTTTAACTACGTGCTGTGAGAAGTACTTTCTTCTGTCTGTCCTGAATCTTCCAACATTCAGCTGCATTGGATGTTCCAGTGTTATCTATGAGAGAGGAAAAACTCCTCTGTCCACTTTGTCTACCCCCTCATGTGTAATCTGATATACCAATACTGTACCTTCATCATGCCTCTTCTTACTTGCCTTATCTCTAAACTGAAGAGGCACAGATGCTGTAAGCTTTCAACATAGGGGAAATTGCTCCACCCCCTCGAACATTTGGGTTGACCTTTTCTGATGCTTTTCCATCTCTGCATTTTTAGGAAACACTTTTAACAACCCGTAGTGAGTAGTGGCTTTCAAGCCCAGGCGAATTTCAGTTCCTTAAAACCATTAATCATTGTGCACATGGAAAAGGTCACACGCTGTGCACAAATGAGCTGACAAACTACAGAAGAGGGGAACCCATTATAGTTTATCGGAAGTGTTCTCCGAAGCATCACATTATTTTTTTACAACCCAAAAGTGCACCTACGCTCAGGTATGGCACCATAGATTTCTTCAGCGTTGTTTTGAAAATTAAACAAAAATATTTTCTGTGGGGAAGGTAGGAGATAAAGAGCAGGATATGGATTACTGCTTTCCCCTGGGCAAAAATACATCAAGTAACGATTAATAGGAACTCTGGCATAGTTAGAGGGGAAATATGCAGAAAGCACTCCTTGAAATCCCCAAGCAACACATGCTTTTCTCAGAGCAGAGGTAACTTGGAGAATTAATCAAGGATGCGAAAACTTATCTCAACAAGGTGGTAATACTGAGAGTGCTGCCTACAGGGTATGTAATATATGCCTGGCATAAGATCCCATTCACTGACTTTCTGGAAGAAGCAGCTTTTAATGAATCAGCTGCCAGTTTAAGGCTGTCTTGAGTTCATTTACTTAATAAATGGGGCTGACTGGTTGGCTCCTCATTAATAATATATGTTTTCAATCAATCAGAAGCCTTGTATCTAGCATGTGTCCAGCCTTCAACCAAGACAAAAGCAGAGCAAAATGTACTCTGGATAACCCCCCCCCTTTTTAAAAGAAACCACCCCAGGGCTTAGCATAGCAGAAAGCGTGGTAGACCGTGGGCTCCACAAATCTGGCTTGGAAAACTCACTTTACCATGGGTAAAACGGAACTTTGACCTACCTCACAAGACCACTGCAAGGATTGGTAAGATACAGACAAATGATGATGCCACTTACCGTGACCCTTAGAAGCCCCCCCCCCACTATGCAGGAGACGAACGCGTTAGACTACCTGTACTCCTTTAGCAACCACCTCTCCCTCTCCACCGACCAGCCCCCACCCCGCGTCTTCATTAGAACGTCCGAAACCCAGCGTTCCATCCATGGAACGTCCGGCGACTCCGATGGTTCTAGGCACTCACCTGCTTGGGAATTGGCAGCCCCCGCGCTTGCAGCCGCAGAACAGCCGTAGTGAGGGGCGGCGGCGGCGGCGGCGGAAGAGGCAAGGATGGCAGGCGGGGAGAGGGCTTTCTTGACTGGAGCCGGAGACCGGAGCAGCAGCGTCGAAGAGGTGGCGGAGGAAGGCGCGCAGCAGAGGTTGGAGAGGGCCGAGCACAGGGACCGAGCGGGGCTCTGATACATAATAACGCTGCCCTCGGGGAACCGGGCGAGGACAACCGGAGGACCGGGGAAACGAGCCCCCTGACAAGAATGAGGTCACAAGCTCAAGCGGACCTGCGGCGCAGCCTCGCCGCCTTACGGAGCCGGAGGAACAGGCGCGCACGAGCACTCACACACCTTCGGGGAACGAGCAGCAGCTGGGGAATCCCAGGCGGGCGGCAGCTCACACCAGCCTCCTCAGCACACGCACGCGGACGGCGCTCACTGCCGCAGACGGGAGTTCAGCCGGCACAAGGCAAGGCTCACGCCTTCTGCCGGCACTGACGCAGCCGGCAGCTCCCAAATGCAAAAGAGGGGGGGGGAGCGCGGGAAGCTCAAGTCTTCTGCCCGCAGAAGCGTAGCTGTTCTGTTCCTCCCATGTTCAGTTCAAAAGACAAGCTCGACGCTCGTGGAAGCCAGTGTAAGAAACGTCGGTAGAGGGTCTCAGGAGCCCAGGCTGAGTTGACTGCGCGAGCTCCCCCCGCGCACTGCATGGTATGCCCCAGTTGTGCATGTCTCCCTCCCTCCCTCCCCCGCCGCGCCAGGGTTCCCAGCAAGCGGTTTCTCTTTGCTGACGTCACCACGGACGTCACTTCAAGAGCGGGGGAAGGGGGCGTTGGCGGGAGCCGCCTCCGAGTCAACTACGTTGCTGCTGCTGGAGCAGGGGCGGCCTCGTTTCCCCCCCTCGCGCAGCGATGCCCCCGCCCTTGTCTCCGGGTTCATTTCACGCCTCGCTCCCCCGCTTTCCTGTGATGAAAGCGCTTGTCAGAGCAGGTTACAACACTAGGCTTTTAAAAACCGCTGAAGAAGAGCCCTGTGTGGTCCTCCGGCTTAAAAGTCCCACCCAGCGCGGCGTCTTGCTTGTCCCCACCGTGACCAGCCAGGCGCCCTTGCGTAGCAAACAGGACGTGCTAAGCAAGCAACCGCCCTCCCGATTCCTCTCCGTTGGATGGCAGAGAGAGGCAGTGTTGTGTAGTGGTTAGAGGTTAGAATACCTCACTAGGACTTTGGGAGGTCAGGGTGCAAGTCCACGCCTCTTAGCCTAAACTACATCTTAGGGCTGTTAGGAGCATAAGAAGAGCTTGCTGGATCAAGCCCAATATCCTGTTCTCACAGTGGCCAACCAGATGCCTGTGGGAAACTAGCAAGCAGAAGATGAGCACCAGAGCATTTGCCCTCCCCCACCCTCCGCAGATGGTATTTAGAAGGCATTGCAGCCTCCTACTGTGAAGGTAGCCATTAATAGCCACGAATTTGTCTAATCCTCTTTTAAAGCCATCCAAGTTGCTGCATCCTGGAGGAGCAACTCCCATAGTTAGAAGTGCTGCATGAAAAAGTACCACTTTCTTTTATCTGACCTTAACATCTTCCAGCATTCAGCTTCATTGGATGCCTAGTGTTATGAAACAGAGAGGAAAACTGTTGTGTATTGATTCAAGGGTTATAATATCTGTATTACTATTGTCTGTATTCACATTAGGGGAAAATAACTGCCTTCCTGTTCCAGAAGGAACAGCTACTATTGGTTCATTCAAGTTGCTGCATTTAGATCCTCAGTCTTACTGGTTTCCACCAAAAGGCAGCTTTGTGATTGCTTGAGATTGTTCCCTCCAAAATGTATCCTTTCTAGACAGTCTTTCTGTCCCTATAAATGTAGCATCCCTCTCCTCAGTTCCCCAGTCTTGTTTGTCTGAATAAAGTGTTACATGAAGAAGCTGTCTCCTGCCTGCTATGTCAGAGCTGAAATCACTCGCTGAATCACGACCCCCACGTTACAACAAAAACCATGCATGTCCCCTTGAGCTCCTTGGGAGGAAAGGGGAGGTATGAATGCAACAATAAGTGAATATGTGCCCAGGGATCTGGTATAGGAGGTACACTGCTCCTGAAGATGGATGTTCTATTTAGCTGTTCTGTCTCATAGCCATTCCAGGGCCCATCTTCTGTGCAATGGTGTGTAAACCCTCCTTAAAGGGGCTTTGGTTTTACTGTCTTACTGCCATTTAAAATTTTTATTCTGGTTTTAACAAAGGAAGACTATTTTAGAGGAGAAAGGGTTGTCCCCCCCCCAAGGCATTGCTTAGCTAAGATCCAAATGCAATGGTTGCATGGGAATAATAAATATGACATCTGGGTTGCTTTGATAAGGAAGAAGGTCTCTGTGTATTTAATGTTATCATGGGGAGGAGCTACCTTTTCAACTTTATAAAAAGGTTCCTCAGGGTGGTCACGGAACGGCAGTGCCAAAGGACTTTCTGCCTTTGGTCTCTGGCTACTTTCAGTACATGTAACACCGGAGATCTAGCATTAGAGTTACCGGTAATTGCGGCTCTTACCAGTGGCGTAGGAAGGGCGGGGCGTAGGGGGTGGGGCGCCCCAGGTTCCAGGGGAGGGGGGTTACACTCTGCGGCCCCTCCCCAAACCAAGCCCCGGCACCCATCCATACTGCTTTACGGATGGTGGGGCAGCCCCACGACCCGCCGCTCGCTCAGCAGCTTGCCTGGTCACTGCGGGAGCAGCAGCGCTGGCCCGGATGGACTGGGCATGCGCGGCGTTTCTGCGTATGTGCAGTCCGTCCGGTGTCGTGGTGTCACGATGCCCCCGCTCCCAGGGGGGTGCCTTCACACTGCCGCCCCAGGCAGCCAAAAGGCTTCCTCCGCCGCTGGCTCTTATGACTACTTTTTTTCATTCTTCCTTTTTGCTTGAAGACAAACATGTTTACCCCAGTTTACAGAGCCCCCTGAAATATTGCTGAAATACATCTTTCATAAAACCACTTCCTTCTCTTGTTTCAACTCAGCCCTTACAGATGCCCATTATTGGGGGGGGGGGAGAGAGATGGGATTTTAAATTGTCACTTCCCCCCATGATAAGAGTCTTTGACTGTAAACTGCCTCACAGCAGCCTAAAATTTGATTTGCAGAATTATTTATTTATTTATTTATTTAAATTTGTGTTCAGGGCAGCAAATATAAAAAAAAAAACATTTGACAACCATCTAAATAGCATTAAAAAGCAATCACGTACTTTTACAGTTACAGTTACAGTTACAGTTGTTGTGGCCTGTATCTGTCAGTATCTAAATGCCTGCTTAAGCAAGAATGCTTTCAAATTTCCTCCTGAAAGTCAATAAATAACGAGGGAGACAGATACACCTCACCGGGGAGGGCACTCCACAAATATTGAACCACCACTGAAAAGGCCCTGAAAACTCCCATCTTCAGGCCAGGAAAAACTGCACATGTTGACTGTTATGCAAAGTTCCACACTTCTGTCCAGAAAATGAGGTGGCAGCTCTAACATAAATGCATATTTAGAAGCTGTCAGTATGGTGCAGTGGAGACGCTTACCTGACCTTCCAGCAGATGAGCCACTGCTGCTTAGCAGGAGGGTGGCTTGGGGGCAAATGCACCTGCTAAGTGCTTCCATTCCATTCCATTCCATTCCATTCCACTCCACCCCACCCCACTGTCTGCTGCTGCTCACACTTGTTATGTGAACTCAGTACTTAAAGGGCTGCAATTACTGTGTTAAATTATGTGTGAAAAGGGAGAACCTGGCTCAGATTCAGTTGGTGTCCAAACCTGCATTTACATTTATGTGAGAATTGTAAATCCCACTGAATGTACAGGAGTGGACGGCACCATTAATCTGGTGAAATAGTTGAGGCCTCTAGCTCTCGATGACTCATCTGTTGGGCGTTGATGCCAATTTAGTTCCAGGAAGGAAAAAAAGAATGGGAATCCTCCCTCCCAAACCTTGCTATTCAGATACTGTATATGTAAAAACAAACAAGTGTAACCAGGCTCCGAGGGATGCTGAGAAAATGAGTCATCTATACACAGAACACGGAAAATTAGGAAATTGAGATCACGCTTCCTTTTTAAAAATAAATCCTTCTAATCCCACCATGTGATTTTGATTAATCATGTTGTAGTTGAGTGTTTTCAAGTAGGAATAATGCTGGGAAACAAGGAGCTAAATTGTAAATGGAATTGTTGTTCAGAGAGAGAGAGGGTGGCCTTTGCAGATTAAAAGAGGTATCTCGGGGCTGCTGTAAGTGAGATTGTTTTGGCACGCTGTTGTGATAAATGTGCTCCACATCCCATATGAATGTGACGTTATATTTTACACCTGCATGTATGTGTAGTATTTATTAGTGGATTGGTATAAAGTAGTAGTTAAGAGGCCGAGCAAATGAATGGGGAAGCCTGCAGTTCAGATCTTACCTCTGCCATGAATTCACAGGGAGCCTTAGGCAAACCACTCTCTCTCTCTCAGCCTTGGGTTGAGCAATATGGGGAGACTACAAGCCTTTTCTGTAGTAGCCCTTGTCTTTGAAATGCTCTCCTCGGGGAGGCCTGCCTGGCACCAACTTTGAGACAAATGCACGTTTTTTCTGGGCATTTGGACAGCACCAGTGATGGGGTGCTTTGGCATTCATGTTAGGTTGGGTAGCGTGGTTATGATGAGGATGGAGTTTTTGATTTGTCTTTGACACACTTATGAGATTCCTATATTGTGCTTTTACTCTGGTTGCAAATTGCTTTAGGGCTTCTTGAAGCAGGAAGCATTGTATACATTAACAAACCCAGTAACACTGACTTGTCTTATGGAATTGTTAAAAGGATACTACTAATTAATACATGGGAAGCACATTGAAAGCACCATAATATGTTATGTTTCCATTACATACTGTTCCTGCCAAATATGGCAGCTGAGTTTGGGAGCTGCTTGGAAGGGAAAGATGGATGTTGCGTCTCATGCTAGGGTCCTCTCCCATTGGCCTTGGCTTGGCTGTTTCTAATAGTGTCAAAGGTCAGCGTAAAGGTTGTTGCAAAGTTTTGGTTTGGTTTAGGTTTATTGAATTTATATTTTGCTTCCACTAAAAAAAGCCCAAAGCAATTTACAACCAAGTAAAATACTGATGATGATGATGATGATGATAATAAATACATATATTTAAAATATATTCAGCAACACTATCCTATCTCTGGTGCTCCCCAAATTCCCAGGAAAACAGCAATTGGTATTTACATGCATTTGCTGAAGAAGTGGCTTGAAAGAGATCAGCACGCACATATTTTCTTCAGGAAACTTCTGTTTGCCTTTATTGCTTTGTTTCACACCTGTTCAAGACAATATCAAGCCAAAACTCAGTTGTCGAACATAATAGGTTCCAGAAGCCCGTTTGACTTCCAAAACCTTCGACAACTGAGGCACGGCTTCCGACTGGTTGCAAGAGCTTCTTGCACTCAAGCAGAAGCTGCGTCGGACATTCGGGTTCCGAAAAATGTTTGAAAACCAAAGCATTTACTTCCAGGTTTTCAGCATTTGGGATTCAATTCAAAATGTTAAAAAATGGAGCTGTTCAGGAACTGAGGTTTGACTATATATGAGAACGTATGGATGGAAATAATGAGAAAAGGTTTCTCACTATATGTTGTGTGTGTGTGTGTGTGTTATACAGCTGTTGCAGATGTTATACATTGTAAGTTGTTTTCATTTTTACATTTTAAGTTTTGATCATCTTTACTCAAAAGTTCATTCCAGTGATTTCACTGGGATTTACTTTCAAGTAAGCTTGTTTCGGATTGCAGCCTTAATTTGTCATGTAATTTGGATTGTTTCTGTTGTAACTGCCAACGACCTCTGACAACTTCCAGCTCTTAATTCAGTTGTCACATATCAGGCTTTTGGATCTTTCCCCTCCACTCTGATGTAAGATAGTGCTAATTGTCCTAGGAAATTCTCCATTAACTGGCTTTCAGTTCAGGCAGATTTTTCCTGTACTTAGTTGCTATAGGGAAATGTTTTGTGCTGCAGGACCGGATCTTGATCTCTCCCCACCTCGCAAGCCAACTTTGACAGGTGGGCAGGACGACCTGCCTGTCTGTCATCTCCCATCACATGATGGCCCCACCTATCTATCAGTGTCTGCCTGTGGGAGTGGTGGGGTGTGGAAAGATGATGACCAAGCAGGGTTGAACTTCCAGCACAACAGCTGATGTGTTGGGAGTTTGGTCCTGCTTCCTGCAGGGATTGACTGTCTGCCTGTCCCATACCTGATGTCACATATGACAGGTGTGGGGCAGGTGAGTATGATTTGGGGAAAACAGCCTAGCTGGCTAATGGGGGAGGCTAAATTTGGCCTGCAGAGTGGAAGCTCTCCACCTCCAGGCTTATAGCAAAGGGAGGGACTGCAATGGCTTCTCCATCTTTTCTGTTGAGAAGCCAGCAGTGTTTGACTCCTCCTTCCTATGAATTCTTTCCATTAGGTTGGTGCTCTCCAGCCACAGCCTCAAACCTTTGCACATTAACCAGGAAATTCTGAAGAAGAGTCTTCACACATTCAGCTGAATCCTCTATGCGTTCCTTCCCCAATCTGGTTCCCACCAGGTATTTTGGACTACAACTTCCATCAATGCATAACCACACGGTCAGGAATGATCAGCATTGTAGTCCAAAACATCTGGAGGGCACCAGGTTGGGGAAGCCGCCTCTTCTGTGCAGTCAGAAAACCTCATTCACATGGAGGATGCTAAGCACATTCACCTGGCACACAAACACACGCCCTTCAGACCTTCCTGCTCAATCTTGAACAAAGATCCCGTCCTGATTTGAGAAGTACAGCCTGTTTGGAACATCTTGAGATGTTCCGTTTGCTCTTACAGAAAGACAGTACGTGCCTAGCTGGTGTAAAGGAAGTAATTATTTGAACGCTTTGCATAGATTCTCTCTTTTAACATTAGGAAATATTCTTGTGACCTATTTCCCCCGGAGCCAGTTTTATTTCTTAGGATACCTTTAATAAGCTGGCGCTGCTCCTCTGTTGTTGCTTCCCAGATAATCTGTGTTGGCCGCTTGGTGTTTTCCATTCTTGCTTTGTAGTAAGCCTATTATTCACTCCATGCCAAGCCTCATAAACAACCAACCTTTTATTCCTCTGGCAGAATTACCTCATTTGATTGGTGGCTGTAGCAGTCGTAAAGGCACACAGGTTGGAGCTTGTACTTCTATTATCCTGTTCTGGGCTCTTATTCACGATTCCTTTATTGAGTCAGGGTTGGAGAACCACCAGTCCTCTGAGTGGCATAGCAAATGGTCAAATATGATAGGAGCTGCATCCCAACAAAATCTGTAAGGTCACAAGTTTCCTGTCTCTGTCTTAGGTTTATGATGACCAGCTGTTCCTCATCACCTTAGCCTCTTGTGCAAAATCCATCTGCTTCCACTAGGACAGCCAAACACCCAATTTAATGGGCTTGCCATACAAGTTTGTTTTTTGCAGGGTTGGTGGGGTGGGGTGGAGAAGCTCATATTTATTGCAAGGCAATTTCTCCACCTCACTTTATAAGCAGTTAAATGTTGTCTTTGTCTTTCTCTGTTAATGCTGATCGTACCATTAAGATTTTATTCTAAAGCAGTGTTTTCCAAACTTGGGTTTCCAGCTTTTTTTAGACCACAGCTGCCACCATCCCTAGCTAGTCAGTGGTCAGGGATGATGTAGTATTGTAGAATGGGAATTGAACAATGTTACTCTGTCCTTTTCTGAACTCCGCTTGTTTTCATATTACTGTTCAACCTGTAAGACCATTCCTGTCTTTTCACACCCTGCAATTCTCCACTCACTCTTACAGATTCATTTGTAGGTATGCGTTATATTAGAGGACATAGTGTCACTGATATTGGAAAGTGGTGGTCGCTTTCTGTTCATTCTAACACTTCAAAAGTGTTCGCAAAAGTGAATAATGAAGGAGAAACTATAATGTGTTTGATAGCACTGTCACCATATTCGTTCAAGTAACTTTACTGACCCTTCAAAATGTTACAAAGAGAACCATCACAAGAGGGAGGTCTGATATAATTCATGACTTTGCATGCTATCTAAAGGTAAAGGTAAAGGTACCCCTGACCGTTAGGTCCAGTCGCAGACGACTCTGGGGTTGCGTGCTCATCTCGCTCTATAGGCCAAGGGAGCTGGCGTTTGTCCGCAGACAGCTTCCGGGTCATGTGGCCAGCACGAGTAAGCCACTTCTGGTGAACCAGAGCAGTGCATGGAAACGCCGTTTACCTTCCCGCCGGAGCGGTACCTATTTATCTACTTGCACTTTGATGTGCTTTCGAACTGCTAGGTGGGCAGGAGCTGGGACCAAACAACGGGAGCTCACCCCGTCGTGGGGATTCGAACTGCCGACCTTCTGATCGGCAAGCCCTAGGCTCTGTGGTTAGGCCACAGTGCCACCCGCATCCCTTGCATGCTATCTAGAATTATATAATAAACCAACCCAAATGAAGAAGTACCATGCTCTCCATTATAGAAAAGTGACAATTCTATGGGCTGATTCAGATGACTGACATCCTTCTGTATGAAGCATCCCCACACAGAGGAAGCAACATCTGAACCACTAAGGCTACAATTATGCACACCTCTTCCAAGTGGCAATTAACACGAAGGGGGTGGCATATTGGTCAGTTACCTGGGCTTGCTGGAGCGGTCACTGTGAAGCAGCACCTGCAGCAGTGGACAAATCTGGCCAGATGCCATTTAGTCAGAACATACAGATTTATTATTTAAATGCATGTTGTAATAAGTATATCCCCCCCTCCCAATATGTACTGGAACACATTTTAAAGGTGGATATTTGCAATGTCAGTTCCAAGTTTTGGAAGAACTTTGGGTGAGATGCCCTCAGTGGAACACACTGAGGTGACAGGGAAGGAGGCAGAGTGATGCTGGGGACCCATCACCTTTTGAAATGTAACGCACGACCACTCTTTTCAGAGGACTAGAGAGAAATGAACTTAAGGTAGTCTATTTATTTCTGTTGGGGCTACTCTGAGTATGACTTCTCTGGATATCACCACACACACAAAAACACACAAAAATACAAATACACACGGGATGAATGAAAGAAGATAATATGTGTGCAACACAATCAGTGCTTCTCAAAGGGATTCACGAGCTTCCTTAGTAAGTCCAATCCAAGTTTGTCTTCAGCAGTACTTAGCACATCAGAGTAACATGCTTTTATTCCTTATCCAGGCACTGATTGTGATTCTGCTTTTCGGTCACTTTTTCATTGACCCCCACTTATCATGGGAGCGCTAATTAAAACCCTTTGCTTCTCCAGATAGGGGAGATTTCTGGACTTCTCTTGCGTGCGTCTGTTTGAAGATGAGAAAGTAGTAAAATATTTCCATTAGCAACCCCAAGGGGCCCTCCCCCCCAGTCTTTCATTCTTTTCATCTCTCCAGATCCACAGCTGCGGAAATTGGGTCCCAGATTCAGCACAGCAGATGAAAATTCTGCCTTTTCTCTCTGTATAGCTTGGATATCTTGGGATTTCATTCTGCCTTAAGCAGAAATCCATTTGTTTTTCTGTCCAGATGAAAGGGAAATCCTCCACGGAAGTGTAAAGGCCAGAAAGCAAGCCCTTCGAGTATTATGGTGTGAAAATGTCGCATTTTGCATGTATTGACTTTTAAGGTATCGGCTCCCCAGTTGGGACTGTATCTGGACTTTTCTCTATACCTTGTTTCTGTGTTTATTCTCCAAATCCCCTGTTCAGTGGCCTTTCCCTCTAGTCTGTCAGTGGCATGTAGAGAGAATTTTCAGACCAGCTTTTCAAAGTTGTTAATTTGTCAGGAGCCTCTTCAGGGCAGAACATGACGTGGGGTGTATGGAGGCCTGTAACGTTGGATGCTGTTATGGTGGCAGCGGCCCATGAGAAAAAGGCTAAACGCACATCTCCTGCAACCTGATCAAATTTGCAGTTCCCTATGACTGCATTTCAGTTGGGGGGGGGAAATAGGAAGACTTCCTATCGGAGTTCTGTGAGCAGAGCTGTCCGTGTCAGATGCTCTGAGGCAAGATCTCTTAAAACTTGACAACCCCCCTCAACTGCTGACAGCCTGTAATATTCAGGTGATGTGTCTTAAGGAGCTTTTATATTGAAAGAGACCCTCAACCCCCTCTAAAATGTTGCTACCTCCCCCCCTGTGCATCACAAAGACCCCATAGTTGTTATATAATTGAGTTGCTGCCATCCTGTTCTCAGAGACTTTACACACATGTACATGCACCTCCCTCCCTCTGAAATATTTTTCATCTGTCTGTGAAGGGTGGAAGGAGAGAGGCAGAGGAGCATCACAGTGCCTTGTAGAGGGCACCTTTGCCAGGACCTCCTCAAACTTGATATCACCCCTGGAGAAATATATTACTACTACTACTACTACTATCACCACCACCACCACCACCTACTCTTAAGCATAAGGTCCCAGGGACAATCTTTGAGGGTTTGGCCTCCATGCTTATTGTGCTTCCAGGTGTGTGGAATTAAAGCACCTTTATTCCTGAAAGGCATGGGCATAGGTGGAGGATGCAGCAACCAGAGAAAAAAGCCAGCTGGCTTTATCTGATGATGACTGGTTTATCTTGACCTTGCACTCAGATTTCAGCAGGCTGGGACTTGATGGGACTCAGGGTGTGCAGGGTTCTTGTTTTGCTTAGAAATCACTGATAGGCAGATGAAGAGCCTGAGAAAATGATGTAAGGAGCAACATTCTGTGCAGTCAAGGTGAACATGCTTATCATGGCTTATCAGAAGCATTAGCCAATCATATTTTGCCACCAGGCAGGAGGAGCCATTTTAACCAGCAGAGACTGGAGCGGGTCTCGGATAGGAAAACCCTAGTTAGCATATGACTTCTAGGCAGGCGTGGACTCTCACACATTGCCTTGGAGAAGTTAAATATTTTCTGTAAGCATGGGAAACTGGTGGCCCTCAAGATGTTGTTGGACTCCAGACCTGTTCACTAGGGCAAAGTGGAGCAGAGCTCTACTATTCTTCCCCTTCTCCAGCTCCAAATCCAACACTATAGCTCAGCAGCCCTACATTCCCCAGAGCAATGCTCACAAATTTCCTGATGAGAAGTGACTCCCTGGAGACTTTTCTGTCCATCTTCCTTAGTATAAGAACTTAAAAATGGCAGATTTGTCGTTCAGTCGTGTCTGACTCTTCGTGACCCCATGGACCAGAGCACGCCAGGCACCCCTATCCTCCACTGCCTCCCACAGTTTAGCCAAACCCATGCCAGTCGCCTTGAGAACACTGTAAATTGCAGATACATCTATGTAATTGCTTAAAACCCAGTAAGGCAAACATGGATGATAGGAGTTGTAGTCCAACAATATCTGAAGGCTGCAGATTCCTTCCCCTTGCATTACAAAGACCTTGTGGCTCTTGAAGAATTGAGCTGCTGTCATCCTGCATGCAGAGATTTTAACAATTTGTACATAGGTCTTTTGTAGGGGGAAGTGGCACCTGCTGGGTGGCGCACTAACCCCCCCTCATCCCCAAGCCTTGCATTACTGAGGCTTGGGAAGAGCTGCAAACCCCAACTTCTCCCCCTTTGCAGACACTGGAACGTGTCAACTGCCCGCTTCTTACCCTGTCTGCAAGTGAACTGCTGTGGCAACGAAAAACAAATGATTAGGCAGGGAAGATTCAGAAACGAGTACTAGAGAATGAATTCTGGTGCTCTTTAAAAAACTTGAGACTGCTGGAACATGCACTTCACTCATTTGTTGCAAAGGAACACTCAGAGTTGTTTTCAGTAAAGGTAATGATTACAGTGGAGGAAAAAAATCTAGTGTTTTCTGGTTGGTTGACTCTGTCACTTAGCCGTACATTGTTCACAGGGAGTTTGACTCATTTGTTGATCATTAGTATTCATGATCTGGACTGGTGTAACCAGCAGTGGTTGCTGCCACCTCTTCAATCTAGTGCAGGGGTAGTCAATGTGGTTGTTGGACTACAGTTCCCATCAGCACCATTCAGCATGGCCAATTGGGTCAGGACCGATAAGAGTTGTAGTCCAACAACATCTGAAGGGAACCATATTGGGTACTCTTGCTCCAGAGAGATACAGGGACATCTGTTCACCACCCAACTATATCGCACCCCTAAGGGTCCCACACAATTCTCTTTCCCACCTGCAGCTTATATCTGTCCTTTGCCTATAACACTGGTTTGGGCCCTCTCTGGAAAGACTGCATTTATTTGATTCCTGTGGTCAGTACAGTGGTACCTTGGTTCTCAAACACCTTGGTACTCAAACGCCTTGGTTCCCAAATGCCGAAAACCCAGAAGTAAGTGTTCCGATTTTTGAATGTTTTTTGGAAGCCAAATGTCTGATGTGGCTGTCAGCTATTGTTTACGTGGCGCCTGCACCAATAGAAGCTGCGCCTTGGCTTTTGAACATTTCGGAAGTCAAACGGACTTTAATTTTAATTATCTACAATACTGTCTTATTTTTTTTTTAGTACAGTACATTGATTATTGCTTTCATTTTATGGATCAATGGTCTCGTTAGTAAAATTCATGTTAAATTGCTGTTTTAGGGGTTGTTTTTAAAAGTCTGGAATGGATTAATCCGTTTTGCATTACTTTCTATGGGAAAGCGTGGCTTGGTTTTGGAATGCTTTGGTTTTGGAACCGACTTCTGGAACGGATTAAGTTTGAGAACCAAGGTACCACTGTATAGCCATAGACAGAACTAGATAGACCTATACTGAGTCAGGATCTAAGGTTTCCAAAGATAGGGATCACAACAGAAAAGGCTTTATCCTGGCTTATTACCTGCCTTACCAGATTGGGGGTCTTAATGTTGTTTCATGTTGGAAGAGGTAGTCTTGGAGATATCCCAGTCCCAAGCTGTTTAGAGCTTTAAAAGTTAAAATGAGCAGCTTGAATTGAGCCTGGAATCCAACTGGAAACCAGTGCAGACTAGTGACCAACCAGAACATAGTTTCTGAACCATCTTCCAGGGTAGCTCCACATACAAGACATTGGAGTGGTCCATATGGGATGTTATCCATGTTGTTATCATTTTGGTGGATTTAGCCATGCTGCAGAACTAGTGGATGATTCAGCACATGGTCTGCAATCTAAAGAAAATTGGCCAGCTCAAGGACGCTTTGGGTTCGAGTTTCCTAAACAGCAGGACATTGTGCTGCTTAGTGAACCACGGCTGAACTTGAAGCTGGTATGTGATAAGGCATGGGAATGTACACTTTAAAGCAAAGAAAATAACCCTATTAAAACAAAGCAAAAGCTGTCAGGCATAGCCAAGCCATTAAGTGTGCCTAAAGTAGCTATTTGGACCCTGGCCATTGTCCAGATCATGACTTGTCACATCCTAGTTCCACCCAGTTTTTAAAATTTATTGAGGAACTGGTGAGGTGAAGTTTGGAACATGAGGAAGAACTAACAAGTCTAGTTCAACATAGCCAAATTGCCTGGAGTAAAAAGAGTAAAATTATATGGAATTACTTTTTTTTAAATGGTGGCTGTGACTCAACTCTCAGTACTGAAGTACCTCTTTTGTTGTTGGGACAACAGGGCATGATGCTGTCCAAGAGGTGAATTGTGCTATTTTGTGAGTCTTTTAAAATAATGTGCAATTTTAATGAGACATTGAATTCAGTAGCTGGGATGCAAAGACATTAAACTTTCCCCACCCCCTTTCTTCCTTTGAATTACAAGACCATATGACAGATCACAAATTGCTTTTTGGTATTCTCCTCAGTTTAGAACTGTGGTTTGCTGGGCAGTATGAAAGGCTGTTGTTCAAGGAACACGTGTCTGCGACTCTGCGCTAGCGGCACAGATCTTGGGATCCAGGCCAACTCGTTTCTGCTGGGGTTTTGTTTTACTGAGTAAATAAAGATCTGCTGGATTGCACCTAGTTATTATTGAATAGAGTTGTTTTTTTTTTAAAGGAAAAGTAATGCTTAGAACCCAAGCTCTCATTTCAAAACATCCATTCTCCTTCTCTGCTGCTGCTTAGTTCATTCCCTGAACTCATATATCCAACCAAACATTCAAGTTTTTCTCACTAGATGTCACTGTCTATACATAAAATGTGCATGCTGATGACAGTGGTGTTTCTAATTACGGGGTGGGGGGGGGGAGAGGGGGGAGAGAGAATAATGCTTTACTCTTTGCAACCATTTCCACCTTCTTTCAACACCCTCCCCAAACCTATTTAAAATTACTTCCCGAGAAGGCTGTCTTTCCCCCCTCCAGCTTGTGAGAGATGTTAGTTTTTTGCTTTGGTAAATTGAAACCTTTTGAAGGCCACTGAGAAGCAAAAGAATAAAGCGAGTGAGCTTTCTTTTGTCCCCAACCCCTTGGCAATCTTGGATTAGACAGGTGTATGCTGCTGGATTTCAAAACATCAGCGCCGGTTATCTCCTTCCCCTGTCTGCTGTGTGCAGGTGGTGGGATTGATTGTATTTTAATCTTTTTTCCTCTAGAGGCAGAGACTTAAAACAAAGCCGCCTAACTACGTGTAAAATATTGACACAATTTCCACCTCTCTTTTTCTTGATTTTGATCTGCTCTTCCTCCTCCTCTCGCAGCGAGGCATTTCTATGGACTGTTTAATTAAAGTGAGAATGTGAGCAAAATTCAAAGCAGTGTGCTGAGCCCAGGATTCTCTCTTGGAGCAAGGAACCCGCCAACAGAATGTCTTTCAGAAAGAAATTGCACATTAGCTGTTGTTTTTGTTTTTTCACCTTGTAGCCAAAGCAACAAACATTTATTTCATGGCTCAGAGACATTTTTAATTGCTCTTAACATAAATGGTAGATAGTTTTCTGTGACCCTTGAAAAGCAAACAATCCTCTCATTTGTGTTATCTGTTATATACGAAGAGGTGTATCATCATTACAGTTGCCCCCTAAATTGTAGTTTTTGCTTCCATCTTGCATTGCATGCCAAGGAGTACCACCTCTCTTCAGTTCTGTCAATCAAATAAATAAATATAATGGAAACTAGTTTTGTCTTATAAACTTCCCTTTTCAGACACCTGGATGTACTGCATTGGCTTCTTGCTTCACTGTGTTAAGGGGGAGAGTGCCTTGGATGCAGATCTCAGAAGTACCTGAGATTAAAATATTCAGCAAGGTGAATCAGAGTGACAAGCTGGCACCTGTACAGTCATTCTGATGCAATACCTTCTAGCAATCTATTGCTGAACCTATCTAGGGTTGCCCAGTTGCAATCCCGGGGATTGTGCATGTGCCTTCAGCAGCTCCACAGCAGCCAAGCCAAAAACTAGAATGGTAGCTAGTATATTGCTTCCTCCATGGCACCTTGATCCATTCCACCCTTCCCACCCCAAGTGCCACGAGGCACAATGAAAGATCTGCTTGCTTCTTCTGTTAGGAAAGTGGTTGGGTGAAGGAACCAGAGGAAAAGCAGAGCAAGAGAACTTATGGCTGAATCATTTCAGTCGCTTTGGAACTGTTAAAAGAGACAAACCACTTTCTGGGGGAACGCATGTCCCCGCCCGGCTCCTGGCACCACGGAGACATGTGCTGCTGCCTGCATGTGGCTTGAATGCAGCATATCGAAGACAAACATTAAATATTACAGGCTGAGAAAAGCTACCTTTCTGTGCTATGAACGGATGTATGTAGCTGCTCTCTCTCAGCCTAGAACCTACCTTGCAATCTTGCTGTGAGGCCCCAAATGGGATACAGAGGAGAGGAAACATGTAAGATTTCTTGTGCCCCTTGGAGGAAAGATGGGATTAAATAAAATAAAAATGAAGGGGACTAAAAGAAATAAAGCAAACAGTGGCTCTGGATTACATATTTTTTGAAAACTATCAAGGGGTGAAAAGTGTTTAAAATGTACAAGGACATAAGAGGAGAGAAAGACAACTGTATGTGTGTGATTTGTGTGAATAAGACTCCTTGTACCTAGTCTATGATAGAACTGTTCTCTTTTCTGCATGCTAGCTAGCGATATTGGGCACGCGCTAGATCAAAAAGCCTCATTGCCCACCAGAGGGTGCATGTGCTACATCCTATTTCTAGGCAGGAAGGGCGAATAAGTGAAGGAAGGCAATTCAAAGTTAACCCTACAGTTTTGAACAGTGTCTGTTTGATTGTGTGCTATGAAAGTATCGATTCCTTTTAATGGCACACTGGGACAGCCGTAGGACAAAAATATTAGATGTTTGAAAATTAAAAGGCCCCTTTTCTCTCCTGGAAACAAAATTGTGATAGAGTGGTACCATTTATAGAGTGGTATCATTTAGGATTAAACACTCCCCCTGGGGTCTTTCTCACCTTCAGCAGGTGAATGTAAGTCCTACACAGCTGCTGTTCTCCCTCATGATACCTGTAATAAAGACTGACTGAAATTGTGAGCATTTGTCCTTCATGGAAATAATTTCTTAATAGCAATCAGGTTCTCCGTCTCCTTTTCTGTTCTCTTATCTTGTTTATGAAACTGTATTATGTGAGACAAAACTCATTTGTTGGCTGAGAAGGGACATTATGTTTACTGTGCCCCTCAGGCTCTGAGGTATAATTTGTCCTCTACATTACAGCAGGATCTAAAAAGAATGAGATTTTATTTTTAATGTACTGAAGTAAGGATGGAAGGGAGGTGGGAATGTCATCTTATTTGTAATCAATCCTGGTGTGGTTTTGGCCTCTCAGCACAACTGGCTATGCATTAAGTGATAAATTAGTTTCATCTTCTTTCAGCTGTTGGTGTTTTTAAACCACAGGTGCATAGGTTTTTTTCTTAAAAAAACAAAAGAACTTTTAGTAACCTCTGTATTCCAACATCTGTGTACGCTTCTAGGGAAAGCACTTAAACCTAAATATTGCTATTTAAAACAGAAAACAGCTTGCCTAATGGAGTGACATATTTGATAATGGTAAATAAGAGGTTCAAAATAGAAGGGTTATAATTTAGCTTAAGTCAGTAGTGAGGCAGACACTGATTTATCTTCCTGAAGTGGGTCATGATTGAATTAGCATTGCATTTCTTGGTTGATTTCCACTGGGAGCTAGATAAGAATGGACTGAATAACTTACTGTTGACCATTTCCAAGGTAATGAACAAGCAGAATATATATTGAGAGCTCCTTAGTTGGTGCAGTGATGGAGAACTTCACCAAAATTAGCATATTTTGAACACTACTGACATGCAACCATCATTTCCCTCCATCAGAAATGCAAGTAACTTATTTGCAGAAGAAGAAGAAGAAGAAGAAGAAGAGTTTGGATTTGATATCCCGCTTTTCACTACCCTAAGGAGTCTCAAAGCGGCTGACATTCTCCTTTCCCTTCCTCCCTCAACAACAAACACTCTGTGAGGTGAGTGAGGCTGAGAGACTTCAGAGAAGTGTGACTAGCCCAAGGTCACTTAGCAGCTGCATGTGGAGGAGCAGGGAAGCGAACCCGGTTCACCAGATTACGAGTCCACCACTCTTAATCACTACACCACACTGGCTCCCAAGGGTGACACCTGCTGCTTAAAAAAAAAAAAAGCGTGACAAGCTCCCTCAGTGAAGATGAGAGTGGGGCAACATGTCTGAGTCTGTGGTGATTTAACCTTCATCACTCCCTGACTAGAACAACTTAGAATTCAGGAATTATCTATATGTGGCAGCATATAAAATAAACCGGCAGCAAAGAAACTTATTCCCAGAACTAGGTATAAATTAAAGCTGAGGCATGATAGAAACAAAAACTGTATTTTTATTAAGAAACACTCAATGAGGAATAAAGTGTGACTGTTTCACTGTTAAAGTGTAGCTCTGTGAGGGGAATAGGAGTCTCCCAACAACTCATAGCACCTGTAACAAGCCACAGTACAGTTTTCATAGTGGTTCATAGTGCTTTAATTGTATGGGGTAGATATGACCTGAATTTGAACGGACATTAGCATTGCTGAGATTTACCTTTTTGCATGGAGTTGTGTAAGTCAAGCTCCTTCGCCACAATTGAGGAGACCGTGCAGTCACCACAATCTTCAGTCTCGGAAAACAACTCTTTGCTCCTTCATGCTAAGGCATTGATTGGCTCAGTGTTACATGGGTCATTGAGTAAGACTGGCTTAACCTGTGCTACACTGAAAATGTCAAACTTTGTCAACATCAACAGTTATGAGAATTTGTCCGTTGGTAAGCTGACAGCTGGTAGAATATCCTTGTGTCCTGTTTTCACCTCCCCACAACACGTGCATTGTTTTCTTGGATAAAAATCTCACCACTGTAAACAGTATACAAAGCTTAGCATTATTAGGAAGAGGCTCTGTGTTGGATGGAGAGGCGGGTGGCGCTGTGGGTTAAACCACAGAGCCTAGGGCTTGCTGATCAGAAGGTCGGCAGTTTGAATCCCCGCGACGGGGTGAGCTCCCGTTGCTCGGTCCCAGCTCCTGCCCACCTAGCAGTTCGAAAGCACGTCAAAGTGCAAGTAGATAAATAGGTACCGCTCTGGTGGGAAGGTAAACGGCATTTCTGTGCGCTGCTCTGGTTCACCAGAAGCGGCTTTGTCATACTGGCCACATGACCTGGAAGCTGTACGCCGGCTCCCTCGGCCAGTACCGCGAGATGAGTGCCACAACCCTAGAGTTGGACACGACTGGACCTAATGGTCAGGGGTCCCTTTACCTTTACCTTTACCTGTGTTGGATGTCTTCATGTTCCCTTCACGGGATCTTAAGTTTTCACTGTGCTTCACAGCCCATATTAAATCTGGACTACTCACCATTCCTACTTCTTGTAAAGAATGATATTTGAATCCAGGCCACGATGTAGGGAATATAATTCCATGTGCCTTACCCCGGAGATGTAATGAAACAAGAACAAATACATTGTTAATACAATTCCGTGAATGGATTTTCTGAGCTTGTGAGGTAATTCAATAATAAAAAAAGTGCTATGGATTGAGGTGTTTGTGTTGTCAAAGAGGGGGCGACATTAAAAAGAAAGAAAAACGCTAGGTGTAAGTGCTCATAAAAAATCAATTGGACATGCCACAGGGAGAAAACATATACACACACAGGCTGTAATACATCTACGTACATACACTTAAGTCCCGCTGAAATAATGAATGAGAATGGGATTACATATTGCTTTCATGCATCTACTAATGCTTCAGAATAATTATGATGTGCAGCCTGATCCCCAGCCCAGTTAAACCGAAAGACTTATATTATGGTTTATTTACACTTAGACATTAAGCAGACTTTCTTAGAGATGAGATCCATCGATTTCACTGGAATTACTTCCAAATCGGAGAGAAAAGGCAGATTTCCTTGCCAATAGGCACAGACATTAGGCACAATGGAAGGAGGAAGAATCCCTTAAAATCAATACGTAGCAAAATTGCAAAGAGCTCTGGGCCACAGCTCTCAGCAGAAAAAGCAAACTGCCCGTCATGAATGTCACTTTCCCTTTTCTACCTACAGGCACTTTCCAAACTGTCAGCGTGGAATATGTGCATGGCAGGGAATGTAATTCATTTGATCATTTTCCAAAATACACGAAACTTTTCACTCTAATGGCCTGTTTTATATAGCCACCTCTGATGTAAGCTGTTAAACCTTCACTTCCAACTGTGGTATATTAGGCCACACGAGATACGCCCTTGACATAAAGACATTGCTACTCTGTGCAAAACTCTGGCTTCTCAGTTGCAGCTTTGTAAAAATTGCTACTATCAATTTAAATTGGATGCTGGATGCCAGATAACTTGATAATGAAAACTTGATGGTGATGCTGGGGTGGAGACAGGGGGGGGGGATGCCAGGCCACCCTCTAGCAATTAGTGGTAGCGGCAGAGGAGCAGGATCCATTGGTGTGTGTGTGTGTGGGGGGGGGGGCTGGATATGGTCCATTGCTGGCCTCTTGGTCACTAACACCTGGGGCTAACCCTGAATATTGTAGCTTGACCTCTGAGAATGTTAGCAATAATGAATCAGAAAATCATTTTAAAACATAGATTGAGAAGGGACAAAAAGAATGTGCTTCTTCCCACAGCACATAGTTAAACTATGCAGTTTGCTCCCACAAGAGCTAGTGATGGCCACCAACGTGGATGGCTTTAAGAAAAGATAGGACAACTTTGTGGAGGACAAAGCTATAAGCCACAATGGCTATGTTCTGCCCCTACTGTTGGAGACAGTATGCCTTTGAATGCTGGGAACTGCAGGTGAGGAGAGTGTTGCTGTGTTCAGGTCCTATTTGTGTGCTTCTATTTGGTTGGCCACTGTGAGAACTAAATGTTGGACTAGATGGGTTTTTCTATGTTCCCACAGTGTGTAAGATGGCCAGCTCCACATTGCCGAAAGCTTGAGATGCATCACCCCAAAAAGAGGACAACAGGAAATACAAATCTGCATCAATATGGCATATGCCAATTTAGATGAACTGATGCCTAGTTGGAAAATACTGTCTTAATTTAAATAGAAATGCGGTACATCTCACTATCCAGGGGGAGACTGTGACCAGGTGATCTGTGTACCCAGCTGAATTCTTCAAATAAAGGATTCCTATATGTAGAGGACTGCTCTAGGCAAAATGGACACCCTACTACAGCTGCAGACATGCTGTATGCAAAGAGAACGGCTGTCAATTCACTGGTTGTAACATTGTGCAATCTAAAGCCCTGTTCTTACAGAAAATAATTAAGGCTGGGAATTTCAGTTCCCAAGGAATTATGTGCCTAAATCCAATTGAAATCCAGGTGGAATTGAGTCAATGGCCTTAAAACCCCGGCACTCACCAGGTGAATTAAAAATTAAATTAAATTAAAAATAAAAGCATAGCTTTCAAATGGTAGAAAAACAAAACAGGGGTTGTGAACGATGCATACCATTCCAGCCAGGAACACTGTGGAAAGTCCAAACACTCACCTGGTACTTAGGTATAGTTCCCCTGAGTTCAGAATGCCCATGTTGCACATTGCACACAGACAGTGACTGGGGAAGGATACACCCATGCCCATATATAGTTCACAGAGATAAGCTGCCAATAATTTTTGGTTCAAATGTGATGTGCAACACATGGTGTGTTTTTGATTAGGGGTGCTAGGGTCAGCTCTTCCATTAGGCAGCTCGGGTCAGAGATTATGGGAGTCAGGCAGCAACAGTGAGGAGTTGGAGAACAGATCTGGGTGTGCTAGAGTCATGTGTAGGTCAGTGATAAAAAACAACAACACAGAGTCAGTGAAGCTAACCCTTTATTCAAAGAAACCAAAACCGCAGACCTAGTGATCCCAGCAACTCTTCCCAGTTGCCCAATGAGGAATTTTTGAGGACTGAACATCCTCACCTTCCCCTAGCTCCCTAAGTCCCCTCCTCTACAGGTTTCCCTCCCCCAAGCAATTGGAGGCTGTGTCTGCACACAACCAATGTCTCCTCTGCTCTTTTCATTTCTCTGCATGTTCTGGGAGACTGGTGTGTGTGTGTGTGTGTGTGGAGGCTGGTCACAGCAGGAGGGGGAGACTCCCTGGACTCTTCAGCAGCCAGCTTCCTGTCTGTCTCCTGGCCCCCCCTCCTCTCCAGCCTTATTCAGGACTGCTCTCTCCCGCAGCTTCTTTCTGCTCCCTAAACCCTGTTGTCTCTCCAGCTTCCAACGCCTCATCCTCCCAGTCTGCTCCCTCATCACTGACCACTCATCACCATCCCACCACCAGTTCCTTGGCTCTGAGCCTTCTTCCCCTGGGGGTTCCCTTGGGGTTCACTAGCTGGTCCCTTCCACCACTGCTCTGCATCCAGCCAGACCACGACACCTGCATCCAGCCAGACCACGATTCCTAAGCCAATCTGCTGCTCTTAGATGTGGCGAAAGATGCTGAATCACCACCAGCGATTTAATTACCTCTCCAGTTGGCCTTCCTACATAGAATGCAGAGAGGGACACCATCCAGTCCTTTGTCTCAGCAAAGTTTCCATAGGAGGATCATACCTGAGCACAAAGAAGTAGCGAAGTAATACTGAGTCAATCATTGGGTGTTTGCCGCAGGGTCACATAACACTAGGGAACAATAACCCTTCATGGAATAGGCTCTCCTCTCCGAGAACTTTTTTTGAAAAATAAATCTGTATGTTTGTTTTTGTGGTCTGAAATGAAAGAGGAAAAAAGACTTTACCTTCAGAATAACTAAGTCCTTCTCTGTGACACGTAGCTTTGCCAACAGGGGATTTGCTAATGGCCAAGCTGTATTTTGAGCAGAGATTTATGATCACTTTCCCAGTCAATTAAAATTCCTGATATTGCTAAGGCAGAATTCAATCAAGGTTAATTGGGGCTTCTGAAAACAGCTTTTCCAGAGGGAAAAAGACTCTGAGACTGTAGATCCTGTGGGTGGGGGGTTTGTCAGCTTTAAATAACTTTGAGAACTGCATGTTGCTGGCATAAATAGAACCCTCCTTCAGACCTTAAGTGCCTGTTGTTTTGTGTTGCATTTCTTTCTATCATAATTTATCTTCTTGACTTATTGTTCTTTTTATATCTTCCTCCAGAAGGGAAGAAATAAAATAAAATAGTAGACCCCAACTAAACATGGATTCTCTCTCTCCCCCTCCCCCTTCCTCCACATCGCTCAGTGATTTGATGGGAAATAAATGGGTTCCAGGATTTGATATTTCAGCAACAATTATCCAGATAACTACGTTTATATATATATATATATATTAAATTCCAATATTAAGGGTAGTGATTTGTATTTTTAATGACTGGTCAAGATTGTAGCGCTTTAAAAATCATAATGTGGAGAAAAGAAAGAGGAAATGCAAATGGCAAAAGCTATTAAAATGCAACTCAGGTTTGCTGCTCTTGCCTAAATTTTATTTTCTTGGTGTCAAGGACCACTGTGACAGTTTAGCAGCACACTTGATTGAGTTGCGAAAGCACATGGGACTGTATCATGAAATGCCAAATGTTCACTCAGAGGGAAATCTCAGGGAGGGATGAAGGGCCATCAGTGTGGTTTGTTTTGTCGGAATTTTCAAGCCACTGTTTACTGTATAGGGGCTAATAACCCAGTGCTATCAAGGAATTAAAAAAATCATAATGAAGAAAAACAGTAAGAGAGGAAACTAAATGGTAACTGCTTGGCTTCAATTTACTTCTCATACAAATAGCTGTATTGCAGACTGATTTTTTTTTAAAAAACAAAGTTACTGCTTTCTGCAGCTTTCAAAGATAAATTATAATTTAGTTTTGCGAGCAAACTATGTGTGTGCTTTTATTTATTTTTTAATGAGGTAAACACCAATATCGGAATCTAGACTTTGGTTGCAAGTGACAGAGTTTTTCCTTCTTTCAAAGAGGTAGATAAAAGCGATACTGTAAAGAAGATGGGGGGGGGGATTTCACTGTTAAGAGTTGGGTGTGTAATTAAATAATGGAAGTAGAAGGAGTCTCCGGTAATTAACTACTAATTAATTCTCTGTATTCCTGATGGAAAATAGTCACATTTATGAGAGACAAAGAAGTCAAAGACTTTTAAAAGGAAGAATAGCTAGCCACTGATGTCCTGTATGAAGCACGGTGTGTGCTGGAAAGGCGAGGAATTTAATCTTCCCTTTAATTATGATGGGACATTTGAATTCATTTATTTTTTGCAGCATTTGAAATGCTTTGCCACAATATACATTGTTTGTGGCTGGAAAAAGGTTTGCGTATGCATGCACGCATACATGTAAAGGTTGCCACATATAGCAGAGAGGCTAGAGAGAAAGATCAGAAGGCTACTCCACAGAAATTTGGAGCAGGACTTTTAGTGTGACTGCCCCTGTTCTGTGGAACAGCATTCCTGCTGAGATACGACAGGCACCCGGTACCTGCACTTTCTGGAAACAAATGAATACTTTTTCTCTGTTCCGACAAGCTTTCCCAGCTGGGAAAGGTCTGTGCCATGGGTGTCTCCTTTTATTGTTTTTCAATTAATCTGCTGTTATTTTTCTCTTCTGTTTTAAACTGCCTTTAATATACTGTGAGCATCGCCTGGAGACACCTACGTGGAAGGCAATTAATAAATAGCAATGAATAACAACAGCCCACCAGCCAAAAATAAATAAATAAAATGCAGGATTCACTGATTTGGGTGCACTGATGGATGAATAAAGGGTTTTAAAAGCTGCAGTTCCACACCCTGTTACCGGGGAGTGATCCCAACTGAATGCCGCATGGCTTACTTTTGGTAAAAAATATGCATAGTTTGCTTAGAAAATGGCAAAGTGAGTAGCTAATGCAGAAACAGTTCTGTATGGTTAAGGAAGCTCCAGAATACACCTAGGGTGTAACAAATGTTGACTTGGCTTACTAGCCAGCCATTATTTGTGACTGCTGCCAGTCTCCTCGCCAGCATCCTCTGGCTTGGGAAAAGAGCTTTTGTGCGTGGGATATGGAGAAAATAAAAAAACAGCAGCAGTCTCTACTGCTGCTTGGAAGGTACCTCTGCTCCTCCTTACCTCCTTAGAAAAGATAGTGGAAATGAGACTTGTGGAGTAGGGATCTGTGGTGCCAAGGTGTCTTGCTCGGAGCAGTTGTCCCTAGTGAGCTGGCAAGTGGATTTGTGGTTGCCTGAATATATCTCTGATTTACTTTTTCATGCTTTTGCCCTTCCTACAACGTTCAGGCTTTCGTGTATATTCTCATCTTCCATGGGAAGCTTAACAGCTTCTGAGCTTAAGTTGTCTTTTTATGGGATAATAAAAAAATGTCTGTCTTGGTAAACCTGTCTGATTATGAAATATGAAGGAGGAGGACTTTGCTAGCAAAGCATGACGTCAGCCCTGCTAGAAGGGGCGATTGACCAGATTAATTCTGCACTGGAACTTGAAGTGCCTATCATAAAAACCAGGAAGCTCTGCTACAGTGTCCGCCTCTCCTTATTTAAGCAGTCAAAAGCAAGAGTCAGCACTGTCAAAGCCCTAATTTTGAAACCCAGCTAGGGAATACCTGGGAACAACTAGAATGGGACAATCTGTAACTGGAGAGAATTGTAAATATCCCTGCCCAGTGCTTTTTTCTGGGGGGATGCAGGGGTACACATACCCCTAAAGATTTTGTGAATCTAAGTTTGGCATCATTGAGGGGCAGTATTTCAATATGATTAGGAAAATGAGAGTACCCCTAAACATATTTTTAAAAGAAAAAGGCACTGTCCCTGCCAACTTCTGACTAGCTATCTAGATTTCTTTAGGTGTTAGTAGCTGTATTGTGAAGTATCTTCAGACCAAGCAACAACATTTGACTATATTTGTAGCATCCAATTTAGCTCCAACTTTTATCTCCACTATGTGAACATGTGCAGTCATTCTGGAAGAGAGTCTTGGTGGAAATAAGCCTTCTCGGTAGTGGCACCCATCCTGTGGAATGCCCTCCAACCAGATGTCAAAGAAATAAACAACAACCTTACTTTTAGAAGACATCTGAAGGCAGCCCTGTTTAGGGAAGCTTTTAATAGTTGATGAATTATTGTATTTCAATATTTTGCTGGAAGCTGCCCAGAGTAGCTGGGGAAACCCAGCCAGATGGGCGGGGCATAAATAAATAAATAAATAAATAAATAATAATTAATACCACCAGCGCCATCATATTACAAATCAACATATACCAAGTAATCAAAATTTATTGAGAATATTGTGCAATGTACAATACAAGGAACTTGCTGCTTTTCTTCTGGCGGTGGAATGGCTACTCATAGAGCAAAATTTGAAAGAACTTGACCATGATGGTGACAGAATTCCTGGATAATTTATTTATCTGAAAAACTGAAAAAAGGGTACATGCTTTGAACAGCACACGTGATGTGGATGACTTTATTGAAATATGGTACCCTTTCATAAGATTTCCCAATGAATGCTCTGATGACTGGCATCCACTCACAAACAAGACTTGATAAACTGATCATCTTCTCTGGGGCAGGGGGTAGGACTTCTGTGTTATATTTATATATTGGAAATCGATTAAAATAAGATTAAAAGATGTATCAGGCTGCCATACCTCTGAGTCTTAGATAAATCAATCGGAAAATTGCTTTTTAGGTGTTTTGGGTTTTTTTTGGTAAAAAAAAAAAAAGCTGAACACCTTTTGGCTGTTCCTAAAAAAGCTCAACAACATAGCAAGCAGGGCTGGTCTCTGGATAACAAATACAAGAGAAGATGGAGAATATTATGTTTTTAAAAAGTTGTAAACAGCACCAAGTTAATCCTGATCAGCAATGCACCCTCCTTTTTGCTCTTTGAAGGCTCCTCTAGTAAACAGCTATAGTAAACAGGCTCCTCTAGTAAACAGGGTAGCAAGCTAGGAAGGGTTTTCTCCATAGCAAAGCAATCTCCCACCTACTGCATGGGGATGAGATATTGAGCCACTGTCACTGAAGGGCTGCTTGCTTGTGAAAGCACTGTATTGCATAATAGCTAAAATACACTTGTGGTACACTTGCGGTGGCTGTTAACAAGGTCTGTAAATCTACAAATTATTTCCAAGTTTCTTTTCAAGGCTTTATAAAGAAAGGCCACTAGATGGCACTAAATGCTTTTGCAAAACTCTTGCACAGATTTTTTTGTTTGTTTTGTTTTTGTCTCTGAAGGTGCTTGTTGCTTTGAGATCTGCGAGAAAGACCTTGACTATAAATCCCACATGCACTAATGATTTCATAATACATCCTTCTGACTAGGATGTTGCATTTCTATCTTTCTTTCTAATCCTTTCAATAAGAAAAGTTCACATGCAATAATGGAGGTTGTTCATTTCTATCTTGTCTGCTGCCTGTGTTAAATTTCCATTCAAAGAAGCGAAACCCTTAAGCATCTCACGTGCACAGATTCAAATATCCATATGATGTCAATAGTGAGTTCCAGAAGAAGTGGCACAAGGGATTAAAAAAGCACAAGCTGAATCCGTGGAGTTCTGGCTATACGACATCCTTCTTCACACCAAAAATTGAAAATTAGTTGTTTGAAATGCGTTAAGGTCAGTGAAAGGGTTTGTCCAAAGGCTGCTCCTGTTTGCAAGTACTTGCATGAGGAAATAAACACCGGATTCTGTCTTATGATTTGTCTGTAGAATACAGAAGGGTTTTTAGAAGTAGGATCACTGAAAGAGAAGTTTCCTCTTCTTTCTGTCATGTTGTTCCCCTGATAATAACGAGAGAGAGAGAGAGAGAGAGAGAGAGAGGAGAGAGAGAGAGAGAGAGAGGGAGAATAGATGACAGTAATAGAGATAAGAGATGATTCTTTTGTAACATGCGGCTGGAAACCTGTCAGTGTATCCAGCTTCTCTTTCTCTGACCTGTGTGTGGCTTTCACCTACGACAGCTGCAATGGAAGAAAGCTGAGTGAGTTCAGACTTGCTCTATAGTAGCATTAGAGAAACACAGAGGTAATCTGCATGGTATTCTTGACTCAGTAATAGTGGATTTGTTCTGCTTTAGCGTGTTCTGTTGTGTTCCCCACAGTGCTACCACGTTATTGCCATCCAGAGGGGATACAGTGAAACAAAAGCAGGGCAAAATAAGCCAAAACATTACAGTTACAGGCAATGCTATTTTTCTAGAAAAAGAGGTACCAGAACTCACCATGAACTGCCCCCTTGTCCTCTTAGAATGGCAATGGTGCCCACCTGAGAGGTGCCAGAGTTGAACTCTGGTGAGCTCCTGTTGAAAAAGCCCTGCTTACAGGATATGCACTGTTTGGAAATGAAGCAGTGTGGCTGCCTCAAAACCTTTGCAGTTGCAAGCGGTATTGAACATGCAAATGCATGTGACCACCCTGATAGCATCCTGAGTACAAATCATGGTGCATATGTAATAAAAACGGCATCTGTTGGGGCCTTTGGAGGGATGGGCATTCAAAATACTCCACTCTTTCTATGGTATGATGATAAAAGGAGCCCACTGTATGATGTTTGCTTCAGACCAGCTGCCCTTACCGTGATAATTACACCAGTAACAACTTTGCATACAGGTTACAGTTCTTCACACGAAGGACATTTTTAAAATTAAACCTACCAGAAATGAATGAAGAGCATTTTGCACATGCTGTGTATTTCATATTCATACTGGAAGTAACTGGCAGTTCTTTGGATTATCAAATTATGTTTTGATTACATTTATATAAGTCACTGATTTTTTTTTAATAAAGGGAAAGATTAATTCCTGGATTGCCCTTTGCCATTCCTTTACACCTCCTGCAAAGTTCTTAGTATCCAAGCCTGTTGAATTTTAAGCCACAGTGCAGAGTCAATACACTTCTTATTGCTGAGGGATATTAATTTGGTACTGGGACTATTTTCATGTTTTATTCCTCTCATTATTATTTTTTTGGAGAGCAGTTGGATTTATTCGTCTTGTCCTTTTAATATATCAAAGTGCCCACAAAAAGGCTCATTAGTTAAAGGTAGAGATAATAAAAAATGGAAATTTAAAAATAATCTAAAAACCCAAACCCCAGCCAACAGGAAAGAAGACCCCCCCCCCAAAAAAAACAGCTCAACAACTCTGGGCCATTTCCCCAGTGGCGTAGGGAGCTGCTTTGCTGCCCGGAGCGGCAAATGTGGGGCGCAGCTCCCTAACATGCACCTGTGCGCCCTGACGTCACGATGCATGCACAGCATCCAGGGTGAAGTGTGCATGTGTGGACATGTGCACTCCACCCAAGATGCCAGGCGCGAGTGGCCGGCACCCCTTCCATGCGGCGGTGGCAACTTTTAAGGCTGCTTGCGTGCTGCAGCCTTAAAAGTTGCCGCCGCCACACAGAAAGGGTGCCGGGCAGCGGCTTGGGAGTGGGGTGGTGGTGGCGGCGAGTGTCACCCTCCCCCCAGGCTGGCACCCAGGGTGCTCCGCCCCCATCGCCCCCCCCCTTGGTATGCCACTGCATTTCTCCCCTTTTTCTTAAATTGGAGCCCCCAGAAATAAGGGTCATCTTATACACGGGGGCGTGTTATACATGGAAAAAGATGGTACTTCCATACACACACAGAGATAGATGAAAGATATACTTACTGCCCATATATCATAAGCTCTCTGAGTGTGCCACAAACCCATTGAAAGTATAAAATAGATCTGAATGAGCTTAGGATCAGGGTATTAGTCACTGAGCCTAATGGTGAACCAGTGAGATGGAAGGGTATCCCATCCTTTGCCCAATGTATCCATAACTTGCCAGCATTTGAAATCTACTTGGCAGAACTGCCTGGTATCTCAACATTTCCAGTTTGCATGGCAAATATCCAGGACTAAAACTCTGCGCTTAGGTAGTTATTTAAAAGCTGTGCATTAATTTAAATTCAGAGGGCAACAACCGTCTACTTCAGAGTGCACACCTTTTAATAAAATAGTGTTGACTTTCTACACCCTCACCTAACCTTCTCATTTTGAAATGAATGCCACACTTTTATGCTCTTCCCCCTGCTATGTACTTTCATTTTGCTTCATCATATAATACTGACTCCAGGTTTCTCTTGAGCCTAGTATGTATTCTGTATATTTTTTTCAGCCTGGAGGAATCCTTAGAGCTGAATTATTGCTTCTAATTTCTTCCCTTTTTTATACATTCCCAGCCCATATTTTATTGACCCTTTCCAGTATAATTGGCGATACTGTGCTCTGTGGACTAACACCCCTCCCACGCTGCTGCAGGCCTTACAGCTTTTGTGTGACACCATCTTTGCTGCTACCAGATATTGCAACTGATGGATGCCTTAGCACCTTTCTGAATCTGACACACAATTTGTTCCCAAACTATACAGGATGTTCTGGTAAACAATTTCATTACTTTCCCCCGTTCTCTGCAGAGACAAACAGTTCTGTATAATGGAATTGGAGTTTGTGATGGAAGTTTGAAGAGCAGAAGTTGAAGGCTATTTCTCCTCTAGATATGTGTAATCCCACCTTTTGGCCCCATAGTCAAATGTTGTTAATGATTACTTGTCAAAAGGGATTCAACAGGTGATGTCTTTGGCTGCTCTGGAGCAAGAGGGGAGAAAATTATGTCTGTGCAATTGTTTTATCTCATAGGTACAGTACTGCATTGAAGGATTTACGCCCCTCCTAATGATATGCTTCCAAGGCCAGCATGTTTATTAGGCAAATGGATGCAGCAGAAACACATTATTTCCAAATTATTTCCAAACTTAAAACCATGGAGAAACCTGGTCTGAACAAAGACATTGGATTCTTATCTCATTATACATAACTTAGCTATCTTTAGCCATCTCACCCCTTGCCTTTCCCTGCAAGACTAATTGCAGCCGTTAAGAGTCGTCAACAGGTTTTCCACACCTATCAGCTGATCACCCATTCCCACCACCCTTCTGAGTAATACCCCTCCCCACTCCCTCACTATATTTAAGGATCTGGTGACTTCTGTTTCAGTGTATCTGAAGAAGTGTGCATGCACACGAAAGCTCATACCAAGAACAAACTCAGTTGGTCTCTAAGGTGCTACTGGAAAGAATTTTCTATTTTGTTTTGATTATTTCCAAGCCATCATTCTTACAGGACTGGTGTCAGGTTTGAGGGCACTCTGGGCAGTGCCATCATGGAGGATCCCTCTGCAGACTGGCAAGGAGCTGCTGCCACAAGATGTAGTGACAGCCACCAGTTTGGATTAGGCAAATTCATGAAGGATAAGGCTATCAGTGGCTAATAGCCACAATGGCAATGTTCTGCCTGCTGTCAAGGCTGGAGTCAGGTGTAGGCCACCTACAAAACAATAAATCAACCGAGGGGCAGATTTAAGAAAACAATCCACAGTTCTAGCCTTGTGGTCTCAGCAACTCTTCCTAGGAGGTCTTGCCCTGATGAAGCAGTTGTGAGGACTGAAAGTCTCCCCCTTCCCAGTGTTCAATTGGACTCCTCCTCTCTGAGGTCTTTCCCATGCAGTTTCAGGCTGCGTCTGTGCAGAGCCACCCTCTTCTCTGCCCTTTCATTTCTTGGAGGCCAGGGGGGAGGAGAGCTGGTCGCAGAAGAAAGGGGAGACTCTCTGTCATCTGCTTCTGCCTTGGAGTCTGTACTGTGCTCTGCTGCAGCCTCTTCCTGTTAACTAAACCCTGCCACCTCTTCTGCTTCTGACTATGCATCGTCACCAATCCCCTGGCTTCTTCCCCTGGGGGCTCCTGGCCAGTGCTTCCCACCACTCCTCTGCATCCAGCCAGTCCATGACATGTCCATTGTCAGAGACAGCAGGCCTCTGAATCCTAGCTGATGGGAATCACAAGCAGGGAGGGCCTCCCATAGGCATTTGTCTGGCCATGGTGAGAACAGAATGCCAGACTACATGGGCTTGTGGCTTATCTTAAATTTATTACGGTGGCAGCGGTAAAGTGAGAGGAAGCAAAGACAGGCAGTAATGTGCAGATGGTTTCTGCAGAGAGAAGCAGTGGGAGAGGCAGCTGCAGCCACTGCTTTCTTTCCTTAGAATGCCTCGGGGCCTTATGTCCATGCACATCACTTATTTTTGGAGCGCAGAGCCATTAACAAAGAAAATGATGGGGTTTTTTAAATTAAAAAATGATGCTCAGTAATGGGCCCTCTGGGACGTGGGTGGCGCTGTGGTCTAAACCACTGAGCCTAGTGCTTGCTGATCAGAAGGTCGGCGGTTCGAATCCCCACGACGGGGTGAGCTCCTGTTGCTCGGTCCCAGCTCCTGCCAACCTAGCAATTCGAAAGCACGTCAAAGTGCAAATAGATAAATAGGTACCTCTCCGGCGGGAAGGTAAACGGCGTTTCCGTGCACTGCTCTGATTTTGCCAGAAGTGGCTTAGTCATGCTGGCCACATGATCCAGAAAAACTGTCTGCGGTCAAACGTCAGCTCCCTCAGCCAGTAAAGCAAGATGAGTGCCACTACCTCTGAGTCGTTCGTGACTGGACTTAACTGTCAGGGGTCCTTTACCTTTATCTTTAATGGGCCCTCTAGGGTCTACAAGTGTTGGCATTTGCCCAATCATGTCAGTTGGTGGTGACACCAGACATGGGGTGGTCTTTTGCTATGTTTTACTTAGAAAAAACCCATTGAAATTAATGGATCAAATGTAGCCATGTTCATTAATTTCAGGGGCTCTACTCTGAATAAAACTTAGTTGAATAAAATCCTGCTGCCGTGTCTGCATGTTGCTATTCCATTGGTTTATGCCAGATTTAGTTGACACGATCCAGTAAAAACAACAGGATTACCATATGCAAATCGTTATGGGGAGCTTCAAGCAATTGGCTACTTATATGACACACAGAGGTGTTTCAAACTTTGTTTTTAGGGGTGCACATATGAAGTGACTCCTAGGTTGCTTTTCATAAGCCCCAGTCTTTACCTCCTTTTCATACTCAATGTGAGCAAGGGAAATGCAAAACAGGATAGGGTTTTTGTACCTTTAATAGTTGTGTGGAAGAGGGAATCTCAGCCAGTTTAGTTAGCATGATATGCTGTAGAGGTTGCAGTTCCTGTCTTTACAGAACTATAGAAGGTGTAGGAGTCCTGGTTTTCTATCTGGCACCCAATATACAATACCATTAAAGTAAAATAGATACCCCCAAACCTTCAGAATACTGCATGCAGGTTTAGTAAACTAATTTTTTGCATAAGTCACTAAATGGGCATTTTCTGGACTAATATTTTATATTTATAGATAGAGCAGAATTCTAAATTCTGTTTTTTCTTAAGTCAGATTCTCCACCCATTCTACTGTGGATTTATGAAAGAAAGGAGATGATGTACCAATCTCATTTACCGTAAATGTCTTTCATTCCATTATGGATCTCTCTATCTGTATGTTTCTGTCTAAGGGAATACAATTAAATATCCTGATCCTGTTTCACAGTGATGAAGGCACAATATCTAACTGTGGGTGAGATGCTATTAACCAGACTTAGCTGCTTCCACATTTCCATTCTGCTTATTTTACTCTGCTCACGAATCCAAGGTCAAGTGCTGAAGCACAGAATTCAGTCTATTCATGCTGTTACAGGCTATTGCCCTTCCTTGAACAGGACTGAGGGAAGTCACAAGGTAGGTCATGAGATGGAAGATCTTTTGCAGGGAATAACCAATTCAGATAAGTGAATAAGCTAAGTAGCTCGGTTTCCCGCATGGCCAGTTGCTTAACCTTTCCAGCTCTACAATAAGTTGCTTGTAGGTATCTTCAAAAGGCAAACGTTATTACCGGACCTTAGAAAAAGCTACAGAAACTGTCACCTTTTTTCTAAGTGCCCTGACCTGAGGCTACTAAGATGCCAGCATAGGCTTTCAAAGTTTCTGGACATAAAATAGCAAGTTGATGATCAGGAATAAATTCCGTTCAGTTTGTGTTTAAAGAGGAACTTTTTAAATTTTCACTTTCGAAAACAATGCACGAATCAATACGCAGCCATCCTTTGAAATTCGCACTTCCCAGAATTTCGCAGTGCCATTCTCCAGCCAAGGAATGCATACCAAAAGGTAAAGCATGCGTAAAACTGCATATATAAGGGAGAATAACATACAAAAATACACTAGTTTGTTAAGGGTTCTGAGAATTGTTAGGAGGCCCCTATTCCCCTCCCAGAACTGCCATTCAAGGGTGGTTTAACAGTCAATCCAATATCCAGGGAACTCTCACAATTGTAGTCTTCTGAAGAGAACTGGTGTCTCCTACAATTCTCAGAACCCTTAACAAAATACGGCTCCCATAATTCTGGTGGTGGTGGTGAAACCATGACTGTTTATTGTGGTATCATAGTGCTTTAAATGTGTGATGTGAATGTGGTAATAAAGGGTTCCCCCTCTTTTTGCTGCATTCCTAGTCATGAAGAAACAGATGTAAATACAATAGTCTTTGGAAAGGCAGCAGTTAAAGAGATTAAACTGATTCCTAGATAGCAGACACAGAGAAGAAAACAACTAGAGCAACTTTTCCAGCCCATACTGAGCAGGAAAACTATGGAGCAGCTTGTGCAGTGGATCACATATACCTAGGGAAATCAGAAAGTTGCTCCCTTGTGTTGAAAAGGAATACATTTCCTGAACCCTGAAAAGCAGAACAGAAGCTGAACAGAGAAAAAACACGGGAGGAGGATCTTTTGAGCAGAGCCGTGCTGATGCCCTGGAAAAAGCAATGTTGTTTCTCCATAGATGACCAGTGTGGAAGTAGCCTCAGTCTATGCAATACAGCAAGCTCAATTTGTGTTACAGAAGGCCACAGCCATGGAGCAGCCATTTGATTGATGTGGCAAGGGACCAGATTGATTTTCAGCTGCTTTGGCACTGGCAATTCCCCGACCATGTCAGCTGACTGCTTTGTTGCACAGTGAGCTGTAATGTGGTATGAACTGACAGTATGATCTACTCTCTGTTGTAAAAAGAGTCCATAACGGAGAACTATTATCTCTGAATAGGGGAACCTCTTCATAGCTGAGGTATAGTGGTGGAGGCAGGGACTGCACATGTGGTGCCGTGGGTGCACATCATGTGCCCACAAAGGCCTTCCTTGGCCTTTGTCGGGGTGTTAGACTGGAAATGATGAGATCCTGGTTCAGATCACTACTTAGCTCTCTGGATAAATATAGGCAGTGCCTCTCAGTCTAGGTTCCCTTAGACGATTATTATGAGATCATAGGGGGAGAGGGAAGAGCTCATCTGTATCTTTCATGTAGAGTTCCTTTGAGGAAACGTGGGATAAAATTCAATGTATAAGTGAACATGCTCAGTTACAGACTTGCATCTTCTAGTGACTTGGATATCTATGCATTTGGGAGAGTGCCAGATTTTTTTCCCTTTTCCTTTTAATTTCCAGTTTTGAAAAGCAGACATATTAACATAACTGGGTTCATGCCTCTATGTAGTCTCACAAGGATCCACTTTTCAAACAAATTGCCGCCACAGTCTTTAACCTGTGACAAAGAACTGTCTCCAATTTCCTGCCTGTATAAAAGACTGTATAGTAATTGAAATCCTTAAACCTGCCCTCTGGTGTTGTGGTTCCAGATGTAATACCCAAATGGATACTTTTAATTAACAGTGAACATTTCAACTTGTAGAATTGAACCGCACAGATAGATGGGGTTGGCTTGCCCTTTAGACACAAGTTCTGCTCGGTACAGCTCCATTATCTACTCAGTCAATCGCATCTTAGCACAATGAAGTGTTTAGTCTATTGCTCTAGAATTCTTTCTGTAATTATTTTACAGTATAACCTTGTTGACTTGATTAGTTCTTGACTAATAAAACAAAGAGAGCAGAGGGGAAGACCAGTGGAAGGCAATCAGGCTGTCTTGCAAGAAGGTGGCAAAGGCTGTGAAAAGGGCACAAGTTTGCGGCTGGTAGGGTAGATCCACACTCACACCCAATAGGCCCAACCCACCCATGCTCTTTTGAAGGAAATGTGTCTGCCAGGGAGAGTGGGCTGTGGCATCACCAACTTGAACAAGGTAGTATCCCATAGGTAAAAAGGTAAAGGGACCCCTGGACGATTAAGTCCAGTCAAAGGTGACTATGGGGTTCTGGCACTCATCTCGCTTTCAGGCCAAGGGAGCTGGCATTTGTCCACAGACAGCTTTCTGGGTCATGTGGCCAGCAGGACTAAACCACTTCTGGCGCAATGGAACACAGTGACGGAAACCAGAGCGCATGGAAACGCTACACTCATGGATCGCAGAACAGGCCAAAAAGACTCCTTTTAAAGCAATAATGTAGAAAAGCCTTCAGTTTCTGTTTCTTGGTCCTAGGAATCATCGTGCTGTGTGATAATTGCATAGTAGCTTCTGTGTGCTGGTTGGCCAAGAAGTGCCACTTCAAGCACAATAAGAAGATAATCAATCATGTTGCTAGCTTTTTGTCTCTGCAAAGGTATTTAGATTTCAGCCAGCTGGTTAACGGCCTTAGGGCCATCTGCTTGAATGAAACAAAATGCCCCCCCTCCATAGACAAAAAGGGAGTATATTTGACTTGTGTGATAATTTGGGTGGTGGCGATGATTAAATTTGGCCTCTTAGGCTCCAGCTGAAATTCAATTCAGATGACTGGTTATCTTTTCGTAGGCTGTGGAATAACCTCATTTGCTGTCATCACTAATGTTCCCAGTGTTTATTTCCTTTCATATGAACAAAGCACAGAATGCCTGGCTTTAGGCAGTTGAATCATGGTGAGAAAACGGTGCTGAGGTTCAAAGCACAGAAGCGACCCTGATGGTATTATTTCAGCCAAGAAATTATGTGCAGTTCGTGCACATTTCTCTGGGGCATCCTGATATCATTACTCCCACAATGCAGCACTTCTGTTGAGGAGGAGGTGGTATTATATTCTCACAGTGCTCAAATCACAATATTCTGTATTGTGAATAGGGATGTAAGGGGCAGCTATTTCTATCCTGTTCTGCATTTGTCACATTCAGTGCTGTTTCTGTTGTGCTACAGTTCAGCTCCCGCTAAAGCCTATGTTATTCATCTCACTATTTGCAGTGGCAAAAGCTGATGTAATTTGTTACATCATTAACTTCAAAGCATTTTAACGGAGCAGAAATATCAAAAAATGACACATAAAATACAGTGGTACCTCGTGTTACAGACGCTTCAGGTTACAGACTCCACTAACCCAGAAATAGTACCTTGGGTTTGTAACTTTGCTTCAGGGTGAGAACAGAAATCGCGCGGCGGTGGCGCAGTGGCAGTGGGAGGCCACATTAACTAAAGTGGTACTTTAGGTTAAGAACATTTTCAGGTTAAGAATGGACCTCCGGAACGAGTTAAGTTTTTAACCCTAGGTACCACTGTATTGCAATTATGTAATGTTCTAGGACTTAAAAAGCCACAGTAGCGTGGTTTCTGTTCCTGACCTCAGGCAAACATGCAAAGTGAGGCAGTTTCCATACCCATTTCCATTTCCGGTGGAATTTGCCAACACCCCATTGTGTGAAATGGTGATTTTCCGGCTCTGCTCCCAGTGTGAATGTCCACTTCATGTGCTGCATAGAATGTGGGTTTTTTTTTTTTTTAGTGTTGTGGACATGTATCAGACAATACTTGTGACATCAATAGCAAATACATTTCAAATGTTCACATACCTCTATAATCCTTACATCAACCTTATAATAGCATTATTCATCAATTCATTGATTTTAACCTTTAAAAAAAAAAAAATCACCCCTGACTTTCCACCAAATCTGGACTTCATGGCTTGAATACCAAGAAGAAATTCAATTCCTTCCCTGTGCCATTTACAAACTTTTTTTTTTTTTGGGGGGGGGGAATCTTACTAAACTTTTTATGGCAGCTGAATGCTTCCTGAAGTACCACTTAGGTCCTGTATCCACAAAAGTGATGGACAGCAGCTATTACAGATGACTTGATAAGTCATTCATTCACCCAGTGATAAATGGCCGCTGCATCCCCATTTAGCACCCTAATCCCAGATGAGCCCCACAGCTCCTCAGATGAGCTTCTAGGACATGTGCCCAGAGTCAAAGCCACAGAATAAAGTCATAATGAAACAAAGTTGGTGATCACCACTGTTCCTGCATGCTTCTTAATCTTGCAAGGATTTGATATTAATCTCTTTTTTGTAGGTTAGCAAGTAATATTCTGAGTTATTGACCAGCGGTCTATCCACCCTTTATGCTGCTTCGGAGCACAGTTCACATTTTCTTTTTGTCTGTTTTCTGACAGGCGGCGTTGGACTAAGAATGACGGATGTCACTGTTTCCACATCTGAGGAAAACCCTAAGATTCAATCTCAAGATTGTCACGAGAAGACAGGATAAATTTCCTGCCTTCACCTCATCACAATTTGCAGTACCAAAGTGAATCAATTCCATACCATGTGGTGCTCTAGTTGCAGCCTTTGTCGCTGGAACTAGATCACATCACAAAGAAAATGATACAGATTATATCAATGTCCCGCTAAGCCAGTAAGGCTAAGACCATGATTACTGCTTGTGTTTACATTAATATGTCAGAATGGGGGAAAAAAAAGATGTTTTCCAGAGGGAAGCAGTTAAACCTAAATTCCTTTGCAACACCTTTTAAATATCAGGATTAGGACCATTCTCTTAATGGGCAAAACTGTGGGGTTTTCAGCTTTTGCCTTTGCCAGATCAAACAATTCTTAATCCAGTTAATATTCAAAATTATTGCAGAGTTTACACTTGCCAGTCTTACTTTAGAGACAGCAAAGGCTTACAAAATGCCGTTGTAAGTGGGAAGGGTGTAGCTTCAATATCTGGCGTCTCCAAGTAGGAATCGGAATGTCACCTGTTTAAAATCCTGGAGGGCTACTAGCAGTCAATGTAGACAAGACTGAGCTAGCTGGACCAATGGTCCGATCTGGAATAAGGCAGCTTCTTGTGTTCCTAAGTGCACCTGTCTACTCTGTTGCCTTACTGAATGAATTCTAGTTTGAATTTGCTGAGTCGTGAAGGTTTGCACCGCTCCTAGTGTTTGATTCACGCCATCATTTTGTCTTCGGATTTGCAAAGGATTCAAATGTTGCACTAGCCGCTTTTAGGCTGTTGAACTATATGGGTAAGCGTCAAATGCAACAGCTGCCCCTGTGTAGCACTTTTCAGCAATCTTTCCCTGTGTGTTTGATCTCCCTTAACAGAAAAGATGGGAGAATGGGGAAACAGAGAGTGAAAAAGCACATTGGTTAACATGCTGTGTGTGTGGTGTGTGTGTGTGTGTGTGTGTGGCTCGATTTGCTGATATTCAGAATATTTGTTTAGTTTAGGTCAGAATGACTGATAAACATGAAAGCAGTGACTTTGAAGTATGTACATATCCTTTGCGGGGCAAAGTAAAAATGTGCCTCCTCAGTCTACTGATTTTAGTTTTTTAATCTATTTTTCCCAGGCAAGGAAATAAATAACTGATAGAAAAGCAACGCATTGTTCTCTTAATACATGTAGGTTAATTGTGGCCATAAACACAGGATGCCATTCTTGTATGATAGGCCATTTTGCTTTATCCTCAATAGCTGTTTTAGTGGTTATTTGGAACAGGCTTCTAAAAGGATTGGAAAGAGCTGATCATGTACAATCAGAGAGCAGAGTGTATCTTCAGATATGTTTACTGTAGGGGTTGTGTGATCTTTCTTAATTGCAGGACATGATTACTTCTTCCCGGTAACAAAGAAGCAGGGATGTTTTCAAGTCAGGTTGAAACAGGAAAAAAGTGGGTTGTATTGTTTACGGAGGGTTTTGAGAACAATGTTTCCCCAGTATAGGTACAAGTCATTCCCGTGTCTGCTAGAAGATCAGTAATACATTAGCTGTCTCACAAGTGCCACTAATGCACACCATCTCCTCCCCTGCAAGATTAAAATAACAGAAAGCAAATGGCTAATTGAAGCTGGAACTTCACTTTCTGCGACATATGCTGGATGATAATACAATGGTGAGGTACATGTTTACTGTTCATTTGGGATTTTACAGAATTCTGATGCAGGGCAGGAACAACTCGTTGGTAAAAAGAGAGTGCTGTGCGGGGAGTGCGGGGGGGGGAATGTTGCTTTCTCTAGCTGAAATTTGAAATGTTTTAATCGTGATTTCTTTTGTGCAGCTGCAGATACGCTGCAGAGAGTTCATGTTAATGGTATTGGCTGTGATGGATCTGTAGTTAGAGCAGACAGACTTTTCTAATGCTGTGCCTCAGTTATCAGTCTATAAAGAGAGACTAAAGGGATACTGTTCTGAATTGGCAGCCCTTGGAACCACTTTGCCTGCAGCAAGTACAAGGTACAGAGAACCAAACTCAGATGCTTTTGTATTAAACCAGCTGGACTAAACTGTAAAGGCAGCAAAGAACATGTAGCTATTAATGTGAAGAATCTGTATGTGTGTCCCAGTATGCATGATCACACAGTTAGACAATTGATGCGTGTTCATGGGTTTCCCTTTCCCTTTCCCAGTTATGTACATCTCTGCAGGAAGAACATCATGTGTACAGCAGCTCTGTGGTGACACAGGTAGAGCAGCTGAAAGTTAACAAGGACACTTCACCAATCACAGTCTGATGGTGGTCCAGCATGAGATGCCTGGTTAAAGGCAGCCTGAAGTCAAAACACAGGGAGCCAGTGAGCAGCTAGAGCAGAGCTTTCCAAACTTTTCATGTTGGTGACACACTTTTTAGACATGCATCATTTCGTGACACAGTAATTCAGTTTTACTAGCAAACCAGAGGTTAAACTAACCCCTTTCCAGCCCTGGGAAGAGAGCAGGGAGCGTTTGCACGATACACCTACACACAGCAGCTGACACACTAATGTGTCATGAGACACAGTTTGGAAAGCTCTGAGCTAGTGATACACATGTCAGCAAGCTGTTGCAAAGACATTGCTCAAACACTCGGTGCCTGGAACTGAAGCTCTGAGCTTTCAGAGCCCCACCTGAGTTAGGGAATCAATGTGATAATTGCAGATATCACATGAACCCAGCCTTAATAAGCAGCTGGTGAAGCATGGCGGCTAAGAGACTGAGCTCTGAATCAGGAAGCCCATGGCTTGACTCCTCTGACGTGAACTTGCTAGGTGGCTTTAAGCAAGCCATTCTTTCTCAGCCTCATCCAAAAAATAAGGGCAGAACTATGGGTCAGTCTGACAGAGGTTGTAACAAGATAATGTAAGTGAAGCACTTTGCCCATGCAACAATGCCACTAAGTGCTATGTACACCATAAGTCCCAAGGGCCATATTGAGAAGCTTGAAGGGCCACATTTGACCTGAATTTACCCACCCTTGGATTATTGCTTCATCCTGTTACCGTTATTTTCATTGACTTTGGTTCCCTGCTTCTTCCATTTCACATTTCCTGAACCATGGGAGAGTGCACCCAGCTCAAGGCTATATGACTTGGTAATTATCTCAACCTGAATACCATTGGTTTAATGTAGCTGCCAGTTTCAGCCTCCGTGGCTGTTTAGGTCAAAGGCTCTCTGCCCAGCTCCTGACAAACACTTATGATGTTATATATTAGTCGGTGTCACATTCTTCCTCAAGCGTTACCTTCTAATTCTCTAATTTTGTATACACCTCCTAACTTTTCTAATTTTCTTGCTTTGATTATATTGTCTTTTATGAACTTTCTACCCTTTTCCTCCAACCCCCCCCCCCAATTTCAGCAAATCCTTTAAGGCAGAGTTAACTTACAACACAATATTAGACTTGTGTAATGAACATTATTTTCCACACTGCGCATCACTGAAAATATTCATATTATTAGCTGACAGTTTGTGGCCAATTTTGTTGAGGGCTTTCTTAGTTCTCCAAGAAATACGTATAATGCTTTTATGCTTTACTTACTTTATTCCAGTTACAGGTAGGTTGGTCTGGCATAGTCAAAATAAAATAAAATAAAATAAAATAAATTCCTTTCGTGTCTCTAAGGTGCTACTGGAAGGAATTTTGTTTATTTTTTATTTTGTTTTTACTTTATTCCCTCAGCATTAGTGGTTGAGAAAGCTTTCTTGTCTATGGTGTTAAATTAAGTTCTGAAGATAGATGTGCAGCATTCCAATATTCTAATCCCCCCATGGGTGAATATGGATAATATCAATCACCCTGTGTGCCAGGGGTGGGCAACCTGTGGCCATCCAGATGTTGTGGGACTCCAACTCCCATCAGCACCAATCACCATGGCCAATGGTCAGGAATGATGAGAGCTGGAGTCCAACAACACCTGGAGGGTTACAGGTATCCCTGGCACTATACTTTCTGTATTGAGGACACTGCATAGTTGCTGCATTTTAGGAAACATTTGTCTCTTGAAAATAATTTTTATTTGATTTTACAAGCATAAAATTATAAAAATACCAATTACATATCCATATTTAGAGATTTCTCTGAATCTCCAGGCTTCCCACCATCCTGTCCATGGGTCTTATTGTCAACATTTTCAACTGCATATTATTTCATAATCCATATTTTGTATCTCTCCATATTGTCCATAGTGATTGTTACATCACAAGTGTTATTAAAATCCTGCTAATGTTTTCATCTGCTTACAGTGGTCTCCTAAATAAATTATAAATTTTTCACATTCTTTCTCGAAGTTTTTGTCTTATTGGTTCCTGAGCTTTCCGGTCAGTTTTGCCATTTTGGCATAGTCCATCAGTTTAGTTTTCCATTCCTCTCTTGTAGGGACTTTGTCTTCTTTCATATTAGGAAAAAATTGTGATGAAGAGAGGTGGGTAATACTCCAGGGATAGCCAATGTAATGCTTTCCAGAAGTTCCTGGACTGCAGTTCTCATCATGTCTGGTTATTAGACATGCTAGTGGGGGTTTGATGGGAATTGCAGTGCAATAACTTCTGGAGAGTGCCACTTTGATTCCCTCTGCAGCAATCTTTTAAAAGACACAAAGAAGGTGGCAGAAAGGGAGGAGGGAAGATGAAGACCAGTGGGGCCGGATGCAGGCTTGGAGGAGAACCTGGGGAAGTTGCCTGCAGTAGCTGCTACAGTGGCAAACTACTGCCAGCTAGAAGTTTTTGTTTGTGCGCAGGCTCCTGTTCCAACAGGGTGGTTCTGGCTATAACATATGCACCGAGCACTTATTGTATTTACCTTTTTCCCCAAGGTGCTCAAGGTGGCGTGCATGGTTCTCCTCCTCTGCAATTAATCCCCACAACAACCCTGTGAGGTAGTGACTGGCCCAAGATCACCCAGTGGGCTTCATGGCCACGTGGGAAGTTGAGTCCTAGTATTCCAGGTCACTCAGACCACTACACCACACTGGATCTCTTGGTGCAGCCACTAACTAGCAGTTGAGTTGCACCAGCCACATTGACAGCTCTGACAGATCCAGGGCCCGACATTGGCCCCACCCTGCTGGGTGCTGGGTCTGGCAACTGAAAATAAAGGCAGAAAGGCACTGTAATTCCAAACTTATTTGCATTCTGGGAAGCACTTGATATGCATTTTGTTCCGATGTCATTGCCCTGGGGAGGTCACTAGGACTAGAGCACCACAAATGGGAAGCAATTCTCACACTTGAGATTATAGCCAGCCCAACATAAATTATCCGGTTCTATCTGGGGAGCGGTACATGTATGCAAATTTTGCTAGTAGTTCATGACCAACAAAGCATGCATGGTTATCAATAAGCATTTGTGTAATTGTTATTTATGTAGCACCTCCAAATGTGCTGCTCCTCTTGTGGGAACCACAAAATGTGGCAAGGCTAGCCTTCTCTGGAATTTCTTTTGCTATAATGATTACAGTCTTATTACGGGACTCATGGTAATGAATTTTCACGGAAGCGCTTCAGATTATTTCCAGCAAAGCACTTAGGGATATTCACTCATTCATATTGCCTGATTGGCTAGATACATCTAACCTTTTGCATTCTGAATAGGCAGTGGGCCTCCTGTGTTGGAACAGACCTGCATAACAATGAGCCACAGCACTGTAATTGGGCAATAAGAGTTGTTGTTTAGTAGTGACTCTGTGCATGATGCCATTACAAATTTCTTCAAGGGACGTGCTCATCTGAACTGGAGTTATGGGGAGCACACCAAACTCTAGATCGTGTTTTCCCTATTAAGGGGAAACATTTTCCCCAAGATAGATGGTTTGCATTTTGAGGACTTCTACAAATATAACCAGCACAGGTGCTGCAATTCAACGCTGGAAGGGTAGGAAGTTAAAATGTTTAGTATTAGCCGGGCTGAGGTTTGCAGGAAACTTAGGAAGAAACTTCAGACACCCTCCAAATCGGTACAATCACCTAAAAAATTCTGCCTCCCCTCTCCAGGATAAACTATGCATGGGAAAATAATAATAATAATAATAATAATAATAATAATAATAATAATAAATTTATTTTTACCCCACCCATCTGGCTGTGTTTCCCCAGCCACTCTGGGCAGCTGCCAACAGATCAAAAACAGAATAAAACATCACACATTAAAAACTTTCCTAAATGTTACTGTGTATTGTTTCTGCAATTGTCGCTGGTCTCCTCCTATGTCCCACAAGCACAGTAATTGGGTCACATTCAGGAGAGAGAGCACGGATAGGATCCCACGGCTGGAAGTAGTAGGAGCTACATTGAATAATTGTCTTGCAGCTTTCAAGGGTTTTCTTTGGCCTTAATTATTTATTTAACAGGATTTATCATCCATAAACCACAGCCTCTAAGTCATTTATATATAATATAGCAGTTTACATAGAATAGTCTTCCCTAGATGTAGACTGGGCACCATGGACTTGTTTTTTCATTTATTGAGGGCTATTTATTCCTTCTGGAGTAATCTGTCAGGGGTCACATGCCAATAGTGGGTGTGGCTACTCCATGAGTAGATGGAGTTTGCAGGATTGCATAGCTTCCCCTCACTCTCCTTGCCTGGTCTCTCTGCTTCCTGCCCTCCTTTAATTTCTCAGCCCATTTCCACCTTCTTCCAATCCCTGCCTCCATCAGCTGTCCTTCCATTACTCTGTCTCTTTCTGTTCTAACCATTTCTGTTTTTCTCCTCCCACATTCCTTTCAGAGCAGAAGAAAAGCCCTGCTAGATCAGACGACCAGTCCATCTGTCTCAGCATATTGATTCCCACATTGGCCAACTGGGTTCCCTTAGGAATCCCACAAGCATGAAGACCCTCATCCTAGCAACTTCAGAGATCCCAAAGGCTCCATATAATCTAATAGCCATTGGTAGATCTATCCTCCAGGGATCTGTCTCAATCTCTTTTTAAAGCCATCTGAGTGAGTGGTCAACACCATATCTTGTGGGAGTGAATGTTTAAAAAACCAATTATTCATTATATGTGAAGAACTGCTTTGAGCTTTTAAATAGCATGTTGCAGATGCAAGCTGGTTGAGTGCTGGAAAGAGGGTGGGCGGCACGTTTTGTTTATGGTATGAGTCCATAATAAAGTCCTTATGAATATGAAGCCGCAATTTGTTGCTTCTTTCTCTATTAGGTTGTCGGCGTTTTGAATATTCATATTTGAAGGGTAGTATAATAGAGGGTGTTCACTCCTGCACAATGCAACTTATAATTAGGATTTTTGAAGTCTGAGAAAATACTCGCTTCTCTGGAAAAAACACACACACACAAATAGGCTGCCATTATTTTTTTCCTGGATGGCTGAGATATTTAACCAGACAATAGCATCTGTTTTTTTAGCCTTCTAAACAAAATTAGTTAGGAAACTAATTTGTTGTTTTTATATAATAGTGGTAATTCATCTGCAATGATTGAAATGATCACATATGCAGCAGGGGGAAAAAACAACAACCCCTAATTTTATGTTGAGTAAATGGTTCTTTTATGTTCTGTTAACGCCAATAGATGACACAAAGATAGGATACAAAAGGGAAGTCGGGCTTGAGGCTCTTATCAGAAAGGTGTTTTGTGATGGATTAATGGAATATCATAAATTATCAGATAATAAGTGTGATAATTGTTCTTATTTATCACTGGGCTAACTCAGACGATTCGCCTGTCATACTTTCATTCAAGCCATCCCTGAGGATCCAACATGCAACAAATGCAGTCAAAAGGTCATTTCAACAATCTTTAGGCATAATAGCTGACTGATTATCTTCTAATTGAAAAATGTAAACTAGAGGCACGTGAGGTAATGGAAGTGACCCTTCCATTTGAGATACAGTGTAGGGAGACATCATGTGTCCTTTATCTTCCAGCAGAGAACAACATGAGTTTGCATAATATTAAAGTCTCTTGAGTTATTATTATTATTTTTAAAAACTTATACTACTTGAGTTTTGTTCTCAGTACATAGTAAACAGTATTAAAAAGAAAAGAAAAGAAGCAGTAGCAGACTTTTGTTTAGTTTTGTCATTGCCTAGGCTGAAGGACGGAGACAATTTTGGCCCAGGACATCATCTAATGAAGGGAAGGACTCCACTGCAGTTATGTCTCTTTGTGTGCAATGGCTTGGGGATGTCTGCCATACATCAATACTAGACAATTGCAGCTTTCCTTAGGATGATTTCCATATTCTCCAGCAGGGATGAGCAGTATAGTATATAAGAATATGAAAAAAGCCCTGCTGGATCACACCAAAGACCCATGTAGTTCAGCTTTCAGTTCTCACAGTAGCTAACTAAATCTTAACATCTTCCATTACTTCCTGAAGCTTTTGCCAATTTCGGAAGGCAACCTCTGTTCCTCTTTGCATGTGGCAATGATGTCTAGACAAGGGATGGAGTATGTGGCCCTCCAGATGTTCTTGGACTACAAATCCCATAACCCCTGTTGGCTCGGGCTTATGGGAGTTGGCAGTCCATTAACATCTGGAGGGTCACAGGTTCCTCACCCCTGGTCTAGACCCCCAGATTGCAAGATAATGTTACTGACAATGTGGCATACTCCATATTGCATATTTGAGGTGAGGAGCTGTCCCCTTCAACATCCACAATAATTTTTGTCAGTCAGAATTGTGCATATTTAATGTTCACAAGTTGCCCAAATATCATTTCTTTTCAGACTCTGCATGGGATTGTCATGTAGAGACCTACAGGCAGTGACCGTTTTAGGCATGCCTGATATGTGTGTGACTGTGCAGAACCCAGAAGTGACCCAAAAACACCACAAAAAGTGACTGAATGGGCTGGGGCAGAACTGGGTGTTTGCAGGCTTTTTCAATGGTATTTCAAATATACGCATGGTGCCTTGGAACATAACTCTCGTGTAAATTGGGTGTTGCCTGTACATAGTCTCCAAGCTGTTTATTAAGAACAAACCAACCCTGAAGGACCCAGGACTTCTATGGCAGTCTTTTTGACCTTGTGGTGGTAGGAATAACAGATAGGTTCCCCCCACTGAATATGATGTTTCATCTTAGATAAGTATTTGAAATCTATGGATTTGGTTAGCATGTGCAAAAAATGTACATAAATAAATGAGAAGGAAGACAGAACAAGAAAGATAGAAATAAGAAACAAGTGACCTGACCAACCTCAGCCTAAGCACATTTATAGGTTTCAGCTTCAGTATTTTATTTATTTTATTTTACTCAAAGCACTCTCAATCTTTCATCAAAGAGATTTCCAGGACCCTCCCAATGGGTTAACACAGATGTTGCTCTACTCTCTCTTTCTCTTTCTCTTTCTCTTTCTCTTTCTCTCTCTTCTTTTCTTTTGCCGAGCCAGCTCTTATGTTACTCTTCCTTTAAATCTTTTATCCTCAGGTTGCTACTATAGGCAGTATGGATTACATAGTGGTGGCTCCAGATATTCCACAAAGTCCCTGCTTGTTCTCACCCTGCAGTGCTTACAGTCTGAAAAAATGATGTGATGAAAGAAATTTGAAAGGCACTGTTAGGCATTCCTCAGGCAGGCTTGCCACATCCCTCCCCTTTTCTTTCTTTCTTTCTCTTTCTCTTACAGCTTATTGCTTTCTGAATGTTTCTTTTGACTGGCCATCAATCATATATTTGAAACTTCCAAGGGGTCCCAGAAATATCTGTTCCGTATGATAAAAGTTACCCATAGCAAAAACTAGACAGGGAAAGAAAAGTCCTTTGGACTTCAGTTTAAACAAAATGCTTTGTTCCAGCTTGGGTCCCCCCCTCCTTCTTCTCCTTCTTTTGCCTGCTTGTCTTTCATTTTCAGAAAGATTCTCCCTCAGCAGGGCCCTGATGGTTAGCCTACGACAGACCTCTCATGTGTGCTTAAACTGCAGTCAGAGCAAGTAAAGAGTTGGGTTTGAAGACACATCCTAACATACAAAGAAACTCAATGAAATGGAAGAGATTCAGAAAGTAGGATGCTTGCTGTAGGATTTTATTCTGCCTTGGACACACACACAGCCCTCTAACTTTCTTGTGATTAAAAAGGTCACTTTCTCAAGTCCAGGAAGTTTAACAAGAATGGAAGCTTGTTGTTTGGCTTATGACACAGTACAGTACCGTCAGCCTTCTAGGGTGAACCTTTCAAAGTTACGAGAAGGCTAGAGAACTTTAAGAAATACAGCTAGCAGGGTTTGGCTCTCGTGCATTTATTCAGTCATAATTACTGGTGCTATTTAATGTATTGCTTTATCCTTTCACAGAAACAGATGCAACATGGTATCAATTGCATGCTTTAAACACTGACACATATAGCTAATCAATTTGAGTGTTTGAAATATTTCTAACAAGTAAAAGTGAGAACTGCCTCTCTCCTGCCTGCTTCATGAAGAAAGTTCTTTGCTGTATGAGTTGACTTCTTCTTCCTTTTTCTTTTTCTTTGCTTGGATTATTTTCATTTTAAGGTCTCTTGCCCTCCAAAGTGAATCATCCTTGTAATTGAGCTGCAGGCTGTGAAACGTTCCACCTTTTTTTGATTAGTTTGGACCATTGATCAGAGTCATTTCTTGAGAAGGTCTGCCAACTCTGGAGTGAGTCCCTTGGAGTTTCAGATGCTACTGCACTTTTGATTAGCTCAAAGAAGGGAGTTCTAATAGCTGGATTGATGCAAGTCTTTTGCTCCAGCAGTAACACTGATGGTTCATTCTTGTCTGCTAGTTTACCCAAAGGTTGCAGATACAGAAAATTTATAGATAGTGGTGAAAAAGGAATGGAAATGAGCCCAGATTAGTCAGACTTCAAAAACTATAAGGAGCACAGGGCAGGAAGTTGTCCTTTAAAAATGAAAAACCCATTTTTGATTGTTCAGAAGATGATGGAGGAATCAGTCATTCACAGCTGAGCTATAAACTCAAATTCTTCTCTAGTGTTCCTTGACCAGGATTAATTGATTATACTGTACAGTATATTGGCACTGTAGCCAGCAAAGCTTTTATAGATCCCTCTTCACAATTATTGGATAAAGAACTTGCCAAATTTATATTCCATTAATGTTTCTTCCCATTTATGCTGTATATCTATGAATTTATTTATGCTGTATATCCATAAATTTCCCCCTTATTTATTTATAAAAATACAGGCCTGCCCTTCATCCTAATGGATTCCAGGCTGGCTAACAACAACAACAACAACAACACAGATAATATATCTATATCTCACAGATTGCTGCAGAAAGGTGGGGAGCTGAATTTCAGATTGGAAAGCTGAGAAACCGAAAGAACCAAAACCGACAGATTGTTCTATCTGTAATTACCACAAATTATTCAAGAAAAATGCAGAAATATAAGAACACAGGTTCAAGAATTCTCATGGTTGTTGGGTTTAGGAAACAAGACTCTAACAGAATAAATGTGAGCACTGGAAATCAAAGTACCATAAACTTAATGCCAAAGTATTTTTTTTTATAGCAATCAATAAGTCATAAGTTCTTATGACCCATTTCTTCCTGAAGAGTAAAAAAAAAAAAGGTAACGTTTAAGAAGATGTCAAAAGAAGCAGAATGCATCAAAGCAGAACGAGAGCAACCACATAGTTTGGCTATATCTTTGTTGACCATCATTTATAAATTTTTATTTATAAAAAGGAAGGCGTAAAGATTTCAGTATAATTGCTATTTCAGGATGCACACACAGCAATCATTGTCTATATTGTATGCAATCCAATGCACTAACAAGCATAAGAATGGGATTTGGGGTGGGGGTGGGGGGACAACCGTAACATTTGCCAACCTATGATATAATTCAAAATGTAACACTGATTATATGGAGATGTGTAGGGTGATGCATACACTGAGTGCTTTCTATTTGTTGGAAAAATCTGGGAGTGATAAGGGAGCAAGTATATTAATGAAAGGAGTGACCCTATTGTAATTTGTTCATTTTCTGCTCTGTCCTCCCCACACATTATTTCTTTTCAGTGTTTAATAGAGAGGAGCCTGGAAGCAGAGCTGGAAGGCCGGTGCTAAGAGCAAGGCCTATTTTTTTACGTGCTTGTTGGGCATATGGAATTTTGCCATTCCATTTGTTAACTGGATTAAAAAAATGGCCCATGTGTTTATATAAAGGGTTGATAGTTGCTCTTGAAAAACAGTAAGAAGCTTTATTATAACTATAATGATCTTGCTTGATCACTATAAATTGTTCCATTGCCTCATTCCCTACATAAAAAATGATGTGGTTTCCCCCTAACCCCAAAAGATTTCCCCAGGTTGACTTAGCTCTGTAGTAATCAGTTCTCTCTAGTCAGGCCCATTACTTTGGGGTGGGGGAATTGAGTCCTTAGTAGCATGGACTGTATACTTCCAACTGAGGGAAGCAAATGAAATGTTTAGTCTTAGCAATGTTGACAGACTAACTCCAAAAAAAGGGAAGATTATTGCCCATGAAACTCAGGTGGCCATTACTGTATCCTCCTTTGGGATTTATTAAAAATATACCATAAAACCAAGAAGCTTTTACTGGCAACTTCCAGAGTAACAAATTTATTATGGCACGAGATTTCATGGGCTCTAGTCTACTTCATGAGAAGTATGAAGTGCTGCAGGTATAGAGACACACAGTGCTTTTGTTTATAGCAGACTAACACAGCTGCCTTTCTTATTTATTTATTTATATTTATTTTAAAAAACCATCATGTGGATATTTCTATTGTTGGAAAATCTAGTTTGTTCCTGAACCAACTTGATAGGTCCAAGAATTTCTGAATATCTTGTATTTTGTCCCTCAATTGTATAAATAGGCTTTTACGTCTCCTCTTTAATCAAGCCCTCCAAAGGGCTACTCTATAGATCTGACTGAAGCATTGAAGTCTGGCAGGCTTAATTCTTTCTCCTCTCTTTTTGGGTAATGAATAGGGGTGTCGTCAGCTACCTGCCTTGCGTTCATCACTGTCATGGTTGGCAGTGTAACAGATAACAGGATGGATTCAAGGCCACCAAGGGACTGAAGCCTGACAGGACCTCATTCATCACTTCCCTTTTAGGGGGTCTCTGTGGAAGAACCAAAATCAAAGAAGTAATTGAGGTTCATAGGGACACATGGGGTTTCGGAGGACAGTTCTGCATTGCAAACAAACTTGAGCTGTCAAATATGTTTTGTAAATGAAGTGTTTTCCTGGAAGCAGTGAGTTAATAACGGTCATTTATTTTCCCATAACATACATTCGGGTTGCTGAAATTTAGGGTTCTGTTTCATCTTGTACCGTGATGAAACCTGAAACTGCAAAACAGTTGTGTGTGTGTGGGGGGGGGAAGGGCTGAGTGTCTTTGAACAATTTATGGTGCTGTTCTTGTTTCTAATCAGCTCTCTTCCATCTATTTCAGCACTGTGTGGTTGGTGAAGTGAGAATGGTGCCTTGATTTTTGATTGGCTCTGTGCTACGTGGCTCATGACAAAAAACTGTGATCGGTATAAAGACTTCCTGTCTTTCTGGAATCAAGGAGGAATGGAAGGATGACTGCCATCTTTGGCTAAGACAGCCAGGTTTCTCCTCAGCATGAAAAAAAGAGAAGTGATTGCTTTTGAGCTTCAGAATAAGTAACTGCCTCAGTCTGACAGATGACAGACAGCACCACTTTATATATTAGAAAATTGGGCCCTGCATAGCCTCTTGGATTTGTCTGGGGAACATCCTGCTGACCATGTTTGACTCTTGCCTAACTTCATTCTTACACATTGTCTATCAGTCTCTGATTAGCCCCAACACAGCTTCATTGCAAAATAGCGGAGCAGGTGGATTTTAGTCAACTGCATTCTGTGCTGAAAAGTTCACTTGTGCAAAGGTGCCAGCAGCTGGGGCTCTTCCAATATGCTGGGCAGGACCACATGCAAGAAAATATCTGAGTACTGTACTTTTCCGTCTATAGGACGCCCCCATGTATAAGACTACCCCGATTTTTGTGGACTGAAATTTAAGAAAATGGGTGGCGATGGCATGAAGTTGTTGAGCCTTTTTTTTTGGCGGAGCATTGCCCAGGGTTGTTGAGCTTATGGGGGGGATTGCTGAAAACTGCTCACCCGCACGCCTCGCGATAACTGCATCCCGTCTGTCCCATCGCTGGCAGAAGCTGCAAATAGCCCACCCAACTGCTGGAGCGTCAGCCAGTCAACACCATCCATTGAAGCAACAACCAATAACACGCACAATAGCTGCTGACAGCTGTGGCAGTAACCAATCAAATGTCTACCCTATGCACTACCCATGTATAAGAAAAAAATAGTCTTATACACGGAAAAGTACAGTATTTGTTCAACAAAGAGGCTGCTGGCATAGGCTGTGGCTGTGTGCAGGCCCTGCTCAAGGACAAGATGGCAACCCCTCACATCACATACAGATCACCTGAATTCTATGGCCATGAGACAGTTTTACTTAAGCTAACAAAGGGTGCAGATCAGGTCATGTTACACATAGAATCCTCCAACACCTTTCCATCACCCAAATCTGCTGTGCAAAGCATCTGCCTCACTCTCCCAAATGGGAGGGTTGGCTCCATGTAGACCCATAGCATGCTCCAAGCCTGAGTATCTTATGTGCCCAAGAGAGACACTAAATGGATGCTATTCAGAACTATATTTCATATCTCCGATGTAACGGGGTGGAGGTGGTGACATCATAAAACTGCTGCTCCTATAGGCTGGATTGGTTTGTGGGCAGGTTTCTGTCTGCCCCATGGAACTTGTCTGTGGCACCTCTGCATCTTTTTCTCTCAGTGTCACTGGCATAGAAGAGATTGTCTCCCTTATTTATGAACACAAGTTTAGGAGGCCTCACTTTTCCGTGTAAATTATGGCTTCCCATGAGCAGTGTATTCCTTCGCAGTATTGTTAATTCGCTATTTACCCAGACAGAAGTGTGCCATCAACATTTCTTACCATAGTTAATTTTGTTCTGACAGTAAATAGTTTTGCAATGAACTTCAACTCCTGCCAATTGATCATATAAATGAGCTGAACTGTAATATTCTGATTGCCTTTATAAATTACAGACATTCTGGGGAATGTGGAAGAAGGGATTGATCAATTATACAGAAAGGAGGACTTTCAGGCTAGCACAGGTGATAATCCTAAATTTGAAGAGACTTCAAAGTTTACACACTTACGGGTGGAGAACATTTCATCCAAAGCGGCTCTTATTTACAGCCATGTGACTGTAGTACTAAGTAGCCTAAAATTACTTTCTAGAGTTTCATATGGTGCAATGGAAATCTGTCAAGTGGGGGTTGTGAAAAATTATGAGTTAAAGTGAGAAAAATGAGTGCCAAAGCTTGCTGGAGACAAATGAAGCTGCTGAAGGAATAAATGATAGGAAGAACATTGAAAAGAAATGCTGGCTTTGATGGTGAAGGACACAGAACCTTCTTCAGGGGCTCCTGCAATCATATTGTTAAATGAAGAATTTTCTTTGGGCCAGCTGCTGCAGTGATGGAGTTATAAACAAGGACACCGAAGCAACCAAGACAAATGATACAGTCATGATATACTGCTCTAATATATGGCCATCCTGTTCAATTAGCTCATCAGCAGTGGTGAAAATTAGTAATCTGCAGTTATACAACATTTTATAGTTCATGAGGTTGCCATTTCCTGCAGTTGAGTGCAAGATACGTTTGAATCATTTTGCCCACTTCTCTTATCACTGTTTAAATTCGTGTAAGTTGCTTTTGAATTAGAGCTGAACTTACTCCATATATACTTGAATCTGTAAAGAAGAATGCACTTTGCTCTTGTCCCCTGATGAAGGCAGGGAGGGAACAGGCCTCATTCTTCTACTATAAGAGGAGGAGAATTGGCATCTAGGTAAGCAGACCTTTCAATATGTTGCAGCGGGAAACCAGAACACCTGTCTCCTATGGCAGGGCCCCACATGAGTCATGTGACCCTTATGAGAACAAGGCACCCCAAAACACGCAATTTTGGGCACCACAATCTCGCTTTAATTGGGACAGATATGGGATATCGGTAAGTGTGTGACCTATCTAGAAACCAGCATTTTCACATTATTGGGTTTTTTTTTTTTAAAAAAAATAATTTTAATATGGTTACACAATTAATGTGTAGAACAGGTATGTTTAGAACAGGCCCTATGGACAATTCTGGATAATATGTTGAGACATCTGGCAAGCTTCAGATACCAACCTTTATATTTCTATGCTAAAATGAAATTCTTTGTTCTTATTAGAGCTTGTGCTTGGCTGCATAAAACACATTATACAGTAAGCAGGACTAGTGTTAACAGGATCCCCAATAACGTTTTTGTGGGGTAATGGCGGTGTCACAAAACAAATATATTTGGGTCTTGTGGTTTATTATGATAGTTCTAGAGCTTCTTGAAGGATTTATAGCATTTGCAATATGCTTGTTTCATTTAGAATTGGCACGAAAGCCCCACAACATGATTTATATATGGTGAAAATAAACCCAGCCTCGTTTTCTCTCTCTTTAAAATATACCTCAGCAGCACCATTTGGAGTCTAATGATATAGTTTAATTGCTATGTGTGACTGGCTTCCTGTCAGGCGACTTTGCTCGAATTGTCTTCCAATGTACTTGGCTATATATTAAAATATCTGAGTGCTCCTGCAGTGGAGGAGTGCCGCTTGGTTTGATACAGCCAACAGCGTGTGGAAGAATTATTGCAAGCTCAAGGTCACTTACAGCTTCCCATCATACAACGTGAATAGTGTCATTTGAAATCTTACATGGCGGCTTAACTTGCTAGAGCCAGGAGGGTAAAGACTTGATAATAGCATTTGTTTAACTTTATTCCCCAGTTGTAATTGAATTCTTCAGCTAGGAAACATTTGGAGGATTGCTTCCCATGGTTGGCTCTCCAGTGAACCCCAAAACAAGCAATCCAGTCTGATAATAAATGGCCTGGCATAGGGAGACTACTGTGGAGCTCCATCTGATTGTAATGCAACTTTCGTATAATGACTAGTGACATTACTGTTCATTTTGAACCATAGGCATCATTTCACTTCTAAAAGGCTCTCCTAGACCTTTCCATCTGAACAATTTTTTTTGCTAGCATGTTACTGGAATAATCATAATGGGAAAGGAGAGAGGAAATGGCAAAAGCAGGTTTAGGAATTGCTTGGGCATAAGAACGTAAGAGCCTGATGGATCACACCAATGGCCCATCTAATCCAGCATCCTGTCCTCACAGGGACTACCCAGATGCCTGTGGGAAACTCTCAAGTGGGTCCCGAGCACAAGAATGCCAGTTTCCAGCAACTGTTTTTGAGAAGCATTACTTCTTGGGAGGAAAGCAATGACAAACCTAGAAAGCATCTTAAAAAGCAGAGACATCACCTTGCCGACAAAGGTCCGTATAGTTAAAGCTATGGTTTCCCCAGTAGTAATGTATGGAAGTGAGAGCTGGACCATAAAGAAGACTGATCGCTGAAGAATTGATGCTTTTGAATTATGGTGCTGGAGGAGACTCTTGAGAGTCCCATGGACTGCAAAAAGATCAAACTTATCCATCCTTAAAGAAATCAGCCCTGAGTGCTCACTGGAAGGGCAGATCCTGAAGTTGAGGCTCCAGTACTTTGGCCACCTCATGAGAAGAGAAGACTCCCTGGAAAAGACCCTGATGTTGGGAAAGATGGAGGGCACAAGGAGAAGGGGACGACAGAGGATGAGGTGGTTGGACAGTGTTCTCGAAGCTACTAACATGAATTCGGCCAAACTGTGGGAGGCAGTGGAGGATAGGGGTGCCTGGCGTGCTCTGGTCCATGGGGTCACGAAGAGTCGGACATGACTGAACGACTGAACAACAACTGCCTCTGACCATGGAAGCAGAGCATAGCCATTGCAGCTAGTAGTCATTGATAGTCTTATCCTTCATAAATTTGCTCAATCCTCTCTTAAAGGCCACCACTGTCTCCCGTGAAGGGAGTTCCACAGTTCAACTGTGCGCTGTGTGAAGAATTCTTTTCTTTTATCTGCACTAGATCTAGACGAACAGGCTTCAGGAATGGCAGTTATGGACCAGCAGCAGCTTCTAGGACTTGATTAACCCTGAACGGTGTCAGTTTAAACCTGGAGATATATTCAACAAAAAAACGAGCTCTATAAGGAAGCAGTATTAAGAAGAGAGCAGAAGATCAGTGTAGGGATAAGTTCCAGACTAAGTTATGATGGTGCTTATAAAGAGCCAGAGAGGAGATATGGATTAAGGCAGCCTTCTTCAACCTCAGGGCCCACCCTTGAGGCGAATTATTTTTCAGGAAATTTGCTGTATTTATTAGTGATGTTTTCTTGTGGAATCTGAATGTGATGCTTATTGGATGGGGACAGTGCAGAGCAGATATGCTGAAACATAACACCCACTCTTCTAAGAGTGTGCTCTAATCCACCCTGTGCTAACCTGCTGACCTCTAGATATTTTGGACCACAACTCCCAATATGCTGATTGTGGCTGATGGGACTTGTAGTCCAAAAAAGAATAACCAGGCTGGTGGAGTTTGCTCTAACCAGTGCACTCACTGTAGATTTAACCACATTTTTTTTTCCTGTCTAGAAAATACCCATGCAGCAGATGGAGCATCGGTGCCCCTTTAATCCTCACTAAGGCTACAATCAAAACCTGTATCTGAAGCCCCTGTGGCTTTGTGGCGCTACTGCCTCATTTGCAGCCTGGCCACTTGTGGTGGCAGAATGGAGGCAGGCAGATTGAGTTCAGATCAGGCCAGCTGCTGGCCTGCACTGGCTGTAAGAGCTGCTTGTGATCCAATCCAAATCCAATAGTAGATGCTTTCCAAATGCCCAGGAAAACAAAAAATGTCCTTTCTTGGTGCCAAAACGATGACCCAGTGAGCTCTCTGTAGACAAGGAGCTACTACAGAAAAGGCCTATTCTCTCACCACCATCCTCAGGATCTCCTCTGGAGCAGACACACAGGGAAGTGCCTCAGGTGATGATCTCAGGGTCTGGGCAGGTGTATCTGAGGAAAAAGCGGTCTTTTAGGTACAGGGGTCTTTAGCCATATAAAGCTTTAAAGTTCAGAGCTAGCATTTTGAGTTGGGCCCTGCCTCCTGCCTCCTGGTTTGCCTTCTGATCCTGACTTTGCCCCCATCATGTCTCAGGTTCCTGCAGGCTTGCCTCAGACTGATGCTTGTGGCCCAGCCTTGACACCTTCCTGTCTATTTCACAAGGCTTATTTGCTCAACTATTTTAATACCCGCTATAGAAAACAGCTATTGTTTGGAAGTACCACCTTGGCTTTTGTGCCCGGAAGATCTGCAGCTCATTAAGGCACCATCAAGGTGTGAATTGTGCCTTGTCAGGATGGTAGAGGAAAGCATTGTTCTCCTTCTTACTCGCTACTGTGTATTATTTTGGTCACTGACGTTGATCTCTTTTGCTCGTAGCTTCACAATGACTGCACAACAGACATGCTTTTGCTTCTGGCGCCGTTTGAATAACACTTTTGCTGTGAGCTGGCCGCGTATGCCCTCTGATATTTATATAGAAGGAATGCTTGTATTTACACCTGCCGTCTAGTGAGGGGGGCAAAAATAAACTCATCACCAGCAGCTATCATGAAAATGTCCTGGCAGTTGGTTTTCCTTCCCCATATCAGATTGATTTAAAGAAATAATTTGTTCTCCCCCACCCTTTTCTTCCCACCTGAATGACATGTGATCCATAGTTATGATGCGCTGAGGGTCAGCTGTGCCACCGTGCAATGAGGTAATAAACACAAAGACAGAAGATGAACTGTCCTGTACTGCCCACTCCCCTCAATCTTTCCTTCGCAGACTGACTGGAGGACATGCAAGGACTATCAAGTAGTTAACCTGCTGAAACAGAGTGCAGCTGCAGTGATTGGCTTGTCCTTTAGTTAAAAACATATCTGGGCCCCTTAATTACAGTCCTGTAGGGCATACACATTTTAAAATAAATAAACCAACAGTGATGTCCATATAGAAAAATAGATTTAGCTGAGCTTGTGCACTGAGTGGTGATGAAAACAGAGAGAGCTCTGTTTCCCTTAGTTCTTAGAAACTGGAAAAACTGAATGGCAGAATGAAGTCTCTGATAGTTTCTGATTCATTTGTGGAAAGGTTAAATGACATTAGCTATTTATTGAGCAAAACATTCTGATTTGTTTCAAGCAAATGTTACCCCACAATTTCCAATGAATTTTTCTGTCATTCCTTTTCTGTTCAACAAGGCTGTACTTTATATAACACAATAGTGTCACTGTTTTGAATAGATTCCAAGGTGGCAGGTCAAGTTTTCACTGTCTAAACAAAATGGAAAGTTAATGGTGTACAAATTAAGGCTATCTGGTGACTGAAGATTTATAAAAACTTCCTACTTGGAGAAAACATAAAAACATAAAAACAAAGAGGTGGATTCCCCTATGATAACATATCATAGCAAACATGCCAGAGGCTAGACAAAAGACAAGGAGCTGCAACATCAGGTTATTTGCCTGTCAGTCATTGACAAACAGTGTGAACTTTGATCTAGCCAAGTTCATTTTCAGCAGCTCATGTGTAGAATCCCAAAACTGCAGTGCTTTTAAAAATTAAAGGTATTTACCAAAATCTGAAAGTTGGGTTTTTTTCAGAGAATGTCTGAAATGGAGAGATACGTATCTGAAGAAGTGTGCATGCACACGAAAGCTCATACCAAGAACAAACTTAGTTGGTCTCTAAGGTGCTACTGGAAAGAAATTTTTATTTTGTTTTGACTATGGCAGACCAACACGGCTACCCACCTGTAACTGAAATGGAGAGGAACTGCTTGAAAAACTTTGCTGTGCTTGTGAATTTTTCTGGTTTGGGAACTCAGAAATTAATAGTTGATAATTTTAATTCTGCTTCTTTCTACACACTTTCAGCAAATGGCAGTTCTCAATAGTGTAACTGAAATGATAGAGCTGTAGCAATCCTTTGGATTTGTTGGTTGATAGGACTTCCATGGTTGCAATCATTCAGGGCAACTGGGCTATGCAATGAAAAGCAGAGAAAGGGAGGCAGCAGAGCAGAATGAAATAGTGGCCTTCTGCAGTCTATTTGGAACAGCTGACATGAAAATGGATATAATATCAATAGTATAATCAAGGCAAATTGGATTATAACCATGTGAACTCTTTTTATTTATTTAGGCTTTATGACCCATCATTACCTATACAAAACCCCCCTTCTTCAGCGCTTTCTCTAAAAATGCTGCTTTCCCCTGCCATATTGGAGGGCTTCCTTTTGCATGTTAATGCAATATTCTGTTTCTAACCTGACAGTAATAGATTAAAGAATATGTAAAGTGCTCATTTCTGCCCTAATGTGATTCCAGCCATGCAGACAACTTGAAAGAACATGTCTAAACAGACCAGCTCCTGAGCATTTTTTTTCATACAGAATCCAATTGAAATTATTTCAAATGTGAAGTGTCTGCTCCATTTTCCGCCTTTTAGCTTTGATGGAATTTTCTTTCCTGCAGGAGGACTTTGAGGTTTGTTCTCTTTAGGGGAATTAAAAACAAAACACCAATCCTGCTGTTTGCTTTAGTCTGCTAATTATTTCAACCTCCCCCCCTCCCCTTGAAGATGAGCCATATTTTAATTGCTGTATGAAAGTTTTGTCTTGATTAGATGGGAGGCTCCGGTGCCTTTTTAAAGGATGCAAATGGAAAGTTCTAACTTTCCCCCTCTCCCTTTTGGCTCTTGTTCCTTCCTGCGCATCTGTGCAACAGAAGCAGAGGTACAAAAGAGGAGACAGGAGAAGAGCAGGGTACATACTGAAAACTCGACAAAGTAGCAAGCGTACAGCGCCTCTTCTGAATTGCTAGCTCCCTTGTGCCTGGACGCCAGATGGTGCGCCGCACTGCAAAACTCTTTTAACAACCTGCATGTCAGGTAGGCATAGTGATGGGAACAGATTGTTTCTGTCTTCAGGTTCAGGCTTGTAAAATAATCTCACAGATACTCACAGCGAAGTCTTTTTAGGGTGCATGGTTGTGGTTTTCTTAGGCCTGTATAGCTGACTCTCGCTCTTACTACAGTATGCAATAAAAGCGCAAATGTTAAGGGTGCAACTGGAAGCGACATGGGTGATTCATTATCAGGAATTACAATAATAATTCCATTGTCCCACTCCAAATTGGATCAGGGCTGTGGAACGGGGTATTTGACTCCCCCTCCCCACCATTTCCCACCTTAAAATCACCCCCTTCCCTGAGCTGCTATTGGAGGATTTTAAGTAGAGGTTGGATGGCCATCGGTCATGAATGCTTTAGTTGAGATTTCTGCATTGCAGGGGGTTGGCGTCCCTTCCAACTCTATGATTCTGGCCCATGAGAGAGAGAGAGAAAATGCAATGAAATACATTTTGATACAAGCCAACATTTACTGCTTCACTAAACAGCAGCTTTCCAAGGCATTGCAAGCTGGCCTCCTATGCATAGAGAAGAGTGTGCCTATAAATACGGTAAATGGCCTTTCTAAATCCACTGTTACTGCACATTTCCTTGAAGGCCTGGAACACATGCAAAGACATGCTATAGAGGAAATAATGACGAGGATGCCTTTGGATGAGAAGTGGCAGATTTGCTAAAACTGGATGATGGTGGACCAAATTGGAGAAGCAGGCTAAGGCTTTCTTTGAGTGCACTGGTTTGCTAGGAGCACATCCCAGAATGTCTAGGACTGGAACTGATCTGGTCCCACAAGGTTTTATTTAGGGCAGGGATGGGGAACCTAACATTTCCCAGACCTTCTGTTCTAATTGAGGCATTTCGACCTGGACCCACCTGGTTGGACATTGATAGACAGCTCTTCAGTGCTTCCCTAGATTCACTGATTCACCCACAGACATTTGGCATTAGTTTGTTAAATTATGCTAGGACTGATCACGTGAACCAACCCCTCAATGTTGAAAGAATGCATGAGGGGGGCCACATGGGCTAGTCCTGTCTCTGGTCACTGACACAAGCCATGGCCATGATCCCACTTACATATCTGAAGCACAACAGAAAGGATTCTATGGCGACACATTAGTACACACATGGCGTTTTATTGATATGAAGGGTGGAGGATCACCCCTCGTTTGGAAAAGACCTATGGGCATACTGATGTACATGTGCAGAGCCCTTCCCACTTTGGATGTATTCTGAATGAATGGATGTGCGTTGGGGATGGAGTGCAGCATTGGATGTGGGGCTAGCCCATGCAGGCCTACAACCTCTTCATGCATTTTTTCAACATATGTATGTGTGTGAGAGAGAACCTCCCTAATGTTTTAGGGTTTTAGGATCCATTTGATTTGTTGGTCTAAATGGTTTTTACTGGAGGTCCTGCAGCCACTTTTCAGGGTAGTGGCTTCCCATTGATTGTACAGGGATTCGAAATCCCATATGCAGAGATGCACTTTGGAGGAGTTCTTCTCCACATGCTTGGGAACCAAGAAAAGTAGGATTACTGAACATGCAGAGAAGCACCCCCCCCCATGTAGAGCTGAATCTTTTTCAGACAGGGCAGTGAGCATGGGTACATCTGGGGTTGGAGTCAGATGTGATTATGGCCCTCTTTATCTGTGCTTTAAAACATCTGAGAAATGTTCATGTGAGTGGCTATGCAAAGAAGTGGCTATAGAAAAAAGAGGAATGATTCTGACTTTGCCCCTTGGACACAGCTGATTTGGCCCCTGAACAGTAACCCCAGCAGAGGTTTTGGTAGGGGAGAAGCCCCAGCAAACAGTGAGGTCTCCATCCTTAGTTCTGGAGGAGGTAGCTATGCCCGTGTCCTTGCAGTTGGCTGAATTCTCCCCTGAACTAGCGCAGTATTATCTACACTGACTGGCAGCAGGACTTCAGGGTTTCAGGCAGGGTTCTCTCCCAGCCCTACGTGGAGATGCCAGGCATTGAACAAAGGCAGATGCTTTACCACTAAATTATGGCCCTTTCCCAGGTGGGTCTGCTCTTTGACCTGATCCAGAAGTTCTCTCTGTGGTTTGCTCTCCGTGGTCCTGATTCTCATCTTCCTGACCTACAGCATACCAGTGGTTCCCACCCAAGCAGCATATCTCCCACAGGCTCCTGCCTGGAACAGGAGAGACTGCCATAATGTGTAAATCCTGCTCATATCCCTGTTTCGCTTTTCGTTTTCCTGAGTGAAGTTAAATCAGAGAATTTCTCCTACTTCAGATAGGCAGCATTATGTTAGCTTGCCTTTGCAATATATATTTTTGGTGATAAATCAAGTGCATCTTGCATGTACCTCAGTTCATTACTGAACAGACTATGGGTACAGCAGGACCCCAAGCTTCCACTTTACAGCATTTGCCCTAGCTTACACAAATACCCAAACCTTTAATTTGACAGACCATGGGAACCAGACTGTACACTAGTCCCATGATGGCTTCCTAGTTTCAGACCTTGCAATTCAGGTCTCAGAAGAGAACATATGAATGTATTGAGACTTAAGCTGGAGTATTAAGGCCTTTGCTGAGAAAGTTGCTATATATCATACCATCTGGACTCCAGAGGGAGAAGACCAATCCATTTAGAGCTAAGATGCCTGAGTGGGAAAGTTGAGGAGGTCTCGGAATGATTGACGCTGATAGATATTTCTCTCCACTTTGATGACACCTGAGCAGTCCCTTAGCTCAGAGCAAATAAGGGTCACAGAGAAGACTGCTTTTGCCATATTATCTACTGGCATGATAATGAGCCCTAGCTTTCGAGAGGAAAGGATGCTATATTTAGATAAGCAATTCCATTCATAAACCAGGTTTGCTACAGCAGCTTATTTTTAGCAACTAGGCAGGAAGATTTCCTAGGGTCTGTTAGAAAAAAATAGAGGAGAATTCAGATTCATTGTTCAACAGTTGCACTGAAAGACTTGGACTTTCGACTTGACAAACTAATTTGCTGCCACGCACGCCAGGGGTTCAGGACACCAAGTCTCCATTGCAGCTATGCAGGAAAGTATTTGTGAAAATTACATGAGTGACCCAACTAATCATTTTAACAGGTTTAATTAGTTTTGGTGGGTTCATATCTCTCCACTCAGTCTTCTTTCTCTTCATAGCCATTTTAGTGGTTCGTAACAAACATTGTTCCCCCTTTGTACCCATATTGGTGTCAGGGTTGAGCCAGATGAGGAGGAATGGTGGCAAGCCCCCCCCTGGTGAGGCTGCACCCACAGAAGAACCTGGGGAAATGGAGGAGTTCATACCTGGAGAAGACTGGTGGCGGCACTCCTCGGAAGAAGAAGAGTCAGATGGAGAGGGGGAAAGACCAGAGCAGGAGGAGGAAGTAGTCGAGCCAGAATCAGGCCCTTGTGAGGAGAGAAACCGGCAGGGCCCCTCCCCTCCTCCCTTCTCAGCTGTAGAGCGTAGAGCTGAGAGATGCAGGGAACAATTAGAGGCAGCTGCAACTCGTAAGAGACGCGGTTACAGGCCGGCTACTTAAGAAAGGCTAGCTGCTCCCTTCGCTAGCACCTGCAACTGCTGTGCTGAGTGCGTGGTTGCTCTTGCTTGTTCTGTTCCTGTGTTCCTGACTCCTGGCTTGTTCCTGACCCCTGGCTTGTTCCTGACCGACTTGGCTGGTTCCTGACTTGGACTGTTCCTGACTTCGGCTTCTTCTGACACCATGCTGATACCTGACTTCAGCTGGCTTCTGACCCGGACTGTTCGACCTCGGCTTATCTGACTCTGACTGCTACACTTCAGCACGCCAACTTGTTGGCGCCCTAACAATTGGGACTCAGTTGTTGTTTTGCTAACTCCATCTGCTAATTGCAACATCAGTAGGGCTTGTCACAACTCTAGGCCAATAATAGAAAAGTTGGGACCAAGATACCAAAATATCACACCTCCATGGGGACACTTGCTTACGTAATCAGAAACATCACTAGGCCTGGTAACAAGTCCCAAAGCAACAGGACAGTAATAAAAACAATGGAAGGCTTATCAATTGCAACCTCAATGAAATAGCCTTTGAATAAAAAGCCAAATACAATTATTAATATTAGATATATAAAAACCAGTTTTACCATTTACAAGGTGATTGCAGTCCAAACATACTATTTAGCTTCTAGGCAGAACTAGCTAACTTTATCTCTCTCTGCCTCTCATTTTAACTTTTCTTTGGGGGACTCCATCTTACAGATATAAGCCAACTAGTTCAAAAGGTTATGCTAGCTCAAATGCCACACCTCCTTAAAGGTGAGGTGCCCAGGTTTGCCTCAAATGGCTATGCTCATTATTTGTATGCTCTTTTCTTTTGAAATTTCGTAAGATTTGTGGCTTCTATCAACACATTTTACCTCTTCATCAGGAGGGAATAAGAAACATAGCTGTGTTCTATTGTCTCCTGTGTTACTAAGTAATGAGAATATGCATGTTACTTCTCTACTTCCTTTCTTCCCTCCCCTCAATACCTGATATAGTACAAGATGCAACCAGTCCCATCCTACATTCAGATTATGCATAAATGGCAGTATCGGGGATGGGGAACAGTCAGTATGTCATCTCTTTTGTTTATTGACAAAATGGCAGATCTTTGTGAGATTTCCTGTTACTGTTGCCCAGAATTAAATTGTGGAAGAATAAACTGTGGCAGAATCATATTTATTTTACCAACATTATGGAATAATTGATTGGTCTGACATTAGACATACAGACCTAGTGAAATAATAGATAATCCTAGAGACCATAATGTACAGAGGTGATGTATGATTTAATAACTTCTTCAAAAATAGTACGTTTAAACAGCCGAAACAAAGAAAATAGTGAGATTCAACTTTATTATATTAGTACTGGTAGTGTCTACTCTTTATCCCAAGGAGTCACATTTGTCAGAAATAATGTCAGGACAATATGACACATATCCTCCAGCAATGTCGAATGGCACCAGGCATGACCTCTTCTGTCTCTGAACAGCATACAGATCATCCCAATGTTACATGAAATGGAAGCCCAAGGCTAACATCTTCACATTTTTTTATATTGATCCATTTTTTGAGAATTGGTGGAGTCTCTGGATCAGACTTTTAGAGTACAACATTTTTCATAAAGAAAACACATCTGGTGCGCACCTACTATTTATTTAGTAAATGGATGCTCAGGATCAGGTCTTACCATTCCAATATAATTAAAGAAAAGGCCTTTAAAATGTAGTTATAATGTCATATGCCAAGCAAAATAATAAAAGGTTTGAATTTCCCTAATGTCAATGAAGAGAGAAAAATAGGACAACTGGGAGAGCTTACTCTTACCTGTCTAGGAAACCAGGTAGCAGATGGCAAGAACCAGTGATAGAGTGGATGTCTTGCTTGCAGAGAGCCCCAAGTTCAATCCCTGGGATCTCCAGGTAGGGAAAGGAGACACGTCTGTCTGAAAACCAGGGGAGTCGCAAAATCCTTATAACTTTCAGTGCTGTCCTTTACTGGTGTCAACTGTTCCTTTATTGTTTATGATGGTTACAATGGGCGGTAACCAACTAACTCATGCCATCAAAGCAAGGATTTTTGTTATGCAGTGGACCCCCCATGACCCTCTGAAACTGTTCTGGGTTTCGCCCCAAACTGCCACAGCATATTTGGGGACAGTGTTGGTGCATTTGGAGATATAAGAGGGGGAGTTCTGGGCCCAAGCAGAAATTCTTTCACAATGGAATTAGCCAGTGGAGGCTGCCCTACTGCCCCACCAGCCTCAGTCTGCCCTCAGCCAGTGCCCACCTGCCTGCTTTTCTGTAATCAGTCCAGGAGGTGTCACTGGTTGTCCTTCACCTCTTCCTTGTCAGTGTTGCCCTTGTAGAACACAGCAGGAAGGAGGTGGACAAAACAGGAAGTGTTGAGCTCTGCCTGTCTTTGGCTCTAGTGCCACCTGCTGTTGGTCTCTTTGCCTTCTGCCCTATTAGCCCCATGGTTAAATACCCTGGGTATAATGGGATGCAGGTGGCACTGTGGTCTAAAACACTGAGCCTCTTGGGCTTGCCAATCAGAAGGTTGGCAGTTCAAATCCCCATGACGGGGTGAGCTCCTGTTGCTCTGTCCCAGCTCTTGCCAACCTAGCAGTTCAAAAGCATGCCAGTGCAAGTAGATAAATAGGTACCGCTGTTGTGGGGAGGTAAATGTTGTTTCTGTGTGCTCTGGTTTCCATCATGGTGTTCCTTTGCACCAGAAGCTGTTTAGTCATGCTGGCCACATGACGTGGAAAGCTGTCTGTGGACAAACACCGGCTCCCTTGGCCAGAAAGCAAGATGAGCGCCGCAACCCCATAGTCGCCTTTGACTGGACTTAACCGTCCAGGAGTCCTTTACCTTTACCCTTACCCCGGGAATTTAAAAATGAATGGGGGCACTTTGCAAGAACTTTGAAGCTGGAAACATTGTGATTTCTACAAACATGACCCCTTCATTGCTGATGAGCGTTGTATGTATTTTGCCCTCAGACAACTATGGCTGTTCACACCAATGCAAAAAATGAATGTGTATGCACCCTTTAGGCACACTACTTTGGAAATCAAGTATTACTGATCAAAACATGGAAGGCATGGAATCTGCTTAATGGACACCAGAAAGGCTTCACCCGGACTCTCATTGGCAGCATTTCAAACTGTTTCATTTTCAGCAAGCTTTTTTTTTTTTTTTTAAAAAACAACAACAACTTTCCCCTCTGTTTCTCTCTTCTGTTTCTGATGGTTTGAAACATGTTTTCTCACTGTTTGTTTTTGTTTGATTATATTGTGTGTTGGGTTGTTATATTATAAGATACTGTAAGCCGCCTTGAGTGGGTGTTATGTTTAGAAAGGCGAGTTTTAAACTTTAATAGCAATAAAATAGATGAGACAGAAGCTGCGGCACTTCTATTCTCTACAAGCTTTTTTTTTAGACTGCAGCCAATTTGCAGTAATTAATGTGATAAGGACAGCAGCTGCACTCTTCTTTAATTCCTCAGTCTTAGAGCAGAGATAGAAAATGGATTAGTTAGAGATAAATATAGCTTTCAGCATTTTCTCATGAGAACAGACCCTGCCGAAATATTGCATTTTTTGTAGCATGAGTTGGACGTTGGTATGATGAAAGTAATTCGCCTTTGCCTCAGGGACTTATCCAGTTTGAACTGAATGGAAACAAATAATGCTGGTTTATTTTAAATAAAACAGGAAATAAACTCTGATTCAACGAGTCCACTGTGGGTTGTTTCTGATGAACCACAAACTCTGTAACCAAGACAGTTCTATATTTGAATGAATGTAGACTTTCATGTATCTTTCAGAAGAATTAGGAAAAAAGCAAAGCTTCAGGTGGACAGGAAAACCAGACCTAGGCTATATTCATGTTTTAGTATATACTGGTTTACTGTGTCAGGAATGAGCTTTAATTAAGTCTCTGATTCACACACCTTCCCTCCCATCTCTTCTTCTGGTATTAGCATAAGGAGATCAGAAACTTTCTCTTCCAATTTCAATTAACCACAGTTTATTGTTATGTCTGAACACTAAACTGTAGTTAATCTTAACTATGGTTTGTTGAAACCAGTCTGTTTCGTTACTCATTGCTTGCAGTTGGCTTGTTTCAAACAAACTACAGCTTAGAGTAACCACAGTATGTTAGCTTTTGATGACACAACAAGCTCTTGTTAATAAAAAATGGAAATGAACGCTTCCAAATTCTTCCTTGGAGCTGTACCAGAATTGCAGGGGAAGGGAGGCTTGTCTAGGCTAATCCTTGACACAGCCACCTACGGTTTAACATGACATCTGAGTGCAACCACACAGTGGTGAATGGTGGTTATAGTTTCAAAGGAAGATGTAAAACTCTTCAAATAAAATGATACAAACCTGTTTATTTCCTTCTCAAACTATAAGTAATTTCCCATTAGGAGGTGTGTATTTGTTCTTATACTGAATTTAAAAAGAAAGGGAAATATGAGGTCTATGAGATAAGTTGGTTGCTCACCAGCTTTTGTGTTGCTTAGTGAACAAAGTCTTAAGACTTCATTTGGTTATGAATGACTGGCTTTTTGGGGGGCGGGGGAGGCAGGCAGAAATGTGGGACACAAAGTCATACCTTGGAAGTTGAATGGAATCCATTCCAGAAGTCTGTTCGACTTTCAAAACGTTTGCAAACCAAAGCACGGCTTCTGATTAGCTGCAGGAAACTCCTGCAGCCAATTGGAAGCCGCAGAATCCCCATCGGACATTCGGCTTCTAAAAATAGCTCGCAAACAGGAACTGTCACTTCTGGGTTTCCGTCATTCATGAGCCAAAACATTAAAGAACTAAGCTGTTTGAATACCAAGGTATGAATGTATAAGGTGTCTTAAATTAAGAGAGGGAAAACAGGTAGGGAGAGGGACGCTTTGTGCACTGTGTATACATTGTGTATACTGCAAGGGTATATTCTCAAAGGATATTTTAGTGTGACTATAGATCACCACCACCATCACATTATTATTATTATTATTATTATTATTATTATGCTGCCCATCTGACTGGGTTGCTGCAGCCACTCTGTTTGATAGTATGCTTCTCTCTCTCTCTCTCTCTCTCTCTCTCTCTCTCTCTCTCTCTCTGTCTTATAGAAGCCATTCCATTTGCTTCATGCTGCGTTGGAGGAGCAGGAATGCAATGCACAGACACGCACAGACACAAAGCCTGATTTTATTTAAAGAAAGTTGGTTACCAAAAGCATGACATTTGTTCACTTAATGTTTAGTAATCTGTTGTGTAACGTATCGTGTTACAATGATTTCCTTCTAGGCTAGCCACTTTTAATATTCCATACACTTGGATTGCAAAAGAATGTAGCAATGAACAACAAATGATGGTGTGAAACATAAATAGGTATGTTTTAAATGGGTCTACTAATTTAGCTGAATCTCATTTTGAGAAATGGTGACATAACTTTGCCATCTTACCCTGCAGTGAAACATCAGATTGATATTTCCTGGCTCCAGTTGTTTGTGATGCAGACCATGTCCAGTTATTATAGGGAGCTCTTACAACCAGCATTGCCTTTATATAAACCTCCATATGGCACCTCTAGGAAGCGCATAGATGTATGCAGTTTTGTTTTTGGTCATTTCACACTGAAAATACAATTTGACTTGGCTGTCAGACAGACACAATCTGTCATATTCCTTCTATAGGACCTGGACTTGATCCAAATGGATACATTCAAGAACATTATCCCATAAAATTGGAGGCTAAGCTTCCAATTTCAATATATAGGAAGGCTACAATTCTGTGGGTTTTGGCACCCTCTGCTTTTTCAACTGAACAGCCTGTTTCTGTGATTAGTACAGTTTATTGCTTTATCACAAAATAAGGCTGAAAACAATCTCAGTAAAGGAACAGATGGCTTTGCCACACTTCCTAGAAAGGGCAGTTCCCACTCAAAACGGGACATTTCGCAGATCATTAGGATGGTTTCTATAACATTTTTCTGAATCCAACTTATACAAGCAGTAAATACTGAAGTAAATTTGTGAGAATAATGCTGCAACACTTCCTGAATAAAATAACAACACACCACTGGTTAGAATAATAGAACTGTAGAGTTGGAAGACACCCTGAGGGTCATTTGGTCCAACCATTGGCAATTCAGGAATCTCAGCTAGATTGCACATGACAGATGGCCACCCAGCCACCAAGGAAGGAGAGTCTGCCACCTTTCATGGGAGTCTTCCACTGTTGAACAGCTCTTAGTGTCAGAAAGTTCTTCCTGATGTTTAGCTGGAATCTCTTTTCTTGTAACTTGAAGCTATTGGATCAGATCCAAGCCTCTGGAATAGGAGAAAAAACAGCTCTGCTCTTTATTCCACATGACAGCCTTTTAGATAGCTAGCATATCTCCTCTCAGCCTCCTCTTTACCAGGCTAGACACCAGCTCAACCATTCCTCATAAGCCTTGGCTTCCAGACCCTTGATCGTTTTGGTCGCCTTCCTCTGGACACATTCCAGCTTTTGTATATCTTTCTTAAATTGTGGTACCCAGAACTGGACACAGTACTCCAGGTGTGGTCTGACTAAGGCAGAACAGAGCAGTACTATTACATCCCTTGATCAGGAGACTATACTTCTGTTGATGCAGCCTAGAATAGCCTTATGCTTTTTTAAAACTGCTGTATCACACTGTTGACTTGTATTAAGCTTGTGATCTAACAAGACCCCTAGATCCTTTTCACAAGTACTACTGGCAATCCAGGTGTCTCTGATCACTGGCGGAGGAACGGGGGGGGGGCAGAGGGAGCGCACTACCCTGGCACCATCGGGGAAGGGTGTACCATCGTGGCTGCCCCCTGGGCACACACCACATGAACCCCCACCATGCTGGGCACCATGCCCCTGTGGGCCACGCGCCATGCCCCTGGGATGCACACCATGCCCCCAGGGACATGCACCAGCCACACCCCTGACTGCTCTCCGCCCCTGGTGCTGGAGCATGCAGCTTTGCCACTGTCTCCGATCTTACACAGTTCCAGGTATTGTGTGCCACATGACCCAGAAAGCTGTCTGTGGACAAACACCAGCAGCCTTGGCCTGAAAGTGAGATGAGCACCACAACCCCATAGTTGCCTTTGACTGGACTTAACCGTCCAGGGGTCCTTTACCCCCCCTTTTTTAACCTTACTTGCACCATATATTATTCCTGCATGAACAGGGGGGACTGTAAGAGCATTCAGCTGAACACACTTACATCTCTCTTCAGTTCTTTCCACTCAGTGTGAGAAGGTTGGGGCACATGTGGCCTTGTGCCCCCACCATGGATAGAATTAGAAGCACCTGAACGCATCTGTCGTCTACTTTGCAGAAGCATCAGCAATGTTATAAATAAAATAAACAGAAAGAAACCTTTTATTATTTTGCACTGACAAGATCATGATCTTTAGAGAAAATTTTATTTGAAAGAGTAAGTAGGCTGTAGCCCAACCCATCAGATGCTTGAACTGAGACTATTTACAGACAAGCTACTAAACAGTGTTCTTAGTGAGATGCAATCACTAGAATATTAGGCTGTGACTTTCTTGTAGCTTTAAAACTCACTATTTAGTTTTGGCCAAATTATTCTCTCTCAGTCTAGCTTACCTGTTGTGATGTCTTGATGTATCTACAAGTTAAAATGTCTTGTAGAATGCAGGATAAATAGAGGCTTGACTTCATGCACACACGCACACGCACACACACACACACACACACACACTCACACACTCACACACTCACACACTCACACACACATTTATAGCGAGGTACCTGCACGTGCCATGGTTCAAATGGTTATGCATATTAATACAAAAAAGCAGTTTAAAACAAACCAAGGCCTTCAGTGAGTAGGTGATCAGGATTGTGTGGAAGGTACCTCAAATACCCTCAAATCAGTTACGGCTTGGGGTACAATAAACACCACACTGAATTGTGTTGGAAACTAATTGGAACTTGGAGGCTGATGCCAATGGCACAAAACTGGTGTGTCCTGCTTTGAAAAGCAGATTCTAGAAATCACTGTGGTCACTTGCATTTAACATCAGCTGCTTTTCAAAGGAAGACCCACCAAGACTGTGCTCAGTCAAGCTAGTCTTCTTGTGTGCTACACCAAAAAAAAAAAAAAATACTAAGTGTTCACTTATTTTAAATTGTATCAGTCTCAATTTTGCCATGAACCTTCCACATTGGGTGTGTAACTAATAGCTTCCAGTTAAACGCTGAAATGCCTCTGTTTCTCGTACAACAGTTTAGGTGCCACTAGATAAAGAGCTGATGCAAGTGTTGAATTTAAGCATTGGGAAAGAAGAAGCCAATGTACAGTGTAATAAATAAAATCAAACAAGACTTACATCGTTAGCAGACTTTTCATTTAGGCTTCCTGGCAAATAATACTGAATAAAACATTCTGTAAATGCCCCTTTGCTCTTTGCTTTTAAAATATGGGGCAAATAGAGAGAAGAAAGAAGGGGGGCGGGGAAGAAACCCAGGCAAGAGGTTGCTGGTTTTACTTGCTTTATGCTGGATTTTTCCAAAGAGATTACTAATCCAAGAGATCATTTCAAGATTCAGATATCCATTTCCTGCACCATTACCCATTTTAAAAATAGAAAGTCTATTATAACTATAAGGGCAATGCTCTGTGAACGAATGGACTATGTGACAGATTGTGGACTTCTGAATACTCTTCATACATAGAAAAGCATGCCCCCCCCGAATGCCTTATGCTAATAGAAATGTGCTTAGTTTATTATATGTTGGGGTGTGTGTGTGAGGAGAAATTACTACCATACTGATTTTCTGTGGGGAGAATAGATAAAATAGGATTTGCATGAACAAGAAGAGCAATATGCAATTAACTTTTCATATCACACATTTTGACATAGAAAAGCTAACTTAAATATACCGTAGTATTAGCTGCTTTATACCACTGTTCAATTAAAGATGGAAAAACCTATAAAAAATAATTCTTGCTAGATAAGAGTTCCTATCTACCGTAGAGGCTCAAACTATGTGTAGAGGCCTACATTGCAGGGAGTCGGGGAACTTAGGTAGAGCACTTTGCTTTCATAAGCTCTATTGAGATACCATTTCCCCATCTCTCTATCTCAGCTGAGAAAGTGTGGGAAGGGGGCAGGGGAGAGAGATCTGACCGCTCTTTAGAGGTGGGTCTTTTGGAGCTCTTAGAGAAAGGTCAAAGCACCTAAACAGGACCAAGCTCCAGACTATAGGTTCTAGGATCTGAGACATTTTGTGGGGAAGTGGATCTTCCAGTCCTAAGAATCACACAGCTGAGGGAGTGAGAGAGTGAAATACAAAGACAGAAGAAGGGAGAGTTGTCTTTGCTGTGTGTGTGTGTGTGTGGTGGGGGAGAATGAATATTTTATTGTATTCTAGTGTACACAATTCGTCAAAAGGGTATTTGATTTTGGCTCTACAATTTCATCATCAATATGTTGACATAACAATTTAAACATTACTGGGGCAAGGAAAACAAATACACATATGCTGAAATAGCTCTTCTCTCCCTCCCCCATTAAAATTAGTCACTAGATTTCTCTTATAAGTCAATTGTTGTAGGTTAGGTTTACATCTTCACCATCTGCCAACTTTATCCACACGTGGGCAACACACATCATATATTGCACCCTGCACATGGTGTGTGTGTGTAGCAATCTGCCTCATGAAGCTGCTCGTAACTTTTTTCAACTTTCTCTGTAGTTGTAAGTTTCTTTAATTTCTACAAGCAACTGACAACCTAGGCTACAACTCTAGCTTAACCCCAATATATATATATATATATATATATATATATATATATATATATATATATATGTAGCAGTTCCTACAAAGCATTCATCAGCTGAAAAAAAGAAGCCCTATATGTCAATTCAGTGTTGATGTATACCTGCAATACTTGTTGCCTTTGTTGCTTTCTATTAAAAATAAATGCAGACGTTCCCCTCTGCCGTTAAGAGATCTGTAGCTTTTAATCTAATTGCCAGTTGCCTTTAAGCCTTGAGCTGGTCAACAGAGACACAATGCTATCAGGGATAATTTGTCCTTCCTGTATTTCTGTGGCATGATCTATACCGCTGTGCTGAGAAGGGTCCTTGTGGGTGTCAAATGCTGCTGCTGCTTCTAATGGAAATAAAGGGGGGGGGAATTAAGTAACCCCCACAAGTAAATAGATGTTTCTCTAAATGTAACTTTTAGTTTGCAAATGGCCCCGAGGCCAAGATGTCACCTCTGCTGGGGTAGGAAGGAAATAATAGGTCACTGGATAAACCATTTCCCATTTGAGTCATTTATTGGGTTCCACGATCACTGCAGATGGTGACAGCAGTCACGAAATTAGAAGACGCCTGCTTCTTGGGAGAAAAGCAATGACAAACCTAGACAGCATCTTAAAAAGCAAAGACATCACCTTGCTGACAAAGGTCCGTATAGTTAAAGCTATGGTTTTCCCAGTAGTAATGTACGGAAGTGAGAGCTGGACCATAAAGAAGGCTGATCGCCGAAGAATTGATGCTTTTGAATTACGGTGCTGGAGGAGACTCTTGAGAGTCCCATGGACTGCAAGAAGATCAAACCTATCCATTCTCAAAGAAATCAGCCCTGAGTGCTCACTAGAAGGACAGATCCTGAAGTTGAGGCTCCAGTACTTTGGCCACCTCATGAGAAGAGAAGACTCCCTGGAAAAGACCCTGATGTTGGGAAAGATGGAGGGCACAAGGAGAAGGGGACGACAGAGGATGAGATGGTTGGACAGTGTTCTCGAAGCTACTAACATGAGTTTGGCCAAACTGCGAGAGGCAGTGGAGGATAGGCGTGCCTGGCGTGCTCTGGTCCATGGGGTCACGAAGAGTCGGACACGACTGAACGACTGAACAAATTGATTGAAGCCAACAAACTACAATTGTCCTGTTCTAAAAGATTTTGTTTCAAAACATTGAAGCCTATTGTTGTATAACAGCCTGTGGTCTGTTCATGGTTGTTTGTTTGCTCTAATCTAGCTTTCCCCATCACATGCTAGGTGCTTTTCAGTGACAAAGAATCGTAAAGTTAAGACCTCATAATCTAGTCCAATTCTTTGCCAATGCAGGTAGTCTACTACTTCACCATCCCTGATACATGCCACCCAACGTTTACTTAAAAAATCTATAAAGAAGGAGAGTCTAACACCTTCTAAGGTTTGTCTTCTTCACTATCAAACTAAACATACTGCCTAGAAATTATTCCTAATGTTCATCTGAAATCCCCTTCCTTGTACTTTGAACCTGTTGTTTTAGGTCCTACAATTTGGAACAACAGAAAATAAATTTGCTCCATCCGGGGTGTGAGGGCCCTTTAGATATTTGAAGATGACTACCATGTTGCCTCCTAAGAGTCTCTTCTCCAGGACAAACATACCCAGCTCTTGCAACCTTTCCTCATAGAATGGTCTCCATATCTAGGGAACATATGCTATCTGCTGCATATTTAGAGTTTGATCTAATATCAGCTGACATTTATGTTTGATACCCAATTATATCAAAAGGGCTGTAAGTCAGTACTTACAAGAGGCTGTATTCCTTAGTATGCCTGGATGTATTATTGAAATTAATAAATTGCTGTAAACCAGAGAAAGTGAAATTAATGGCACAGTGTTTATTGTGCATTAAGTTCAATGGGAGTTCAGTGTACATACTTTTATATGGATAAAGACCAATGGCAGACAGAGTTGCAGCCATTTTGAACACTGGTTTTCCAGTGACTTACACAAATATGCAGCCAGAGTCTACGATGTAGGTGTTTACAGATTAATCACCCCAAGAAGGTCTTGGTTCTCCCATAGGCGCAGCCTTGGATTCCAGCTGACATCAAACATTGTGTCCTGCCTGCTGCTTTGCTTCTACAATCATATATCTTCTAATGCTCCTCTAAACTTCTAATGTGCATTGCTTCTAACTCTTTATTCTAAACTCTGGCTTCCTCTGTTGAGGGAGGGGCCCCATCCATTTGCTGTCTCACACTGAAACCCCTTAATCCTTTGTTGTCTTAATGGCCCACCTCTCAGGCTATGACCTCACAAAGAAAGCTAGCCTGGCTTAATTAGCTTTTACCACTTGCTGATTCCAGGGTATTAGAAGTGTCTAGCACACTGCTTAGCACTCCAAACCTTAATTAAATTCTAACATTTGCTCTGTCTAGAGATTTTAGTGATCTAGCACCAACAAACTCATAACAGTATGTTGTTGGGAGTAGAGAATGGATTCCCTGTTACTCAAGTCCCTGAAAGCTGTATTTCAAAAAGCACTCAAAGGCACAGGTGCAAAAACGTTTCTACAATTTCCTCTTGGGAAGCAAGGTAGATGAAATGAACTTATACCATTTGCCATTTAGTTTTATCTCATTCTCTGACATCAGATCCATGGTGATAGCTTAGTGTGGCAATGGAGATTGTGTGTTGTTTCCATCCCAGGAGGATGAATGCAGCATTATAGTAATCTCTGCCAAGCTGGTCTGACTCAAAGTGCTGCATTTGCAGTCTGGTGTTTGTGGCATATTGATACTCTTGGGATAACAGAGTAGCAACAAGCTTTTACTTTGGGAACACTGAAACAGCTCTCTGCTATTAAATCCTCACTGCTTTAATATTTCACAAACTCCACAAACCTTGTTGGTCACTTACTAATTATGACATTCCCAGTGCCTTACAATAAAATGCAAATTTGCATCATGTTAAGAAATCCTAGGATTAGTTTCTATTCCCCCCCCCCTTGTCTGAACTATGCTAACCTGGGGTACTTTCGTGTGCCAATTTACTGTGGACTCATTGCTGCTCTTGCATGTAAATTTTTCGCATCATCCACACAACGTTGTGCTCATCAGAATGCCTTCACATGTGATTTCTGCATTTACCGTTCTCATGGAAAATCTAGTAAATGAAAACAACAACCTGGAAATGGTAAATCAGGATTAAACGGGGAAGCAGGGGACACGGGATGGTATTTTGATGAGGTTGACATTGTGTACTGTTGATGTTGCATTGAGTCCATAAGAAACTCCCCTGTGGAAGTGCCTTTGGTGCTTGTCAGGATGCGAAGGAGGTGAAACTTCTTGTTGTTAACAGAGAATGGCAAAATGGCAAAGCAAAGGCCATTTTGTATGGGGACATGATCATATTCTCTACCTCAGCTGTAGGAAACTCTTTTCATTGCGAGGGCTGCATTCCCTTGTGGGGAATCTACTGGGGGCACATGCCAGAGACAAAAGTGGGTGAAGCATGGACCTCTGCACAGTAGGCTACATTCTGGACAGAAATACATTGAAGCTTCCCCCCCCCTCTCTCACACACAGTCAAGGAAGAAGCATTATAACAGTGCTAGAGAACATTCTAAAATCCTCTAGTCAAGTGAGCAGATGTGTTGGCAATAAAATTACCATCATCTGGAGACAGCCTAGAAAAATGGACTTTAATATTATTAATAATAATAATTAAAATTCTGCTGTGTTTCTGCTTCAGTTGTCATTGTCAGTGGGGTCCAGGCCCTAGCTTCAGTAGGCTCACTGTGATTTAATAAGTTCTTTTGTGTATGTGATTTGTGGGGCCGCAACTGCCAAATCTTAACTGTACCATATTTCTATTAAAGGTCATGTAACTAACAGAAAAAGTATGGAAGGTGTGTTGGGAGTGAAAGAGTGAGAGATTTAAGTGTTAGATTTTAACAGCTGGACTGGCTAAGCAAAATTTTTTAAATTGTAGTGGGGATAATAGTTAGGGCTCCCACTTCAGTATGAATCACCCCTTTTAAAAGGCTTCCATGTCTAACACCGTCAAATTCATGTGTCCTGCTGAAGAGATCTGTGTGCAGTGAACTTGTCTCTCAGATATACATGGGTAACATAGATTTATACCGAAGCTATTTGTAGGAAATCAGCCCTGAGTGCTCACTGGAAGGACAGATCCTGAAGCTGAGGCTCCAATACTTTGGCCACCTCATGAGAAGAGAAGACTCCCTGGAAAAGCCCCTGATGTTGGGAAAGATTGAGGGGACGACTGAGGATGAGATGGTGGGACAGTGTTCTCAAAGCTACCAACATAAGTCTGACCAAACTGCAGGAGGCAGTGGAAGACAGGAGTGCCTGGCGTGCTCTGGTCCATGGGGTCACGAAGAGTTGGACACAACTAAACGACTAAACAACAACAAATAAAACAGCCATTGTTATAGGAATGCACAGAATGATATTTCTGATTTGTGTCATACAGTTCATGTGATGAAAGCCTGAGCAATGTTGTTTAAAGGCCCAATTCACATGCTGCCTTTGTTGCATGGTCCACAACCCATGACATCCTGCCAATGCGGTTCTTCTTTACTAATGTTAACCTCCTGCAGTGACATGGGGCTGGAACATGCCACAGTGGTCCCCACTTTGCGAAAGCAAAATTAGAATTGGGCCACAGGGTGCATATAGGCATCATGCCCTCCATTTTGTGCTTAAAGGACTAGTTTCAAGGAATCATAGACTTGTAGAGTTGGAAGAGTTTATTACATGTCCAAAGCTGATGAAAATGTCTTATGGCATTCCTTTAATGTAATCCAAACCAGAGCTGGGTGAAAAATTCCTAGAAACTTCCATCTGTATCAACTTTTGGCTCATACACTCCTGTTATGAAAAGTTGAACCACCGTGATCTAGCTCAGTATTCTCTACACCAGGCATAGGGAACCTTCGGCTCTCCAGATGTTTTGGACTACAATTCCCATCATCCCTGACCACTGGTCCTGTTAGCTAGGGATCATGGGAGTTGTAGGCCAAAACATCTGGAGAGCCGAAGGTTCCCTATGCCTGCTCTACACAAACTGGCAGCAGCTCTGCTTCAGGCAGGGGACCTTCCCATCTGAAGTTGCCAAACATTTAATTTAACAACTTTTGTATGCAAATCATGTGCTCTACCACCAAGCTACAGGCTTTCCCTTAAAGGGAATTGAATCAGATGGACCCTTGGTGTGAACCAGCAAGACTCTTGTTTTTGTTTTCTTAAAAATGTAATGAAGAGACTCTTGAGCAGCTCACATTTGCTATTTTAATTGCCAGACACAAATGGGTCAGAAAATTCATATCTCAAGTTTATTTCCTCAAGCAGTACCCTGTGTTTGTTATTACTGAATAGGCTGGAGAAGGGTTTAATATCCTTAGGTGAGAGATGGGCTGAGGTTGTCTGTACTGCCCCAGGTTAGAGATGGGGTGGAAATGATTGTTGGGCTTGTTTGTTTCTGACTTTTTGCCTGCTGTTGGGCTGGTATATAAGTATTGGTTGTTGAAAGTTCAAGTGTTTTATTGAAGTAGGAAATGAGTGACTGGCATGATGTAGTGGATGTTTGAAGAGCATGATTGCCGAGTGATTGTATTATTATATATGAGGACACTTTTTGTTTTGTAATATTTATGTGCCGTCTGATGCTGTATCTTGAGGTTTGTTTTCAATGATTTGCTTTTGGTTTTTATTTTACTTATGGATACTTATCCTACTTTAAATGCATATTTTTAATACTGTTATCAGTAGCAGTTGTAATGAATGTAGAAGTTGCATCTTCTTGTAATATATGTTTATTTTTGTTGAGTTGTAAATTGTTTGGAGATTTCTTGAAATATAAAACTGTACACAAGTTTGGTAAAGAAATAACAACAAAAAATTTGAGACAACAGGAAGGCAAATCATACCTAGCAGTTTCCACCCCCCTTTGTAGTGAAGTTCATTCTAAAGATAATTATGAAACAGGTGTTTTAAAAGAAGCAACTTTATTATGAGTAAACCCTAGTGCTGAGATAGTGTTTGAACCCATGCACTTGAAGAAAGAAGCTTTCCTGCTCTGTGCTTTCACTTCATCAACTTCTCTTTTCCAATTATAGCTTAGATTCCAATATCTGTCCTTAAAAAAGAAACACTTATGTTGTGTAATTCCACACCATTAATTTAAGTACAGTCTGTTCTAAAGATGGATGAATCTGTTACTTTCAGTTTCTCTCTGTTCAGAGGCACAAGCTTGTGAGGGCAATGGGGGGGGGGGAGGGAACTGATGTCAAACATCGCAACATTCTGATGTCATGCGTGTGATGTCAGGACATTGGGAGGAGCCAAGGCAGAGCCGAACACAGTGGCCGCACAGCTCAGTGGCTAGTGGCTGCTCCTCTTTATCTTCCCTTGGTACCAGCACAAGCAGTAGGTGGCTTTGACCCTCCTTCCCCATCACATTGCCATTGTCAGCATGAAAAGTCAGCATGAAAATTTGTATGCATTTTTCATGCATATTCATCCCAATATACGTATATTTGCAGGTGATGTCCACTAATACAGTAGATTTTTGTATGTTATTTCCACTGGCATACAGAGTGTGTGTGCACTCTCTCCTAATGTACCGGTACATATTTTTGTATGAATTTCTTGGCTGGAGAACTGCACTGCAAAATTCAGAGAAGGGTGACTATTGCAGCATACCTGTGTTTTTACTCATGTAAAGGTTAAGGAAGTGCAAAATAGGTCAAAAAGGTAAAGGACCCCTGACAGTTAAGTCCAGATGTGAATGATTCTGGGATTGTGGTACTCATCTCGCTTTACTGGCCGAGGGAGCTGATGTTTGTCCGCAGACAGTTTTCCCGGGTCACGTGGCCAGCATGACTAAGTTGCTTCTGGCGAAACCAGAGCAGCGCACAGAAACACCATTTACCTTCCTACCTATTTATCTACTTGCAGTGGCATGCTTTCAAACTGCTAGGTTGGCAGGAGCTGGACTGAGCAACCGGAGCTCACCCCATCGTGGGGAATTTGAACCGCTGACCTTCCGATCAGCAAGCCCTGGGCTTGTATTAAATTGTTGAACCAACCAAATTTGTTCCCCATCCCATCTCTTCACTGTCTTGAAATCAAAGCATTATCCATAAGAAAATAAACTGTTGTCTTGAACTCAGTGTTTCAAGAAATCTTTTCAAGTGAGCTTTCTTATGATGATTTCAAAGGAATCATTTATAAGGAAGGAATGCGAGACTACTTTTGTTTTTTAATGGATTTCTATAAAGCTGTCCAACACTTCTTTTAAGGGATGGTTTCACAATGATCATCAGTACTTTATGCTATAGTGTTTGGTACCCTCAGAAATAAAGGAGGCGGCTCTGTTTGAAGAATCAACTCAAAACCTGCACTGAATTTGGTGGCAGTTCTGAGCTGTACTGTTTTGGGGAAATAAAATGTCACCCTTTTAACTCCAGGGGGCAGCATTGCACTGTGAGTAGGTCCTTCCTTCAAGTAACTCTGTAACAGGAATACAGAAAAATGAGCTGAGCATCCCCTCCCCCGCTCCTTCAGAGGCAGACTATTGGTGAGGACAAAGAGAATGAAAAGGTTTCGTTACATTGGCCAGGCCTGAAGTATGATGATTCATTGGGTTTAATATAAAATAATTAGAATCCTCTAGGAGGTCCATCAATACACCTCTTTTGGTATTGACGGTCGTTCCAACCCTCTGCTTTTGAGGCTGGGTTTCCTGTCATATTCTTCTTCCTTTTCCTTCGTTCTGTGCAAATCAGGCCATTGGGCTTTTTTCAACAACATGTTTAAAAAGGCTAAAATAGCTGTGAATTGTGCTCCCAGTTCAGTTGTGATGACTGCAGCTGAGCTATATTTCAAGACATGTCAGGGAAGCAGGACAAGGCTCTAGAGAATTATGAAACTTTTGTTTTTTCTCATGCCAGGCTCAGTGGTACCCCTCCAGTTTTCCTTGCTGCAAAGCTAATCAGCTATTTGTTTTTATATTTTAACAGCTTCACTCTGTGGCTTGGCAAGGTCCCATGTTCAATGTTTCTCAGCTTCAAAGCATTTGTCAAACAGGTGGGATCATGTTCTAACACGCGTGTGAGATTAATCCGGCCATCCTTCCAAATGCCACTTCAAGGATTTCAAGGCTACCACTATTATTAACAGTGTAAGATTGTTCAATTTTGCATTACACATCTTGACATTAATTTGCCTTCAGAACAATCCCATAAGGTGGGTCATAAGTATTTCAATTTAACAGAAAGTGGAGGCTGAAAGCTAACTCTGAGAATGATAATTTAACAATGATACAGCGTCTAACGTTCTCAAAAGGATATACACATAGGTTAAAAAGATAAAACAGCCCCTTCTGGTAGGTTCATAATCTGGTAGACCCAAAACAAAGAGGGTCAGTGGATGGGGAGAGGAAAGCAAGCACTGGGGCAGCTGCTCTTTCAGTGGCTGTTGAATTGAGCCAAGACAGGGGGGGGGCAGTTATGCATTGCTGAGAATGAGGATTTGCATCACCAAAAAACAAGGGACACCAATTTGCTTAACATGTGCAGGTGTTATTTTATAGGCATGGACAAAAACTTAGAAATAATTGCTGTAGTTTAAATAAAAATACAGTGTCTCTCATAGTAGTGAGGATGCCATCAGGTGATTTGTGTACCTGCTCACTCTGTTGACCAGGTCCTGCTAATTGTTGATGGGCAACTTCAGTGCCCTTGCTCTCCTTTTTATGCTTCCTTATCTTTAAACCAGACTCGGACCAGACTGCCCCCAAGTAGAGGACATCTTCAGACAGAGGAACAGGTTGGTCCCCCCTCCGTCCATGATGTTCTTCTAGGGAGGCAGGAGGTGCAGCCTCAGCTCTGCATTCCTAGTTAACAGGGAGTTGCAGAAGAGTGTTATTTCACATGGGGTGTGAGGAAGTCAGGTCCCTGCAGTAACTCCTTCTCTGGCTGATTGATCATGATATAGGAAGGGCCATGTGGTGGATCTAATAGTTGAGCCCATGGTTTGACCCCAGGTTTTAGCATTCCAAGCTGATGTCCACATTGTCATAAGAGATTGGCCCAAAGGCATGTTAGTATCTAGTCTAAATCACGAATGGTGAAATGATATACTAGGCTACAAGCGACTGTGTTCTTGGGAACATCATCATGAATAGTACAGCTGCACCTAAGATAACTATATCCATAGGATGAAGGGATGCTAGATATTTCTGATGTGATGTTACACACAAGGCACTCTAGACCAGATGGTGGTGCCTGTACCTTCCAACTTCGGGCATAATTTAAAAGTATATTTACAGTACAAATAAGTCTTAATGAGAATCAGTCTGTTTGCATGTGACGGCGAGATCAAGACAAGCTGTGAATTCTGATGTGTCGCCTCTGTCCGTGCTTAATTAATGATCGTGCTGGAAATGTCTATGTTCGGAACTGTTTTATTTAGAAATCATTAAAAACAGGAAAGGGCACGATTTCTCTTTTTCGCTTCGGTATATGCAGTGATGCTAATACCACGTGCTCAGACAAATGAGTAACTGAACAGGATGAACACACAGCAGTTACGTCTTAAGCGTTTTGTCTCCATTTATGAGCATGGGTGTGAAGGGAATCTTGTCATGTACAAAAGGCTCTCCCCATGATTTGGAAGTCAGATCATGCCTATATGTGTCACACAGGATTCCTTTTACAGACTTTCCCTCCCATGCATGGATGGAAGTGGGACTGAGCCAGCAGGGGATGTGATGGCAGGGTTGGGCCAATGGGCACAGCTCTACCCTCAGGATGTAAGAAGACATAGTTAGTTGCCTGCTTCTTCCTGCATTTATCACACACAGCGGTGTTTCCATTCTACCATAAATGACAGTGTAATGCCCTTAACATGCCATTTACCTTGCTAATTTTGCCTTGAGGCCTATTTCATAAGGTCAAGAAGAGTAACAACAGGGCTAAAGACAAAAGGGAAGATAATGCCACTGACTGTTTCCCCGAGCCAGTTTTCATCATAAGCCCTGAAGTTAAAAGTGCATGCAAAGATCTAGAAGGGGCTTCCACATGTGTTCAGCTGAATAGGTTTAAAAGTCCCTACAGCGCTGGAAATCCTGGCTTATAAATGGCCAGTGTGTTCAGAGCCGTCTTAAGGGGATCTGCCGCCCTGGCGCGGCTATCCCTCCGGCGCCCCCGCCATGCCGCCTCTCCACCGCCTCCCTCCCGCGCTTGCCGCCCCTTGGGAGGGGGGTGGGCGAGCGGGGGATGAGGGGCGTGGCGCTGGAGCGGCGGGGGGCTCTGCGCGCCCTTCCAGCGCTTCCGGGACGGGAGGCGAGGGCGGCCGGCCCGCGCTCCCGCGCGCAGCCGGATGGCGCGACGCAGCCGAGCAGCTTGCGCGCCCGCGCGCAGCCGAGCAGCTCGCACGCCCGCGCGCAGCCGAGCAGCTCGCACGCCCGCGCGCAGCCGGCCAGCTCGCGCTCCTGTGTTCTGCTGGGCAGTCAGAGGGCGCTGCCGGCAGGCGCTGCCAGCGGGGCTGGAGGGCGGAGGCGCCCTCCAGGCCATTGCGCCCTGGTGCGCCGCGCCACCAGAGTAAATGGATGAGACGGCTCTGAGTGTGTTGTTGTTGTTGTTGTTGTTGTTGTGCTCTTATCCTTCTTGCGGGTTTCTCATAATTACTTGGTTTCAGTTTTTCCACGATCTTGTCTCTCTCAAACACTCATCTACAAAGAGTCAAGCAACAAAAGAATTTTTAAAACTGTTTGAGCACAAGAATGCATATGGCAGGGCAGGAAAGACCAATATAAAGATTACTTGTTCCAGGCTGTTGGAATTTAACATGACTGCGCAAGGTGAGACAGTTCAATTATTTAATCATAGTCCTGCTTTCAGCTTCAAAGGGCAGGAATATAGCAATTGTGCTTCCATTTCTATTTAATTTATATGAGTTTTGGAGCCCAACCCTATTGCTCTCCCAAAGGAGGAGTGAAGCAACATCTTATCGTGGAGAGATGGTTTGTTGTCACACATTTGGATCTGGAGTCTTATGGTTAGCTAGCCCCATGGGAACTCCTCAGTAGTCAACTTCACCTGCCTTTCACCCTAAGGTCCTAAAAATGTAACATTAAAAGCATTTAGAAACTCATGATTACGAAGATTACAGTCACAAAAATAGGGGTGGTCCTTAAAATACCTCTTAAGTTTCAAAGACGAGGTGTATATTCAGAATTTGCTGAATCCTATATAATGATGTTGTATAATGTACCTTTGTAGCAGTATACAATAAATTCAGACTTGGACTTGGCCATTTATGGACTCTGAGGAAATATGATGTAATGTTCTTTTGCATGACACAATTTGACATCAGAGTGTAATGTAAAGGCAGTCACCCTTTCCTTGACTGAAGATAGAAGCTCAATTTATACATTAATGGCATAGGAACTAATTTCCAGACCTGCTCCAGTAATGTCTGGCTGAAGACACAGGATGGGCAGAGTAAATTATATGGTCCCATCCTATGCAAGTGTCACTCAGGTCTCATGAGCCTTTTCAGATGTCCTGAGTATCGCCAGGTGGCATTTGACAAATTATTTTACCTCACACTGTGTGATTTGAGCCCCTTTATCATGCACCAAGAACAGCTTTTGGGGCTAGACTAGAAACTTACCTCAGAGTAACAGTGTGTTCATAAGTTCAAAAACCACAGGGTTTTTACAGGAAGAAATCCATCTTTGTGTGACTGTCTATTTAAATTCTGAACATAAGAATCTGAAAAGAAATAGACTGTACAATTTAGAACCAATTGAGAACCTGCAGATAGCCTATACAATGTTATACTGAGTCACTATTAAGGGGATGAAATGAGTGTTTTACATTTGGCAGTGAATAATCAGGGGGGGGGGGGGAGGCAAATCTACCATTGCAGTGGTTCCGTTTAGGCTTCATGGAAATGTATTTCCAAGTCTCAGCACAACCAGGGTTTTAAGGCATTTTTCTGTGCAGCTCTTTTGTCTAAGAGAATCACCAGCAAACTTTCATCATCTGTTTACCTGTAGCATTTTACCTGGAGGTTTCGGCATCTCAGTGAATCTGATGGATCAATCTACATTCAACTTGGGGCACTGAGTCTTTTGCTGAATCTCTGTGGTAGGGAAGATAAACTAAAATCCTATTAGTCAGCCCACTGTACTGTGATGGCAGTTTCCTTTGAGCCTCTTGGCAATATAGCATTTACTTTAAAACTGTACATCACATCAGAATCCATTGAGAGCCATTATTTGTCTGGCAGGATATTTATAAAAGGCAGCATTAGTTGTAGGCCTTCATCAATATGTTTTCCTCTTATTGATGCTCAACCAGGCCAATCACTTTGAAATATTTTAATGTAATATGCCACTTCAGGATATCATGAATATTTCTATCACTGCTTGATGTGATAACTTGATGAAAATCAGTTCCAAATGGAACAGCAGGAATGGGGTGGGGAGGGGAGAGGAGCTGGTGTGTCACCTCACTGCTGAATCAGGAATAACATGAATTTTTGTTTGTTAAGCCTAGAATATGGTTCTATCCCTAGAGAAGTGACTAGATTTCATATCTGGGGAGCTTGTTCTTGCCATTCATTCACCTTTATGCCTTATCTGAGGTGTTCCAAGTTTAGGGATGGGTGAATCTGTCAATTTTTGCTTTTCTCAGTCCTTCATTTTCCCTCAGTTCTCCACACTTCCTCACCAGTTTGTGATTTTTTAAATAAAGTCCTCAGCAGCATTTTAGTGCAAATTTATCATAATATGCACATCTTTGCAAAGCAATCTCACATTACATAAAACAGTTTTGTATGTTACTTTCACGAAATATGTGTTTTTGTGTACACTTTACTTTAGTATTTGGAATTTTGTACACAACTCTTGGCTAGGGAACTGCATTGCAAAATTCAGGGAAGTACGAATTTTGAACCATGGCTGTGTTTCTTCCCCATACCCTGCCTGTGTCATGATATCAATTATAAAAACAACAACAAAAGTAAATTGATGCCTCATAGCAGTATTTGGCCATTATAAGGGCCCTAACTGAACTTTCACCACCCTGAAAGGTCAAGCTTAGGGACAAACTTTAGACATTTTGTGATGTTACACACACACACACTTTCTCTCCCTCTCTCTAAATTGAAACAGTCTGGGCAGGCATTTTAACCCTTTCACCCGTAAACATTTTTCAGTTCAAAATTGCCCTCACCTGGGTTCTTTTTTATACATGGGGGGAAAGATCCAGGGGCTTAGATAAAGTCAGGTGGCAATTGAACTCTGATAAGTGTAGGGACAGCTGAACTTTGCAAAATAAAGATGTCAGAAGTAAGTTCCATTTGGTTCAATGGGCTGACTTCCAGATAAGTGGATTTATTGGATTGTGGTGTCTGAACCTCCGAAAAGATGAAGTGTTATTTCTGAGAATGTGTACATGGGTCTCTGAGGTAGCTAAACAGGTGAAAAATGAAGAAACAACATATAGGTGGTTTAAGCTTTGAGTTTATACCCAGACAGGCTTTGGCATGTTTTAAAGAACAGTTCATCCAATGGAACAGATTATTGTCCTCACCTGCGTCATGAATCTACAGAGTGGCCTTTGGGTGTGGCGTTTTCTCTTATCCTCACTGTCTTTACAATGGAAATGGTAAAACTATCATTTACCCTTCTATGAAATGGGAATAGTTCCTTAACACACATGCTGCTATAAGGAGGAAGATGACAAAGATTTTATAATCATCATCAAAGTGGAAGTTCTGTGGTAAATACCCATGATGAGCAACAAATATTCCCTTAAATAAGGGGTGGGGAATCTGTGGGACTTCAGAAGTTGCTGAACCACAACTTTCAACACGCCTGACCATTGGCTATGCTGGCTGTGGCTGGTGGTTGTTGGAGTCTGATAAAATATGAATGGCCATAGGTTCCCCAGCCCTGCCTCAGACAAATTAATTTCAGAATTCTCTTTCATTTAGTATTTCCACAAAGCTCTTGGTGAAGCATGAAAATGCCACATGTAAATAATCCTGGCTACATTTATATTCAAATGAAGAAAATTAAAATTAAAATCCTTAGAAGTGTATAGTCATTTTCAAGTCCAACTTGGTCATTTATTCTATTTTATTATTATTGTGGTCTTAGAAATGTAGCTGGCCCCTGAATTTGCACTATCTCTTTTATTTTGTCAAAATGGAAGTCTTAGGTCTCCTTTGAAAGGTAAAATTTGCTCTTTTTTATTTAAACCCATTAGAATATAATTTTAGACTGAGTAAGTCATTTTTCACCAAAGAAGGTGACAAAGTCATTTGTGCTTTAATTTTTTTAAACTATTAATCTGTGGCAGCTGGTGAAACGGGGGGTTGATATGATTAACCTGCACAATCATTTATCTTCCTGCATAATTAATGTGGAGTCTTAACTTTAGCTTTTGAATATTGATTTAGTCTCATAGGAAATGAATTAATAATCGACTATACCTGTTGTAGTTATGATAAATATTACCTACCTGCTTCTGTTAAAAAGGCATTTGTATGTTGGCTACTGTATTCATTTGCACAGTGCTCTGAAATGTTCAGGTACTACGGTATATTCCCAGTCTCATGATTTTTTCACCTGCATGGGTCCAATGTGGAATTGTGAATATGCGATTTTGCAGCGTGGCTCTTTGCCTCCACGTATGCTATCCCTGCATATTTGCAAATAAAGCACATAGTATAAAGAAAATCAAAGTCTCTAGTACGCCCTCATCCAAAGTTCTACCTCTTTAACTTCACACCATTCAGAACTGTCTCTTTGCTAGGGATGAGTGAATGTGTCAGATTTTGTTTCTCTCAGTTTCTCATTCTTCCCATCTTTAAGTGCAGTTCTCCACATTTCCACACTTTGTGATTTTTCTCCTCCTCCTCATGAAAACCACCAGCATTTTACTGAGAATTTCTCCTAATATACACATCCATATACAATGTTTCCTAATATACACATTTTTGCAAAGTGATCTCCCTTTAAAAAAATGCACCATTGTATGTTATTTTCACTAATATATGCACATTTATGGACACTTTACCCCAGTGTATGCATTTTTGCACCTATTACTTGGCTGGAGAACTGCGTGGCAAAATTGAGATAAATGCAAATCTCAAAGGATTGGTTTCGTTTTGGTTTTCGTATTGGTTCAGAAAGTGCAAATTAGGTAGATTTGCCTTTAAATGAGAAGTGAAACCAAATGTATCCTCCATTCCCTACTCTTTGCTCCCTCTTGTTTTTAAGTCAAATACAAACAGAATGTCACCACACACTCCTCTCCTCCCTGACCCCACGCTGTATCCTCGGAGGGTGCGGGCAGGGAGAGGAAGATGCACAGCACAATGATGGTATGTCATTCATTGCTTGTATCAGCTGCTGCAGTGAAATAAGAGCAAGGGAATAAATAGCAGCAGCAGCAGCAGCAGCAGCTCAATGCCTCTTGTAACATCCAATTTGGTTCTCGAAGCATTGCAAGGACTGGTAAGCATTTCTTCAACCTTATTTGTTCAATAGGCTAAAACTGCAAGCACTGTGTGCAACCATAGGAGGAGCATCTGATCTTAGTCAGCCACAGGTTTCCATGGCACCAGGTTATCCTGTCCCTCTTGCCTTCTTCATTTCTTTATTGCCTTCAAATCTGACTTGCGAACGTATCTATGAATTGTTTCTGACAATGTGCCAATGGCCAACCTGCACATTAAAAAAACTTGTGATTTTTCTTTTAATAGATGATGAGCTGTTGAGCAAGTTCACTCCTTCAGCATTCTACTGTTTACATTGCTTGGCAGGTTACATGAGCAGGTTTATCTGGCTTACGTTTTCTGCTGATGCATCACTTAGAGCAGGGGCAGCTCCCCCCCCCCGCTTTTTAAGCCTGAGGCCCACATTGAGAGATGGCCACCCCTCTGAGGGCTGCATGCCAGCAGACAGTGTGGCCAAAGTGGAAGTGGCCACATGCACACAGATCTCTCTCTCACAGGCAGGCAGGCAGGCACCCACCCACCCACTCACACCCTTAGCTGAGGGGGACTTGCAGACCAGCAGAAGAGGGGAGCTCCAATGTTTCTCCTCCTCCTTACAGCCATTTCTCCCTCTGATGTGGCAGCATTGCAAGAAAGTTTTAGGGTTCCGGAAATAGGAAGGGTTTCTTCCTGTTTCCCTAGTTCAAACACCGTCTTGCATTCTGAAAATGGTTCTATCATTAGCCTCCTTCTCCATCAGGTCCTCCTTGGTCCTGCTCCCTTAGCCAGCATTACAATCCCTCTGTTTCCTTCCTGGATCCATAACAGTCCCTCCATCCTCTGAGAAATTATCCTCTTTGTTTCCTTTGCCCAGCATTAAAGGATGTCTCTTCCTTTCTCTCCTTCTGCATTGCAAAAGCTTGTTTCAAAGGTAATCATGCTAGCTTGCTTCCCTCCCTCTTTAATTAGGGTTCCTTTGAGTCATCAAAACAGAATGATCTGAGAAACAAGAGTGCCCTACACATAGTGGTTAAAAGATTGATCCAAACCCAAGAAGTTATAAAACAAGTTTATTCTTAAACTGAATGCAGTGTAACCAGAGAGTGCTAAACTAAAGGGTTTCTGCAAGAATAAAAAATGGATCAGCTCTTTAAGAAGGGAGGAGTTTAAGCTCGTCTCAATTTTGGTTTAAACCATCCTGAAGAAAGTCCACTGCATTTCTCTTTAGAAACTGGATAAGCTTCACGTGCCATTCATAGACTCAGAAAAAGAGTTCTGTAGCCTCTTTCAACCTGGTGCCCTCCAGATTTTTGGGACTACAACTCCCAGCAGCCCTGTCTGGAGGGCACTTGGTTGGAAAAGGCTGGTCTACAAATTCTTTCCTTTTCCATTTCTGTATTTTGGATGGCAAACATAGCTTTGGATATCTTGCCATTCTAACTTTTTGAAGAAGCACAAAATTTTGCCTGATAATTTTGCTACAAGAGAATACTTTTCAATTTTGACTCGAAGGGTAGAGATGAAACAAAACATTATTTTTTTTTTAACTTTTGGAAACTTTTCTCTCTACTTTTTCAATCTTTTATTTTGTTGCAGCCAGCAGTTACTGAAGCAAACATTGTTGAATGCACGCTATGATGCAAGATCAATAATGTGTATAGGGTACCAAGCCAAAGAAACTCAATATTTTGTTGTTGCTTTCCTCCTCATCATTCTTCAGTCAACAGCAAAAATATCCCCCCAAAACCTGAGGAATAAACAAAACACATATTTGTTCATTATTCTCACTGTGTGCTGCTCACAAATAGTATTCAGTCCTTAAGAACCAGTTAACATTTTGTTTTGTTTTGTTTCTAGGCATTCTCTCCTGCAAAGATAAGGAAGGAATGTATTTTGAGCACCATTTCAATAATGCATCAGAAACTGTGTTGTTTTGTTTATCTTGCTTTCTTAATTTGGTAATTGTAAAAGCTGTCCATGCTCACGGGTGGTAACAAATTACTGTAATGAAGCGGCACTGAAACAGATAGCTGCAATTTATATTTTACTAGCGCTGGCTTTATCCAACGGGGGAACATTTCAGCCTTCCAGGATATTCTTCATAAATCACACAATATCCATCCACAGAACACAAAATGGTTGCATATGCATTCTCTTGGCAGATATGGGGGAAATCACATGCTGTATATGAATGCTGTTGCACATATTGGCAGAAACAATCGTATTGGCACATTCTACATTGCTCCAGTGTACATCCAGTGTGATGTAAATACATTATATTTTTCAGCTACTGCTTTTCACATTTCCAGCTCTGTGCTGAAGGAGAGGACTCAAATATAATTTTGCAATATGAAAATTCCGAAACATTTTCAAATCAGGCATACAGACAAACCTGGGATAAACTGGTGGGAATCACTTGCACATCACTGGTTTTAAGACGGTGCTATTAGTGTGTGAATCTTCAATGTTTATCCATAGAAATTTAGAACATGGCATTACCTGCAAATAGTGAAGCATGCTGGCGTTGGGTGTTGATTCGAGCCAATTTTCACACTAAAGAGCAGAGGGAAGCTATTTAGGTTATTTAGGGCATGGGTAGGCAAACTAAGGCCTGGCGTCCAGATCCGGCCCAATCACCTTCTAAATCTGGTCCGCGGACGGTCCGGGAACTAGCGTGTTTTTACATGAGTAGAATGTGTCCTTTTATTTAAAATGCATCTCTGGGTTATTTGTGGGGCATAGGAATTCCTTCATTTCCCCCCAAATATAATCCAGCCCCCCACAAGGTCTGAGGGACAGTGGACCGGGCCCCTGCTGAAAAAGTTTGCTGACCCCTGATTTAGAGGCTTGTACCATATTGTTGGGAAAGGGAGGGGTCAAAAAGTTTTTTCTGGCTCCATTTATTTATATCTAGCAATTCCTTTGGGGTTTCCAGTTCCTTAAACCTAAACGATTGTGTGAGCTGGCCCAGTCAGTGAGATCTAGCAACCCTTCTTGCCTTTTTAAAAAAAACGATTACACAAATGCATGAATGATAAGGCTATCAATTGCTACTAGCCACAGTAGCTATGTTCTATCAGTGTCATAGCATGCATTGCCAGTGCCTGGGGCAAGGAAAGGATTGCAAACCCTAACCTCATTGAGGATGTTGTGTAGGACAGACTTTTCTCACTGCACCCCTGCTACAGCTGTTTCTCATGGAGGTTGCCTGCTGGCTCCTGCATTCACCCTCTCAGCTTGGCAAGCTCCCAATGGGACAGCGGCTGGTGCTCCTTGGTGGACTTGGTGGAGTCCCGGTGGCACTGGAGCCACAGCTGCAGTCTAGGAGGAGGGCAGCAGAGAGCAGGCTGAGGCACTGAGTGCAGCCCTTCCCTGCCCATCTCTCCTTGGCTGCGCAGCTCAAGGGTGGGTGCCAGAGGGCCCTGGACAAGTCAGTGGTCTGCTCTTCTCTCTGCAGTCCCACTATGGGGTGCCTGCCCAAGAACACAAACTAGGAGGGAGGCCACAGAGAAGGAATGGCGCAGGCCAGGAAGAGTCTGGGCTCTGGCCAGCAGGAGTTCTGACCAGGGGCGGGCATCCCTTTGCTGGCTGTGAGGAGAAGGAGCTGTCGCTACAGCCTCGAAGGCCCAGCTCTGGTGAGGCTCACCTCCCCACAGCTCTGGAAGGCAGTGGCCAAGCAACTTCAGTGAGAGAGCCTGTTGTGGGGGTGCTGGGTTGTATCCCCTCAGAATTTTGTGCCTGGGGCCCTGGGCCCCCCTCATCCCATGCTACACCACTATGTTCTACCTCCCCTGTCAGAAGCAGTATGTCTGTGAATGCCTGTTGTTGGGAATCACAAGTGGGGAAACTGTTGTCTTGTGCTCATGTCCACCTTGCAGGCTTCCCACAGACATCTGGTTGGCCCCTGTGAGAACAGGATACTGGACTAGGTGGGCTTTTGGCCAGATCCAATGGGCTCTTATGTAAAACTCTTGCACTTGTATTCTTCTTACATTGACCAAAATGCAAGTTCCTCTAGGCCTTTAAGAAATAAAACACATTGCTTTAAAGGTGTCATGAATTCTGCTCAGATTGCCAGTATGTATTTATTCACAAAGGACTCAAAATAGCTACCAGCTCTCTTTGCTGAAAGGCTGCTAAGACAAGGGGCATCACTTCCCGTCCCTCATCTCTGGAGTTTGTAATCTGAATTCTATAAAAACAGAGAAACAACTCGTATTCTCTAACAAGCCACTGATTAGATCAAGTTCGATTAATTTTGGACCTGCTTGTGGTTTTGTCCCTGTGTGAATTTGGTTTGAGCCTTCTCCATTGTTGCCAGTGTTTTTGCGATTCTATCTTTGCGGGGAGACTTTTATATGGGGTGGCGTCTGTCTCCTGGAAAATGCTTTTCCAGCTCCTGTCGGTTGAACTTAAGGATCTGTGGCAGGGGGTTTGAGATGCCGAGCATGTTTATATCAACAGAAGTAGAGAAGGTTTCTGTCCAAACTCTTCCCTAAATTGTCATACCTTGAAGGAAGGCAAAGCAGAAGACAAAATTTATTCTCAGAGCTTGACGGACCATGCATTATTTATACTTTAGAATCTTTCACTGTTTTGGTGAGAAAGAAGATATGATCGCTGAAAGCAGCTGCTCTTTTCTTTACATATTTATAGGAGGCAGCTTGAAACTAGCAGTGAAAAAGGTGAATTCCACGTTGGGGATCATTGGGAAAGGGACTGAAAATAAAACTGCCAATATCGTAATGCCTTTAGACAAATCTGCGGTATGGCCACACTTGGACTACTGTGTAAATTTCTGGTCATCTCGCCTCAAAAGGGATATTGTAGTGCTGGAAAGGATGCAGAAAAGTGCAAGTAAATAGAACAAGGGGCTGGAGAAACACCTGTATACGGAAAGGTCCCAATGTTCTGCGCTATTTAGTTTAGAAAAAAAGGTGAGTAATGGGGAATATGGTAGAGGTGTACAAAATCTGGAAAATTCAGAACAGACAAAATATATTATCTCCAGAGTCAGAAGTAGTTGTTGGCATCCATCTGTCTCGAGAGACAATGGAGTGTGCCTCCAGGGGTGATAATAATAATAATAATAATAATAATAATAATAATAATAATAATAATAATTTATTTATACCCCGCCCATCTGGCTGTGTTAACAGCATGGAAGTGGCCTCCTTGGGGTGCAAGACTGGGCAGTGTGTATGGAGGTCCTGGGTTGCCCAGACAACAAGACCCCACTCTTGGCCTTGCTGATGTGGTCCAAAGGAAAGCAGAGCAATATGTTTGACAGCAGCTTGGCTGCAGGAGTTCCTGGAAGGAGGCTCCACTCTGGATTTGTGTAGGGTTTATCCCTCAGCCTTTTCTTTTCCTGAAGATGCCCCACAAGGCAGTGGAGGTTTAGGATCAATTTTCCTTCTCTTAGATGGGCTACCTTTCCAGAATGACTGGCCCCATCTGCCCTTCACTTCTTTCACAGCACATGCAGCAACTGCTTTTTTGACTGTTAGACCCACTATTGGTCTCATTTGCTCAATCTGCCAGAGCCTGTCTTCACATGCAGGGAAGTCCCTAACTCATCAATGGCTTGAGACACTGGCTATCCTCACCTATTTTAGCCAACCAGTTGAAGCCAGGGTGTGGCTGTTGTCACCTGCTGAAAGCTTCTAGGAGCCACAAGTGAGAACTGAGTCCAGGGTGGTGGCCAAAGGTGGCCAAACTACCCCAGAAGGAGCGCAAAGTGTCCCTACCAGAAGCACTACCCTTTCCCTAACACCCCATACACCCCATCAGAAGTAGTATGCCTCTGAATACAAGCTGCTGGGAACACAAGTAGAGAAGTGCTATTGCCCCATGCCCTGCTTATGGGCTTCCCAGAGGCATCTGGTTGGCCACTGTGAGAACTAAAGACTGGACTAGATTGGATCCCTGATCTAGTAGGGGTCTCTTTATATTAGCTACTTACAGAATCTGGATGTCATCCAGTGGCCAATGCAACGAGGCCGTAACATATCAAGGAACAGCCAGCTATGGGTGAATTGGGGATCCTTCTCAGTGCCGGATTTATGTATAGGCTAAGTAGACATGGGTGGCGCTGTCGGTTAAACCACAGAGCCTAGGGCTTGTCGATCAGAAGGTCGGCGGTTCAAATCCCTGCGACGGGGTGAGCTCCTGTTGCTTGGTCCCAGCTCCTGCCCACCTAGCAGTTCGAAAGCACATCAAGGTGCAAGTAGATAAATAGGTACCGCTCTGGTGGGAAGGTAAATGGCGTTTCCATGCACTGCTCTGGTTCGCCAGAAGCGGCTTAGTCATGCTGGCCACATGACCCGGAAGCTGTACACCAGCTCCCTGGGCCAGTAAAGTGAGATGAGCACCGCAACCCCAGAGTCGTACGCGACTGGACCTAACAGTCAGGGGCCCCTTTACCTTTAGATTTAAGTAGGCTGAAGCCTAGGGCCTCTAAATCTAGGGGGCCTCTTCAGCCCGCCTGCTCCTCAGCAGGCAGTCTCCCCTCTCCCAAAATTGAAAACCCAAGACTTCATGCAAGGGCAGGGCAACTCAGGCTCAGCAACTATGAGACTCAGGGCTAGCCAGTGGGGCCCAATCTGAAGCAGTGGGGTGCAACTTGAATTTTTTTTGTAGGGCCCCAGTTCACAGTCAAAGTCTTCAAAATCTTATAGATATAAATAAAATCCATCTAGATTGCCCTGGTGTAGGGTGCCCCCTTAGGAGCGGCACGCGGGGCCCAATTTGGCCAAATTGCTCCAATTGCCTTAAGGTCAGCCCTGATGAGACTGTGCAGGGGTTGGACTGACAAGCCCTACACCTTCTAGGTCCCAGGTCCCTGGTGTCACTATTCAGAGTATACAGACTCAAGGACTTGTTATGGAAATAAAGGGGGAGGCACTTATTGGAAATCAGTTTTGTCACCTCTTCCCCCCCCCAAATACCCCTGAGACAATTAGCCCAGCCACCTTTTATTCACAGTCGCATAAGCATTACACTATAGCATGGCCATAAACCTGTACGTTCAACCACTGAAATATACACCCAATATGTAGCAATGGAGATTTGTGTTACTGCTTTATGAATGAACACTGTGTTTTATGAATGGACTCTGTATTTTGTGAATTACCTAAGAGCCACCAATAGGGAGCTCTAGAATATGACAGCTAACCAATTGGGTACTACCAAACAGCGACCCCTATTTCTGAAAGCAGGTAACCAGCAGGGAATGCTTCAGCTCAGCCTTTGCACTGTTTAGTGAACACCCCCTGCTGTGCAGATAATGGAGAAAGCTCATAAATTGTATCCCTTCTGGCATCCTGACCAACTCTATTACGCTGGTGTAAACCCTGGTGCACCAGAAGCCCAGAATAGCAGCAAATAAAATCCGCTCATATGTCAGCGACTGATAAGACTTGTTAACCAGTTATTCCAAAGTCTTCCTAAATTATTAACCTCCAAACTACAGGCCAAAAGAGAGAAGGTCTGGGAAGAGCGAGGCATACAATGGGCACCACCAGTGAATAGGCCCTGCTTGTGTAGCTCCTGCCCTGTCATTTGATAGGGTTCCCACTTGCCCCCCTTCCTGACATGGAATGCTCTCTATTGGAGTCTCCAGGTCTAGTACAAAGACCATAAGAAGGGAGAGCAGGGACCTTGAAGTTCCCAACAGCTGTTAATCAAGCAAGCAAGCAAGCAAGCAAGCACGCACACACACAGGTCACCTGTGTCACAGTCAGGATGTCTATGTCCTGGCCAGGTCGTCACCCAATCTTGTTTTTGTACAATCGTGTTTGTCCTCAGTAACCAAAATTATATTATCATATACAAGCAGAAAAGTTGTTTTCCTTCATTTGCAAGGAATTGTACAAAACAAAGTGGTACTAATAAAGAAAAGTTCCAGGGTGGCAACAGAAAGCAAACTAAAAATGCTTTTGCAGTTCATCAAAACTATCCAGCAATATCAAGTTATAGGAAAACTGGTGCTATTAACAGTAATCCTAGTTGGTTAATTGGTTCGGCAACTTCCAAGCACATGACATGTGATGCTAATTATTTTCCCCAAGAGTTAAATGACAACTAATCAGGGGCAGCTACAGTTGCAAATGGCAACAAAATATCTGTGAAAGGAAGAGAATGTTTGCTCAAGTGTGTTGCAGGTAGAAATACTGTTTGTAATGAAGTGAGAGCAGTAGTTTACTTGCTTGAATGAACAAATAAGAAAGTTTTGAGAAGGGAATTGTAACAAAAACAGTGGGGCCTAATTTGAATAGTATAGTGGGTAGAATAGTATCTGGTGGGCAAACTAAAGCACTCGTCAGGAGAGCTATGAGATTCAGGTGAGGGTCAGATGCCTTGTCAATCCCAGCAGGTATATAACTAACAGGAAGACCCGGCCTGCCCACAATTATTATTATTATTTTCATTATTATTAAAAACTTCTTAAAAGCTGTAGCAAGTATACTTTCAAGGTTGCACTCTTTTTTACTTGGCTCATAACTTGCAAGAAGTGCAAGGTATGGAGATAGCAAAAGCTAAATCAAATGAGAACACCAAAATTGACCACAAAATGCTGTACGTTAGCATTTTCTCAGCATTTTTTTGCTGACAAGTCTCAGCACTCCTGGAAAGAAATACTAACAAAAATCTGATTATAGGGTTCCTTCCATGCTGCAGCAACTGTTTCGTCTGAGGCAGACAGACTTTGAATTGGTCATCGTGGTACATTCTCTCCATCCACCAAGCCTGATTTATGGAATAAGAGATGGGATAGTAAGATTTTAAAGTGCCCACTACTGAGTTGCTCAAGGTATTCAGGCTTGTTTTAGGAACTGATGAAATACCATGAAGCAAGAATGTACCCATGTGGTTGAGGAGTTATTGAGGAACTTATTCATTATGTATTGCTTTGCTGCCTTTACAGAGCTCAGAGAGGAATTTCTGGGACTCTTTTTATCCAGAATGGAAGGCTGTCTATTGCTGTATAAGTCAGAAGTTGTGGATAAATAACACCTTTCGAAAGTGGCTCAGTTTGCTGTTCTAGCAGTTTAACTTAGGAAGGACTTTGTAAACAGCAATGTAGTAGACCAGTGTTTTTCAACCTTTTTTGGGCAAAGGCACACTTATTTCATGAAAAAAATCACGAGGCACACCACCATTAGAAAATGTTAAAAAAATTAACTCTGTGCCTATATTGACTATATATAAAGTAATTCTCTTGAATTTTTCAATTTTTCCCACGGCACACCAGGCAACATCTCGCGGCACACTAGTGTGCCGCGGAACAGTGGTTGAAAAACACTGTAGTAGACAGTAGAGGTGGTATTCAGAATGCCTAAAATTTTTTTTCTTTTCTGTCCTTCCTCCTTTTTTAGAGCTGATTTGTTACTGTTGAATGTAGTTTGTATTTTATTTTTATGCAAGGAATTAAACATATAAAATGTTGTGGCTCTCCAGATGTTGTTGAACTACATTTTCCATCATCTTTAACAACTGGCCATACCAGTTGAGACTGATTGAAGTTGGAGTCTAACAACATCTGGAGGACCACAAGTCTCCCCTCCATGTTTTAATTCTATGCTTCAAATGCTTTTGCTTCCATAATCATAATATAATGCATGGTTCCCCAAATGGTTTAAGTGTCAGTTCTTATGGCGTCCTTGTGAAAGATGATAAGCGACCCCAAAGAGCTGGATTTTCCATCTTTTTCCTTCTTTCTGCATTTCCAAGCGTGTATGTGTGCTAGAATTACCAACATGGGCTGGTGAAAAAGTGTAATTTTCCTTTTCTGATAGTTCTCTGTGCTGGCATGTGGCAAGTAGTAGCCCTGGAACAAACTATGCAGAGGTTTTGCTGTCAGAATTGGTCTTAACACTAGCTCTGGAGAACACAGAGCATGGAAATTCCCTGAGGCCTCAAGGCTAGTAATGAATCCACTTCTCCCTACATTGCCACCATTTTTTTAGTTTACATGAGGAGCCTGAGAAGGTTGGAGGGCATGTGAGATGATTTTTGGTTTGGGAACCCCCATCTCTCAGATGTTGAGAGGGTCCATTCAGAGTATCTTCTCCAAGAGAACCCCAAATCTGAGGTCCTGCACTGGTTGATCTCACCTTCCTTCCCTACCTATGTCACACAGCCTGAAATGAGAACATAGACCTCTTCTCCCCACCTGAGCAGAAGTGAGTTAGTAGTAAACTTAAGCTACTTGGTGGGGGGATAAGCAAAGCAAATCCAATGCACAGACTTTCTTCCACTTGCCACAACTCAGCAAATCATGGGAGAAACTCAGGGAAAACCACATTCAGTACACTATTATTCCTGTTGCCACAGTTGAGTCTGGTGAAGAGGACTTGGGTGGTGGTGAAACCAGGCCTTCTATGGGCTTTGTATAAAATCTCAACAAGAACAGCCAGATTCTTTGCCTCTTCCCCAATAAACTGGACAAGACCATAAATGAACAACTTTCTGATGCTTCAGAGGTATTATAGTTAGTTGCTGTTAGAGAAATTATGATGGGGAAACTGAAGGTTTCAAATGGTTGATAGGATTCTGGTTATGTGCAAGAGCACCTGAAACTGTTGTCTACCATGAGTTTTCAAGGGGACCTCAAGTTAAACAGGCAAATAAATAGTATATTAATCATTCTACCACTACTGCTGCTACTATGTAAAATAGTTCATAATTTATATTCACTATCTGCACCAAGCTGACTGAACAGCTGCTTTAAAGAGGCATTTTACTGTACAAGTGACGTTGGCTCTCTGCCTAACATGTCTCACAGGGTTATTGTGATGATAAAATGGAGGGGCAGGAGAACCAGCTTCCATTTGCTCCTTGGGGATGACTGGGATATAAATAAATAAATGAGCAAACTAATACAGAATTCCTGAGATTATGAGTTTTTAAACTATCCCGGAAATTATTGTGGGTTGTATCTATGTATTTCTGAAAATCTACCCAAAGGCGCACTCCTCTATTGTCTCCTGAGACAGACAGATGCCAACATGCTCATGGACATGTTGAAAGTAGACATGTATCTACTTAGGGAAAAGGCAACCTATGCAAACCAACCTGCCCATCAGACCACACTGATATTAACTATTACAGACTTTAGTTATCTTTTAGGCTGATGCAATTTGTATCTAGTTCTTCCATTTACCCATCCATTTAAAATCTTTTCTATTACTTTGACATCCTTTAAAAAAAATCGCATCACAATTTCTTCAGGCTTTAAAAAAAAATCATTTCCTAAGAGTACCTAGTTTTCATGGTGTGGAGATACTTGTAATTGTCCACAACAGAAACTGGAAAATAAAGCTCCAGCATTTATGCCCAGTGTTTATAGAGGCATTTGTCACACTTTTATTTTCCAGAACTTGTATTCATCCAAGATTTTAAATCACACCAGCAGTGATACTTGCTGCTGTCTCGGAGGCAAGTTGGAATGCGCAGTAAAGGAGACAGACTATTATGAAGAATGACATAAAATATAATTTAGGTTATTATACCACTGAAATTTGAGAGGTGAGGTCACCAGAATGGAACTGTGATCTTATTTCTGCTAGCATTGTCAGATATCTAGGAGTCAAGGAGAAAGCTGCAACCTAGAAGAAAATAAGTCTTCCAATTAAAAACTGCAAATTAAAGGAACAGAAGCATAAGGCCTGTCTACTGTGCAACAAATCTGGCTATTGTAATCCACCATGGCATGGAATGAGTTCCCTACTCTCCAGCAGCAGAATTATAGCATGGAAAGTGTGTGTGTGTGTAAATGAGATTAGTGACAGGTTTACTATCTGAGGCCAAGGTGTAGAAACAAAGTGAAACAATAATTTGAAGATAGAGAAAATGGACAATAAAGAATGACGAAAGCTGTAAAAATGGGAAGGGAAACTCTAGTCGAAACTTTTGTGATGGGATGAAGAGAGAATTCTCTTAGTATTATCATCTTCTCTCAGGTGGGGATAAGCCATAGGTGAGATTTCCTTCTTTTCAAGATGTACCTAACAGCTGGAGAAACCCATTTTAAATATTATGCTCAAACAGAGAAGGGAGTTGATAGTCATACATCCAAACTTCACTGTGGTTTTTGCCCCACAACACACAGCAAAACTAGGACAGTTCGACCTGCCTCCAAGCTACATCTCATGACCCAAAGTGTGTGTTAAAGATGAAGAAGGTTCTTCTTTGCTTTAAAAACATGCACATTTTTTAAAATATATATATATATATATTCAAAGGTCTCTTTGAAGTTTAGGAAAACAGACACAACAGGCAGAAGAACAGCTGGCAGTGAGCACAATGAGTGACTAATTATCAGGAACAAAAGTTCTCACAGTATGAATAAAGCCAAAGGCTACATGCAGAGATCTGTGTAGCAAGTTTAAAAGATTCACGGAGGGGGGAGGCAGGAGAGTAAAGAAAAGAAAGAGATTAAAATCGACCTTAAATGTGCAAAACTGACGGAGCAGTAAACACTTTGTAGGCAGGACATGCAAAGCCAGATGGTAAATATTACACAAACAAACCCTATCTCTTTATCCCAAACCAGTATAGCGGTTCCAATCCTATGCTCACTTTCCTGGGAGTAAGCACACTGAACGCAGACTTCTGCTGAATAAATATGCATAGGCAGTGGCGTAGCATGGTGGGGAGTGCACAGCCGGGGCATGCTCCTCATGTTATCCTCCTCGAGCCAGCCTAGCACGGTTTCATGAGGCTGGATTATGAGAGCGGCATGAGAAGGACCGCAGCCTCAATGCATGGCTGTTGCATCCTTTTCATGTGCTCTCCCTGAGCGGCTTTGCGAAGAGTGTTTCCACTGTGGGGCACGTAATTCAACTTTAGGTGGAGATATCACCAAATTGCAGTTCTCTAACAGCCAGCAGAAATCTAATGAGGTAGATGAGTTCCCTATTTGGCAAAAAAAAAAAAAAAAACAACCATTGGTGAACCTGTAGCTCTGCTTATATTGCAAATGGCTATATAACTGAGGAATCTGTCTAAAGGTAACTTGAACATTCTGAATTTTAATACTTGTTTCCCACCTTTTCCTAACTCGATGGGATCATACTCTAATATGCCAGAATAATCTCTTAAAAGCTCTATGGAGGCATTAACTACAGCTTCTCCTGTCCTTGGAAAAGCCTTTACCACTGATCCCATAGAAACGATATTGTGGGGTGGGGTGAGGTCTGCTTGCTTTACCTTTTGACCCCCTTTTGGCAGCTGTAAGAGGAAAATATCTTTTTCGTTCATTCTAAATTTAAGACAATGAGGTGAAAAGGGATTTGAGTTTCAAATCTAGCTTGTAAATGCTTTTTTTCTTGAAGCGTTACATAAAAAAATGGAATAGTGCTGGTACATTTGATAAAAAAAATATTTAAAAGTGTCTAAAATCCTTAGAGCTTTATATGCATGGTTAGAAAACACAGGAAGCCTGTCTTTTTCACAGCAGGTAAAGTCAGCCAGAAAATGAAAATACTTAACAGAATGGGCAAAAGAGAGATTGGCTCTGAAATCATCAAGATATTTTCTTTTTGAGCTATCTTTTTTTTTTTTAAAAAAATTGTGAGGTAAAGTTATGGTAGAGGACAAGTGATGTAGAGTATACTCAGTAACTGAACTATGTCTTGCTTAACATGAAGGGCACCTAAAGGGTAGGAGACAGTACCCAGAGATATTAACTTATAAGATTTCTTACTTGAGCTTCACCATAAGGTCCCAGGGTGGATTACAACCACTTACATACAGTATCTGTTATAAAAATAATGATACCTAAACTCTTCCAAGTGGAACAGAGCAAAATAAACTGAGCAAAGTATAGGTGGGTCCTAACAATAAATGCAGGTAATTTGCATCTTATGCGAGGGTTAGGTTCCAGGGGTCCACCTGTAAATACAAAAATGTGTAAAGGCAGAATCTGGTCCGCCTCCCAGGTGGAGGGCTGCTTGTCTGGTTTGGGGGAAGGCAGTGCAAGGACTCTGTCTGTACAGGTGTGTATGTGATGGAATAAATAACTGCAGAGTGGGCTTTCTCCACTCTCCATTTATTTATTTATTTCCCCCACCCACCCAAAGCTGTGCTCACATAAGTAAAATAAGCATAGGATGCGAGTCACCTATATGTCAAGTGTCAAAACCAGGGTAAAGGGAAGATAGGACATGTGAGGAAGGACCTGTGTCTGGTCAAAACCTTTCCTCCAAGCCAGGCTCTTGCCTGTCTCTCAATAAAGAAGTTAAAAAATAGTCCAGCGGCACCTTAGAGACCAACTTTGTTTGTTCTGGGTATAAGCTTTCGTGTGCATGCACACTTCTTCAGATACACTTGCTGAATTACAACTTATTACTAAACTGAAAACTATGGAGAGACCTGGTCTGAATAGAGATATTGGATTCTTGTCTCATTACACATGCTAAAGCTGTTTTTGGTCATCTGCATACTATCCCTTGCTTTTTCTTGTAGGACTAATTGCAGTCGTTAACAGTTGTCAACAGGTTTATCATACCCATTCAGCCAATCAACCATCTCCTACTACCCTTCTGGGAAAAACGCCACGCCACCCCACCCTCCCACTATATATAAGGGTCTGGTGACTTCTGTTTCAGTGTATCTGAAGAAGTGTGCATGCACACAAAAGCTGATACAGTCGTATCTTGTTTTGCAGCTGGGATCCGTTCCGGAGCCCCGGCCGCTAGCTGCAAAGGATGCACAGAGCAGTTTGCGTTTCTGCGCATGCGTGAGCAGCAAACCCGGAAGTAACCCATTCTGGTAGTTCCGGGTTTGCCGCAGGCATTCGCCAGAATGGACGCTAGACAAGACGGACTATCACACAGGTATTACTGTACCAAGAACAAACTTAGTTGGTCTCTAAGGTGCCACTGGACTATTTATTTTTAATTTCGACTGCGTCAGACCAACACGCCTACCTACCTGAATCTATATCTCCCAATAGTTCTGGTCAAATGCAAAAAGGGTACCTGGGATACATGACGTTCCTGACCGACAGACTTTGGCTCTCATTTGTCAGAAAGATTCTACAGACACTTCCTCCAGGAACTGGAGGAAGCAAGCCTTTAAAAAGCAGAGCGGCCTTGCCGCTTGTTTCCTCTTGCCATCAGGGGTCCAGTCTGGGTCTTCCAGACCATCATTGCTGCTTCCTTGTTCGTAGATCTCTGCACTGATATACGTATGGGGTGTGTGTGTAGCCGGTGGGGATGGAGCAAGCCATGTCGCCCCACTCACTGGTCATGACCTGCACAATCATCATGTGAAAGGCGCTATTGGGTCGTAGCTATTGGCAGCTCTTCCTTTTCTCCGCCTTGAAGTTAAATAAGAATTTGAAGGTATACAATGCAGCAAAAGTAATGTTTCAAAGCAGCTGGCACGATGCAGATTTTGGGAATGGGTCAACTAGCTTCTACTCGCAAGCTTGCTGCTAACTCACAGTAAGCGTAACACTCAAATATCAAAGCAACGAGAATCAAGGAAAAAATAATAACAAAAGTGCCAATTTTGTACGTGCAACCAGTGTGCTGTGTAAAACAACTTTATAGCAACAACATATCTAATAAAATGCTGTAATCTTTTGAAAATACAATAGAAAATATAGTTGCAGTAAAATAATTGCTTTTGATTGATTTTAGGCACGCTTATTACTTGCTCTGTGGGTGTTCTGTCACTCATAATATGAGCTGGACTTCCATAGAGAAATATCCTGGAGAGAACAAATTGTTCAGGCTCAGAGACAGACCTGTTAAAACTTTGTTACTCCAGTCTTTTCACATGCTTTCTATGCAGACTTGCTGATTTCTCCAGATTTGATTTTTTTAAAAAAAAAAATTGGCTGACTCTCAATGGAACATTAAAAAAAGAAGATAAAAAACCCACCTTCTTGAATTGGAAAGGTTATCTCATAGCATACAATGTTAGAAATAACCTTTCCATACCCTAAATTTAAATACCAGTATTAGATATGCACACTAATTGGAAACCTGTCTTGCTGATAGTTTGGAAATAAGTGTTAAATAATCAAGTATTGACTAGAATATTATTTAATTTCTTATTTTAATTTTTAATGTCAGGAATGTAACTATCACTCTGCTTTGCGAAACATGAAATAATCTGGACTTCTGAATTTTAGGACGTGATCCCTAACAGAGGCCAGAATGCAAAGAACAGAACAATTAATTCCATGTTTCCTAGCAGGCTTTTGGCTTGTGTTTCTCAGTCAGCATTTCTTCAGGACACGTGGCAAGCCACTTATGAAACTCGGGAAACTTTTTAAAGTAATGTGTGATAAAGGCAGAGAGCCTATTTAAATAAAAAGGCCAAAAATCCGACTGAGCATTCCCAAGTGAGCCTTCCTTTGAATACCAGTTGTAGATTACAACTCTCATTTCACCTGAAAAAGGCGATAAACCCACACATTTACTGTTCCTTAATTATCCTGATTCTGGGCACAACTTACACTACAAAGTTGTCTCCAGTGCAAAAATGAAAAATTAAAGCCTGACCCTTTGATTACTTGGATGGGAATGGTAAAGTTACTATGAATTTGGTGGATCTCATCCACACAATGAGCTGCTAAAACTACCGGTACCTTCTCCAAAATGGCAGCAGGAAGTTAAGGCATTTGGGTAGCTGAGGCAGGTGCCTCTGGCATTTTGCCCCCTAGTTTACCTCTGTGGTTGAACCAGCCTGCATACAATGCAATTTTAAGCAAAGTTCTCAGAAATTCAATAGTCTGGCTACAATTGCGATGCATTGGCCAATGTACTATTAGAAATCTAGGATTAGCAAACAGCCAAGACACAACTTTGGGAAAGGTAAAACACAACTTTTCCTGCTTGCAACTACTGACCTCATTGCACAGCACCACCTGCTGGCCCTTTTGCTAGCACCACAGCAGGCATTCCTGTTTTCTAATGCTCATAAGGCACCAAAAGGTATTATTTGATATGTTATGTGTGGCATAAAGGTTGTGTCTGCCTTACCTGGGTGAATTTAGCAGTATGGAGATATATTACTTTGGCACCACCTGGCAGCGTATTCTAGTTTTTGTAGAATTATCATTACACTTTTTTTGTTTTTTGTTTTGATGAGCAAGACATAAAAACAAAGCTTCTGGCATCTTAAGACAGATGCTTGCATGCTAAATGAATGCACAAGTTATGAGCTTTTTGCCACAGATTATTTCAGAGCATAATGTTTATTGTTAATAAATGGTTAAAATTTTACCACAGGAGTGCAGTACCTGGAAATTGCTTGGGCCAAAGACGTGCATACAGTATGTTCTAAGAGTGGTAGAAAGCATTTGAAGACTGCGTATCTCTGCATGGAAAACAATTTTCTTTGGGATGCTGGGGTGCTGTGTTCAAACTCCTTCTACCACACCTGGAAATATTTGGGTACATTCCACATTGTTGCTTTAAAAATCCAGGAGGTCGGATGAGGGCTGTTGTATTTCTAGAGAAGGTTCTGTTGTTGATGGGAATTTCAGGTAGGCTATATGGTTGTGATAGTATTTTATTCTCTTGTTAATTATGCTGTTTTAAATGTGCATTTTATATTTGATTTCCTTTGGTAATGTTTTCTTTTGAAATGTTTAAGATAATTTTTGTTGCCGCTAACTTTGCTGCGGTAAATGTGCATTCTGTAGTTGACCTTCTTTGCAAGGTTTTGTTTTGAAATCTTTGCGATAATATTTTAGTTTCGTGTTTATTATGTTGCTTTGAATGTATACTTTATATTTGACTTTCTTGAGTAATGTTTTATTCTCAAAAAAGTTTTATTGATGCTTTAATATAGGCCAGGGGTGGCCAACTTCCAAGAGACTGCGATCTACTCACAGAGTTAAAAACTGGCAGTGATCTACCCCCTTTTTGGGGGTGCAGGAAAAGATGTTGAGCCTTTTTTAGGGGAGCCAAAGTTTTTTAGCTTCTTTGGGGGGAGCCACTGATCTACCAGTGATCTACCACAGACGTCCAGTGATCTACTGGTAGATCACAGTCTACCTGTTGGACATGCCTGATATAGGCTGTAAATTGCTTTCAGATTTTTTTCTTAAAAATATAAAGCGGCATAGAAATGAAAGGAAGAATAATAATAAATGGGTCATCTCCTTTTATTTTAATGAACTTCTTGTTAAAGTGTATTAAGAAATAAATCTGAATTTTAAGCACACTTAAAAGTGCACAGGAAACCTTGACCATTTCACCAGTGGTGAAGTGAAGCATAGTCTTAACATTTCTGGATCCCTGATGCTATACTTGCATCAAACTCTTGCACAATTTGGGCCTTTTGCTTTGGTGTCTACTCCTTGACTTCCCTGGCCACACTTCAACCCTTTTAGCTCTATCCAGAATGCTATTACCAAGGTAATTTCTAATAGTTTAGACCAGGAGCTGCCAACCCTTTTGAACTAGTGGAGCATTTTGAATTTTGAGAGAGTGCTATTACCACCAGTAACAAAATGGCTCGCATAGCATAACACAACATGGTTGCTGTTGTAAGCCAATTAAACTATAATAAGGAGAAAATAGGGCCCGTTTCCCAAGGGGGAGTTCCGGAATTTTTACCCTGGGGAAGACCCCGTAATTTGCGGAGCCTCCCACTTATGCTGAAATGACAGAGACGAACCGTAGCTGAAAAAAGCAAAGCGTAGCCTTCCCATTTATTCCAAGATCTGTTGCAACAGAGGTTCCCCAGACAAACAGAGAGAACCCCGACTTATGGTACAAGGAGACTTATATACATTTCTGTTTCCATACAAGTCAATGACATGAAAAGAGCGGGAAAAAGGGATTTTACATAAGGTAAGTACATTTTACTGTGTGATTGGATTTGACAATGGTGGTTGAGTGCTTTTTCCTGTCCATCCTTTGACTAGATAACAGTCTTGTATATCTCTGTATGCAGGGTGGAGCCGGCGATTGGAATTTCCTGAATTGCAAATGTCCATGCTTTTGTTATGAATAAAGGTGGTTGTCCTTGTTTATAGTTGACCTCTCAATGTTTATTTCTTGCTGCTTTGGTAGTAGACCCAACAGGTGGCGCGGGTCTGGCTGATGGGTTTAGATTATGCAAATGGTCAAGAGGCTGGGTGGAGAGGCTAATCCAGCTGCAGGCGATAGGCATGGGTGGGGTGCGGAGATGTGATCAGATAATGAGCGGTCAGATTTGCATCTGAACATCAGGATTGTCACTGTCCGTCCCCCCCCCCAACCTGCCCTTCTGCTTCCGGAAAGAAATGGATCAACATGGCTCTCTCTCCCTCCAGGTGGCCTTGCCTTGGACCTGGGTTCTGTGGGTCCCCTCTCTGTTCATTGGGGTGATAGTGGGGTGCAGATCGGGTACAGGTGGGGTGCACTCCTATTACATTGCCATGAGGGGCATGGCATGATACAAAATTAGACATCACAGTCATAATGAAGCTTTCCCCGTAACTTTGTTAATCATCATTATATTTCTATTCTATAAAAGGTTTAACCTTTTCTGCCTGCCATGCAGCAAGGAAAGGCACAAGATCCCTGTTTCCCCCCAATGCCAACCATAAACCAAAGCCTAGGTTGCTCCAATAAACACATATAGACTTAATTCTGAGTAGACATGCATACAATTGTACTGTATATTAACTATATAGTGAATTCTTAATGAGTGCCCGGTGTTCAGCACCTGAACAGCAGAATACATGCTTCAGTCTCTTTGTAAAATTTTCCGATATGTGTTTTGGGGGGAGGGGAGATTCTTTAACATCCACTCATGATTATTGTGCAGTAGTATTTGCAGAAAATCTCAGACAAATCCACCGCAAAAATATTGGTTGTTAGGAACATCCAAGGACTAGAAAATAAGACAGAAACAGGAAAGGTGCACTAATGGGAAGGGGGAAAGAGCAGTTCTTTAGGACCCCAGATATCCCTATTGCTTTGTGTCCAAACAAATCAACCCACAGCTCTGACTTCATTCATTGGATAAAAACACTGGAAGGTGGGAGCAGGTGGCCTGATTTATTTCACAGAAATTGCTTAGAAGGGTATCTGCGCATTTTGCTTCTAACTTTCTAGGAGGGCTAGAGACTTATTTAAAGAGTGGTTTAATAGCCAATCCCTCCTCCCAGGGAACACTGGGAATTGTATCTCTGTGAGTTGAATAGGGGTATCCTAACTACTCATAGCCCCCTTAACAAACTACACTTCCTGGGACTCTTTGAAGTGAGCAGTGATTATTTAAAATGGCATGATGCTGCTTCAAATGTGTAATGTTTTATATGGGGGGGGGAGGGGGGCTATAGCACAACAGCAATGGGCAGAAATGATCCAGAACATGTATGATATCGAAAGTTACAGGATTTCAGCAGGAAGTTGTGGCATATACACTGACTGGAAATGAAGCAGTGTGACCATGCCAACACTTGCAGGTGCAAAAGGTACTGAAATTGGGATTGCAGGTGACTGCCCTAATAGCATAATGAGCAGAAATAATCATGAATGCACAATAAAAAGAATGTGTTGGAGGGGCCTTGTGTGAAATATTTTAATACATTTGTCTCCCCCACATTTGCTTTAAGGCTCAATTTGTTAAAGTTACTTTTAGTAATTTATTTGAGCTGCTATGACTATTATCCACCCCTTTAAAATCCACACTATTTCAGAAGATCATCAGATTCTATATACAGACTTTATATCCTGGGATCCATTCTATTGTGCAAGACCTGGTGAGTTTTCTCATATTTTTAAACCACAGAGCCTAGGGCTTGCTGATCAGAAGGTCGGCGGTTCGAATCCCCACGACGGGGTGAGCTCCCATTGCTCGGTCCTTTCTCCTGCCAACCTAGCAGTTCGAAAGCATGTCAAAGTGCAAGTAGATAAATAGGTACTGCTCCGGCAGGAAGGTAAACGGCATTTCCGTGCACTGCTCTGGTTCGCCAGAAGCGGTTTAGTCATGTTAGCCACATGACCCAGAAGCTGTACGCCGGCTCCCTTGGCCAGTAAAGCAAGATGAGTGCCACAACTCCAGAGCCGTCTGCGACTGGACTTAATGGTCAGGGGTCCCTTTATCTTTACCTGCCCCCCACATTCCTAGGGGACCTATTTACAATCCAGGAAGTTTCTCCACACTTTTACTCCTCTGTGTCTCAACATGACGAAAAACAACAGCAACAGAAAGTAGAAATGCGATTCAGCTGCTTTTATATTTTCCTTTCATGATGCTTAAAAAGAAATCCAGTTAATTTGAAATCCATTCATTTTAAATATCTGATCAAATAATTAAGTGGTTATGCTGGGATTGGGGCAGGGATCTATTGCACATGTATCTCAGTTGTATGGGCTTGATTGGTTTGATTATTTTTACAGCTTTAATTTCTACAACTTGTCCTGGATGCTAGGTAAAGAGGAAATGGCAGCAGCTTCAGGACATGTGGAAGGTACATGACACAGCAGCCTTGCCAAAGCTAAACAAGGCTGTGTTGGGTCAGTGACCCGATGGGAGACCTCATGGAGGGCCTTACGCATGCTGCCCTGAGCCCCTGCATTGAAAAATTGCGGGAGATAAAACAAGTGAGTAAACAAAGTCTACAGATTAGCAAATTCTGTTGATAGAGAAAGCGACATGAAAAACACGCTGTCATCAAAATAGATGACTGCTGTGTGTACCCAAATGCCAGTGACGTGCCAGAAGAAAATAGATGTTCCCCTGGTTAGCCTGAGAACCTTACCCTAATGTGCGGCTCATGCAATGCTTTTACTAATAAAGCAGAGAGGAAAATGCATTCTGCATCTGCCCTGGAAGCACATTTATATATATAGTTTTGTTTCCTGGAATTGAAGACAACCTGGAGTTGAGTCCCAGAACAAATTATGCCATACACATCTATCCATATTTATAACAAAATGTTGCCATGTAGAGTACTGCTGTTTAGCGCCAGCCAGCCAGCCTTTCATCAGGATACTATTACACACCGCTTCTCCATTTCTACCCCTAACAGTCAATTCGTTTTCTGTGCCTAGTCATAGAATCATAGAGTTAGAAAGGACCATGAAGATCATCTAGTCCAACATGGGGCTTGAACCCACAACCCTGAGAGTAATAGTCTCATGCTCTACCAACTGAGTTTTCCTAGGTTCAACTAGTGAGTATGCTTAGTCCTCACTGACCCATTTATGAGCCCCTTTCTATTAGGTAGCCCCCAAAGTTTTTCTGTACTACTTAAAATCTTGGGATGTCCTCCCTCAGCCCGCTAACAATAGTGTGGATGGTGTCACTTTTGCTACATAATGATCAACACTTGGAAAATGTGTACACTGGTAGTATATAGCACATCCTGTCTTTCTTCCATGATAAAATTCAAGGCAGTATACACTAAGGTCTTATCCACAATTACTCTTGTTCTGCTGCTTCCCCCCAGGGAAAACCACTCTCTAGCGCCCAGTGGAAACAAATGGCAATTCAGGTTTCCTCTGGATTGCCATTTGTTCCGATTGATGGCTAAAGAGTGGATTTTCCATTGGAAAGGAGCAGGGTAAGGGGAAAACTGCTCGGCCCCGGCTTTCCAGGCATGGCCCAAGGGGAAATGTGTTTCCATTCTAGTCTTCCATCCACACAGTGGCCACTCCAGTCCTGGTTTGTTTCAGCAAGGCAGGTCCACCGTAAGCTGCACCAAGCACCTACATCCAAATACACAGATGACTGAGGTTTTGTGCAATTGCTCTTCAGTAACGCACAGGTGTTTTATCTAGGACAAACTGCAATTAAATAAGCACCCCCCCTTTCTTCCAAAGTTGTTTCAGTGATTTCTGAATTGTCCTAGTTAAAGTTGGCCACTGGTTTGAAACAGCTGCTCTGTGTGAAAAGTTGCTGTAGTCAGTAGGAATGCACCTCAAAGTCTCTATTAAGGCTCTAGAAAAGAAGCGCATTTTTGAAATGCCATGTTTGCTTATAGTGATAGCTCTAGTGGCAAGGAATGCTGGATTTGGTGTCATTTGGACACCATTATGCTGCATCAGTATAAAAGCAATTACTCTAAATCTGGGATGCTGGGTTCACATACATTAAGGTTAACGGCGTTCAGGAGATTTGTGTTGACTTCAACAACGAAACTAGTTGACCTTTTCATCCACAGCTGCCTCTTTCGAAAGCTGAAGTCTCTGCCATTTGGCTGGATTTTCTATCCCATCCTGTTATATCTCCGCCTTAGATATGCTGAGTTGCACAGCGGTTTTCTTTGCTTCTTAAAACACAAATTACTACCCCCCAAGTGTATACCAGAATGGGAGGAATGAAAAAGGAATTTGCTTTGGGTTTTACGGCCCATTTAAGGCACCGGCCCAGACAGGTGGAAGACCAGGGATAGGCATATGTTCTACATAACGATTATGTAAAACATAATGCATCCAATCCAAATGCATATTCATTCACACATAACAGCTGTCTCAGTTGATTCTTTCAACTGAAGAAAGGACAGGAAAGAATGCACAAGGGAAGCTTTCATGCAGGGCTAGTGCCAGACTGCTGTTGATGTGCCCCAGAGCTCCTACCCGCTGCCACATGCAGGGGCAGCAATGCCTGCACCAACCTCCACCCCCAACCAGAGCAAGAGATCTGCCCTGTTCCTTGCCATGCATAATGGTGGACACTGGCGGAGGAAGAGGGGTGTGGGGGGAGCACACTGCCCCTGGCAGTGCGATCCTGGTGGGGTGCCATTGTGGCTGCCTCCCCGCCTGCACTGGGTGACATGCCCCCGCAGGCAGAATGCCACACCCCCAGGGTGTGTGCCACACCCCTGCTGCAGCGTGCCATGCCCCTGGGACGCACGCCAGCCCCGCCCCCGCCTGCTCTCCGCCCCCTGGTGCTGGAGCATGAAGCTCCACCACTGATGGTGGCCACATCACACCTCTCACTCCTCCTGGGCACTACTCACCACACTTCCAGGTAGGTCACTGGAGCTGTTTCAGCACTGGATGTGAATGCCGGTCTTGCTTGGCTCTCATTTACAGCGGCTGCCTGGCATGTTTAATTATCCACAATGCATTGCCCAAGATCTATAAAAATCTATAGTATATCAATAGATTTTATAAATCTATAGTTCCAGTAGGACCAGAATTATAGTTTTTATAGATCCATGGGCCTGGGTAGTACAATTGTGGTAATTAAACATGTTATGAGGTCATTGTAGATTCAAATGTGGCAGCATGGCCTTCCCACCACTGAAACAACTCAGAGGGGTGAGGTCTGCTGGGGAGTGGTGGCAGGGCCTTGGGACCCTCGGCCCGTACATAGATTGGATACATCCTTTGCCACAGTCACTCCAGAGGGCCCCAGTGGGGGTCACGTGGTGGACTACAGAGATTATTTGTTGTCAGTTAAATGAAAAATGCTGACTAGAATCTGCTTAGAGATGTTAAAGAGAGAACCGACATCCCCCCCCCCCCGTCATGTGTTCTGATAACATGGCAAGATTGTTTGTTCACTCTGGGTCAATAGCAAGTCCTATTACTGTACTGTTTTGCTCCTACCCTTTCATGTAGCCAAATGTTTATCTAAGGCAGAGTTCTTCACTCCAGCTCTCAGAAGGGGATAATGCGGTGACCCTTCAGAAGGAAAATGCTAGGACGCATGCATCCCAGCTTGAGACACCCTCAAACACCCCCAAATGTTACTACAGATAGGTAGGAATGGGTTGGCTTGCTGTGCTGACCAAGGAGTGAACAACAGGACTGGAAAAGGATTAAAACACTGGATAGTTTGTGCAGCTGTGAGAATGAAAACAATGCAATTGGGACTGAAGTGTTTCATTTTAACAATGACTGCCTTGGATTGCTATCCATGTGGACTCTTTCTGCGGTTACATTTAGTAGTGTATGTATGATATGAAATGCCAACGTGGTGTGGTATTGCACTAGGGATGTGGAGATCTGGGTTCAAATCCCCATTCAGCCATGAAGTTCATTGGGTGACCTTGGGCCAATCACTGTCTCTCAACCTCACTTACCTCACAGGGTTGTTGTGAGGATACTGACAGGGGGAAGTTGACAAAGTTAGGATATAAATGTAGGAGTTGTCATCAGCACCAGCATTGTTGTTTTCTTTTTATATCCCACAAAATATGGTCATTTTGTTTTAACCCCTTCAAATTTAAGAAACGTTAATTCTCCAGTTTCCCCGTAACCACAAGGGAGAAAAATCCTGAACCAAAATAAAGTCCAGAATTAGTTTATTATCTGCTCTCTCTTTCTTTTTTAAGAAAAGGATTGTAAGGTAGGGAAATTATCTGCATTATGTTTATGTCTTTTTCGAGAATACTTTAATCTTAAAGATGCTTTAATATAAGGTGCTAGAATGATTTTGTGGTTGTACTTGGCCTTGATTTTGTAATACTTGGTGCTGTCTGGGCAAGATCTCAGAATCCACATCAAGTATGAGCTTGTGATGCGCTTTCCATCTAAGCTAGCTAGAGCCCATTAATAATACTCTCATTAAAGTTGGGTGTGTTTTATGCAATAGGCCCTGTATGTTTGAAATTACAGGTAAGGGATTTTTGTTCTCAGCAGATTAATGCCTTTCAAAAAAGTTGGTTCAGTTCTGGTTTTCCAAAATCATTGGCTAAAATATCTTGACATCTGGATGAACCTCTGAGCCGTTTTACACATTGCAAATCCTACACAGAAAACTCTTCCACTCAGGGATTGATGCAGGACCCATCAGTAGATCATCACTAACCAATTGCACACATTGAATTTTCACTCTTGACACTATTTATTGATTTCATTATTATATTTATAGATTGCCTTTCATCTAAACAACTCAAGGTTCTACCCACTGTTCTCTCTCCACACTTATCCTCCCAGCAACCCTGTGAGGTAGGTTCAGCTGAGAGATAGAGTGACTGCTCCAAGGTCACACAGGGAGCTTCAAGGCAGAGTGAGGATTTGAAATAGGTGTGCATGCACTTCTCCCCTTTCTGTCTCTGGGGACAGGGGAGAAATGACCAAATGGCACTCAAGGCACTCGCTCAAAAATCCAAACTTAGCAACCCCTGGTTTGGCACATCGGCAAGAACTAAGAAGATGCAGAGCAAGGGCTTTGTGGTGGTGACTAGCAGTGTGTGTGCTTTGCTTATTTTCTGAAACCATCATAGATTACTGCAGCAAGCATAAGAAGTGTTGCAGCTCTGGAGTTAATGGTCTTAATATGCAACCAGAAAGTGGGAGTATCTTACATCACTTATTCAGATGGGCTGACTCACCCCCCCACCCCCACTTTGGATTTGTATTGGTCAAAAATATGGTAAACCACCCCTGATCATTCTGCTGGTCCCCTTACTCGCAAGTCCTGCCTTGAGGGCACCTGGCTGCTCTGCTGAAATAAATGCTAAGAGGCGCCAACACACTTAGCCTTGTTAAAAAAGTTGAGGATTTTTTGGACACAAGGGAAACTACAGCAAGGGCAAAATCAGGGGGGAGATGAGAACTATTACATGAGTGTGAATGAAAGGAGCAGGAGAGCCAGAAGGCGCTCTGAACCACTAGGACTAAGAAGCTACTTTCCATATATTTCCACACAAGAGGACAGCAGCAGGCTAAGGTAGATGGGAAGGAAGACCCATAAAGACCACAGGTGACTCAATTAATCCCTTACAGGAGGAGGAGAAAGATGGTTGTAGTGGCTGGGGACTTGCTACTGAGGGGTACAGACTACGGACGGAGCTTCCTGCTGACTGGATGAATTGACCCATGAAATATCTGTGCCTCTGGTGTGCAGATCCAGGGCATGATAGACAAAAAAGTTGCCTAAATTGTAATACTCTTCTGTTGTCCATAGTTTTGAATTTGTGAATCTGTTTCAACTCCTTTAATTTCTTCGGAATGTGGAAGGACAAAAGACTGCTCTCTCAATATATCTGGCAGGAAGATTGCCAATTGCTGATCTATATCTTTTTGGTTCCTGGCTTGTTCTTCTATTGGTTTTCAGACCTATTGCATTTACTGTTTGAAAGTCATTGCTGAGAAGTGATTGATAAAAGAGACATGAAATACATGGCAATTACCCACCATTTGTAAAAAGAAAAATGGCAGGGATATTAATAATGAAAATGTTAAAGAGTTTTGTTTTCATTGCTTATATCAATATTTCATGGGGAAATTTTCCTTTAGGAACTTTCTATACTTTGAATTTTAAAGTTGATTTTAATAGAACAACATGGCTGACTGGAAGAAGTAGGTATCGATTTCAAGGCAGGGGGCATTACTGACACAACAGCCTTCTCTGCCAAGCAGGCTCTGAATTGTCTTAATTTTTGTTCTGACAAAAGAATTGTATAGATCTAGTAATTTTTATCATCAGTTTGTTCTTAATGTGTGCTGATAACTTTGATATTCTGGTTTATGACATTGTAGTTGAATTGGAAAACGGGATGAACAAAATACAAGGCTGAAGGTGTAGAGAAACAGTGTCAAGTCCTGCTTGTCTTTATAAGTTAGAACCCACTCCGCAAGATATCCCTAAATACGGTACCTTAGCCCAATGGGCTAAGGTAATAAACAAGCAATCATATCTTTTCAGAATCTTTGGCAAAGCATGCCTGTGCCCTATTGACCACCAAAAGGTAAAAAACAAAATAAATTAGGAAGAAACTACCTGAAGAGAATGTCACAGTCACATTTCATGACATGGCTTTGACAGGATTTGGCACATGAGAATCTGGTTTAAAGAGTAGGCCAGCAACCTCATAACAGGAAAGTGTTTTGTTTTTTTGCTTATGTAAGTACTTGAGCATCTAATGTCAGGTAGCACCAGGCCTTTGGCCCCAGTTGCTCAAGTGCTAACTGTTGATGAGGCAGCTCTTGACTCATAATTAATTTCCTAATCATCACATCAAACAAAAGAGGAGGAATAATGATCAGCTTGCATGCTATAGATTGTGAAAGTGTTATTCTTAACTGGTTTTAAGTGAACCTCTAGATTACATGTCAAAAGTATTTCCTTGAAACCAGATGTCTCTGTTTCCTAGCCAGCAATGAAAAATGTATGGCATGATGTTTGACAGCTAACCTGTAACAACTATCTAGGATCACTTGAAAGGTTTGCGGAGTTACAGTGCTACCTAATAATCAGATAAAGGGGATATTCAAGCCTCTTTACCCTGGCTCTTCACAAAGCTATATTTATCCTCTGGGGATGGTGTTTGTTGAACAGGTAGTAATTTTTCTTTTTTTCCAGTTACAGTAATGTGATGTTTGAATGTATTAGAACTTCTTCAATGATTGATAGCTGCAAGGACATGAAGCACATGCTTTTGGTATTCATAAAATATTGGGAATGTAAAGTGCTTAAGGACTAATATATGCTAAGATATATTTAGATATAGATATAAGATATAGGGTATATAAGGTATAGTCACCATATTGGTCACCACTATTAAGCCTAGTTACAGGTGGGTAGCCGTGTTGGTCTGCCATAGTCAAAACAAAATCAAAAATTCTTTCCAGTAGCACCTTAGAGACCAACTGAGTTTGTTCCTGGTATGAGCTTTCGTGTGCATGCACACTACCAGGAACAAACTCAGTTGGTCTCTAAGGTGCTACTGGAAAGAATTTTTGATTTTGTTTTGACTATTAAGCCTAGATAGGCATTGTTGTCCAGAATGGACAGTCTTATAGTTCCAGTGCTGTTCAGAAATATCTTTTTGTCTGCTGTTGCAAGCTGGCTGGGAGGTGGTTGCCTTTCTGCAGGAAGCTGCCTGAACCCCCTCCCTTCTCTTGTTAGCCAGAGCTGAGGCCAGGTGCTAGTGGTCTAACTCAGTTACATATTGTCATCAATCCATGCCTTGGGACTGTACTTAGTGAGGCTTGGTATGCTGTCACATGACAGAAAGAAAACTTTGAAGGCATTGAGCAGGTTTTGCTAACTCTGGTATGAATCTAATGAGAAAATCTGGTTCAAATATGATATGGAGCCTACTGGACCCCCCCCCCCCTCAAACATCTAGCAAAGTAGTCCTCCTTTTCTTCATGCACTCGGGAAGAAATGTACTGGTAGCAGCTCCATGTTATTCTGTGATTTCAACATTTCACCACAATGATACCTTTCCTGCCCCAAAACTTTTTGATTTTGCTGGACCTAATTTATACAAGTACCACTTAAGAACTGAAAGGTGCATCCTGCCAGATGCTGGCATGACTAATACACAAAAGCCGGTGAACTGACTTCAATAAAAAATAAAAATAAAATAAAATATATGATTGTCTCCTCTCTCATTTAGCAGGTAATTTTTGTCCAAGTCTCTTAATATCATGAGACTGTCTTGGGTCATGGGTTGCAGAACAATTATGGTGATAAATGTTAATAGTCCATTTAACTGCAATTAAAATTTTCTGTGTCATAAACTTTAAATTAAAAGCTAATGCCCCCTCTTCCATCACTTTCTATAGCTACTTATACTACTGTTGCATTTGCCAAAAGAGGTTTTGCCGAGGTGTGCATTGTGGGTTGGTGACAACAAAAGGCTGCATAAAGCAGATAGTGGCACAGTGCTGTGTTTTCATGTGTTGCCTACAATGTCATATTAGCTTTGAAAGAAGGTAGTCTCTATGCATGTGTGGGGCATGACCTTGATTAAGAGCCAGATGCCAGAACAGCCTGGCTGGCTCTAATAAAACCAGTGAACCATATACCGTATATACTCGAGTATAAGTCGACCCAAATATAAGCCGAGGCACCTAATTTCCCCACAAAAATGTGGGAAAGCTTATTGACTCAAGTATAAGCCGGTTCACCTTTGCCACTGTGGTAGAGGAGGAACAAGCAGCCCAAAGCAGCCCTTTGGGCTGCTCCTTCCTCTTCCTCCTTTGCTGCTGTGGAGCTCACCCTGTCGCAGGGTTTCGAACCGCCATTCTTCTGATCAGCAAACCCTAGGGCTCTGTGGTTTAACCCACAGCGCAATGTTCCCTTGTGTTATACAAAGAAGGCTGGGATCCTGTCCTGTTTAAGCAGGAGCCAGGGAAAGTGAGCACCTGTGGTGCTTTAATACTTCCTTAACTGATAGGCTTTCTGCCTTCTGGGGTCTAAAGTTTGCATTTATGTGAACAGTTCAGGAATGGAACCAGCTGCCTGGGGAGAGTAAAGAACCACCGTTCTTGTACACTTCTTAAGGAATGGTTGACTTGAGTATAAGCCGAGGGCAGCTTTTAAAGCACAAAAAGTGTGCTGAAAAACTAGGCTTATACTCAAGTATATACGGTAAGTAGCTAGATCTGAGGTTAATTTTTTTCTGATGTTTTTAAACCATTGAAAGGTATTGCAATTAATTTCACATCTCCCTAATGTGAATTTGCTAGAAACCTGCATACATTCCAGGATCCAAAACACTGAATGGGTTGTTTGTGTTCAGTATGGCTTTGGGGGATTCCCTTTTGACCAGCTTACCCACAGAAGCCACTTGAGACTCCAGTGACAAGTTGGAATGCAGGAGTAATCCTAATCCTGTTACTTCAGGGGAAGTGCCACTCCTCCCAGAACGGGCTGCACACCTAATTTCTGGACACAGAAGCCACCCAACTACACCACTTCCATCTTATCAGGATTCAGCCTCAGTTTATTGGCCCCTATCCAGTCCATCACTACCTCCAGACATCTATCCAACAACACCACAGGTTCCCTGATTCCTATTCAATGGAGATAGAGAGCTTGGTGTCTTCAGCATACTGATCCTTGAGTGACAGTTCCCAACAGATTCATGTGGATGTTAAGTAGTGTAGGAGGCAGAATAGACCTTTATGGGATGCCCCAGCCCCAAAGCCATGGAGTCAATCAACAATTTCCTAGCACTTCTTTCTGGCAGCGACCTTGCAGGTAGGAGTGGAAACTGTAATGTGGTATATCCAACTCCCACCTTCTTGCCTTACTCCAAAAGAACACCATGGTCAATAGTGTCAAAAGCTACTGAGAGGTCAAGGAGAACCAACAGGGTCTCATTTCCCTGTCTCTCTCCTGATAGTGGCCATTAGGGTGGCAAAAGCTGTTTTGGTGCCCATACCTAAAGGTGCTATGTTGCCACCTAACTATTTTATTTTATTTTTCATTTTATTTCTATAGCGCCCTATACCTGAAGGTCTCACTAACTACTACCCCAAATTAAGGGGAAGCTTCAGGAACAGCCTCTGATGCCATACAAAGAAGTTGTAGTCAGAGTATCATTTCAAACAAATGATCGGAAAGTCAATCATTATTTCACTTTGAGACTGCTCGTGCATCGGTGCCAAATGATTAATGCCATGTGAACTAATTTTGCATCTGATCTTCCCATTTTCACCACCCAGTCAAATGGAAAGCCACCTCTAGAGCATCTTTCCAGGACTAGATCTTATTGTTCATATTGCCCATCTGCATGCAAGTAGTTTCAGTAAATAAACAGCAGTGTCAGCAGCAGGAAGTGAGAAAGTGTTGTTGCAGGGAGGGTTTTAAGGGAAGGGATTATTGCCTCTTTCCTTTTCCGGTAACTGCTGTTCTAGGGAAAAACCCGCACAGAACGTTTATTTCTTCTTACAACCAAGGGCACCAGATCAGGAGAACAATTGCTCATTTCCAGTGGTGTGGGGAGAATTTCATATGGCAAGAAGAGGGGCATCCAATATTTGTAGGGGCTTCTGCAAACATGTTAATTCAGAATACAGCCTGATTTCCTTGCACAACATTTTTGCAGGGATTAGACTATGCCTAGTCTTTATTGAGCATTCATTCTGATTTGTTTACAGGGAGGTTATACAACAAGGAGCATTTATCCTGCATCCATCCTGATTTGCTAGCGGGATATCTACATTTTTTACCATTAATTCTTCATTCATCCCATGCTTTTTTTCAGTGCATTTCCCCATCACTTTCCTAACTGCAAAAAGTCATTTTTTAAAAAACTGGATTTGTTGCACTAGGGCAACAGAGCACTTCAATCCACTCTAATTGTGCAAACCTTAAGTTCTGGCATGCACCTGAATTCCTTGTACAGAATAGGGACAGTCTGGTCATTCACATTGGGAATTTGAGTGGGGAGGATTCTGACATCTTTAAACTGGACATTGTTTTCCAACACACCTGGGAATCCTTGTGCTGAGGAAAAATGTATAACCTGTAATGATGTGATGAGAAACCTGTGGTCCTCCAGGTTCCATCAACTCCATCCAGCATAGTCAATGGTCACTCAGGAAGGTTGGGCAATGTGGTTCAACATCTGGAGGGCCTCAGGTTCCCCATCCCCGCTGTAATGTACAGAAAACAATATGAAAAAGTCAGTACAAACGTTAAAATACAAAGTAATACAACATGTTGATCCTTGATTTACTGTCACATATAATCAAATATTTTAAACCAAACAGAGCTAAAATGTTTGAAATGCAAATATGTTTGCACATTGTTTGAGTGAAGGAGATATCCTTAACTGAAGGCAGGAAATGATAAAGGATATTGTTATGTTTTTAGATTGCAAGCCCTGAGAGGGTAGGGACTGCCTTGTTTTAAGTGAATGTTTATAAAGCCACCCTGGGAGCTTTTCTTGGCGCTAAGTAAATAAATAAAACTGGCTGTGCTTGGCCCTATTCAAACATTATATGGCAAGTTAAAGAAATCTTCACCTAAGCTCATTTATCGGAAACCAACAAAGACTGTTTAGTTTTGTGGCAATAACTTGGCATGCTGTGGGTCCTCCTACATGCCTGATCGCTTTATGAAGCTTGTCAACTTCCTGTAAATATTACCCCCCAGGACTTTATCATGAAGTAGAGCACGGTTGTGGGAGGTGCTTTTCTGTAAAGTGAAGTCATATCTGGCTCCTTTTAGAGGAAGTGTGAGTGCCAATTAACAATGTTGATAAGGGTGATCTTGAAGCAATTGTTTACTTGGAGTTTCATAAAGCTGTTGATTAGAGAGATGGGTGAATTTTGGTTTCTTTCAGTTTCTCATTTTTCCCATCTAAAGTTCAGTTATCCACATTTCTCATCAGTTTGCAATGTAAAAACAAACAAAACAAAACAAACAAAACACACAGTAGAGTTGGAAGGGACGTTGAGGGTTATCTAACCCAACCCCTGCAATGCAGGAATTTCAAATAGAGCATACATACCTGAAGGAGTGTCTCCACCCCCATTGTTCAGCCTGGACACTAAGATCCAGCACCGAGGGCCTTCTGGTGGTTCCCTCACTGCGAAAAGTGAACCTACAGGGAACCAGGCAGAGGGCCTTCTCAGTAGTGGCACCCGCCCGGTGGAACGCCCTCCCAACAGATGTCAAGGAAATAAACAACTATCTGACTTTCACAAGACATCTGAAAGCAGCACTGCTTAGGGAAGTTTTTAATATTTGATATTTTATCATGTTTTTATATATGTGGAAGCTACCCTGAGTGGTTGGGCAACCCAGTCAGATGGGCGGAGTACAAATAAAAAAAAATTATTATTATGGCCATCCAACCTCTGCTTAAAAACCAGCAAGGAAGGAGAGTCCACCAGCTCTTGTGGGAGTCCATTTCACTGTCAAATAGCTCTCACTGTCAGAAAGTTCTTCCTGACATTTTGTTGGAATCTCCTTTCTTATAACTTGAAGCCATTGGTTCGGGTCCTAGTCTCCAAAGCAGGGGAAAACAGCTTGATCCATCCTGTATGTGACAGCCCTTCAGATACCCGAAGGTGTCTGTCCTCTCTCTTCTCAGTCTCCTCTTTACCAGGCTAAACATACCCAATTCCCTCAACTGTTCTTCATAAAGCTTGGTTGGGAATTGCTTCCTTCATAGCAGGCTTCCTATGGGCATCTATGGGAAGAACAGGTTGCTGAAACAGATGGACCTTTAGTCTGATCTGATTAGCTCTTCTTATTTTATTAACTTGAATTAACGTGGCGTTTGTGAAGTAAGGCATAAGAATTTGGCACTAAGGCAGGATTTAGGGGCATCCTCTTTCTTGGGGTTATTTCTGAAATACCATTGCTTACTATGGGCATGCTTGGAAGCTTTTTGGCCAGAACTTATAGTTACACGAACAACTTTGTTTGATCACTTCCACCAAAGAAGTGAAGGCCACCAGGAGATATCAATGCTTGGCTTCTGGTCCCACCTGCCTTAATGGAGGCAGCCCCCATGATAGCGGAGGATTGCCGGCGAATGAAAAACAAGGATGACAGAGGGTAAATCATCCTTGCAAATTCCCCCCAGGGATCGGAGGGAATGGGCTTCACTTGCAGTTTGTCTTGGTACCTGGCTCTCGCTCCAGCATGGAATGTGGGAGGCAGGTAGGCACTGAGTGGAAAAGCACTTGCCTGGCAAAGACCCTCCTACGCCACCATTAAGAAGCAAAGGTTCTCCGTTTAATTGGATCTTTAATTGGCTTTAGGATACCAGGCACATGATGGAAAAGGGTTGCAACAATATACTGCGGAACATATCGGCTACATGGATCAAAGGTTTGAATTGAGATAAGATTTTCTTCAGCATCAGAGTCAGTTGGGGGAGAGGGAAGGCCATGGTTTGTTTATTTTAAGTTTCATTTATATATTTATGGTTCAGCAACCCCTCTCCGGAATGCAAGACAAAAATATATTTACAAGTGAAGAAGGGGTTTTGGAGTAATATTAACAAGCAAAAATGGAAACTGCTTGTGATTTGAAATGAAGAAAGGAGGGGGGAGGGGAAGCTTAAGTATGACTATATGACTATGTTGGAAAGACAGAGTAATTCCCCTCACCTCTGTTTAAAAACAACAGACAAGAAAAAAGAGACTGAGATTTGTTTGTGCTACTGACGGAATGTAATCTAAGATAAAGTTTAATTGGGCCATAAATCTCTGGCTGGAATTACCATACTTTTCACTCCATAGGGCGCACGGGACCATAGGCCACACCTCGTTTTTAGCGGAGGAAAACAAGAAAAAAAAATTCTGACCGAAACAGTGGATGTATAATTTTTTTGTGGTTCATTTGCTCCCCCCACAGCCTCTTTTATCGCTAGTGTCCCTTATCTCCCAAGGGGGGGGGGGGTGAGAGAAAAGAGACAGGAACGTTTCAGCTGATATTGCAGCTACAGAACAGAAGCAAAAAAAAAAAAAAAGGGGTGTGTGTGAATGAAAGAACAATGCTCAAGAATGTGAAGGGTAGATTTATATTGTAGCAGAGCAGAAAGAAGAACTGATTCAAGCCCCAGTTCCAACATGTGGGGAGGGGGGGGGAGGAGGAGGACAAGCAAAGTCAACTCCTCTCTCTCTCTCTCTCTCTCTCTCTCTCTCTCTCTCTCTGTGTGTGTGTGTGTGTGTGTAGCAAAGCGGGGCAGAGAGAAAAAGGATGCAATGAGGATGGGGGGGGGGAGAGAAGAAAAGGAGGACCAGTTTGATGAGGGAAACACCGTGGGGGGGGGGGTGGAGTGAGGAGAAAACTGAAAATCCTAAAAGGAAATTGGGGGGAGTAGGGTGGTGGTGGAGAGAATCACAGTGCACGGAGAGGGGGAGAAAAGAACAATAGTCCATGGCCGAAGAAGACACAGAAAGAAAGAAGCATGGGGAAAGTGGAGGAGGGGGGCGGGAGTGAGAGAGAGAGAGAGAGAAAGAGAGAGAAAGTGTGCAGGATCGAGGAGGTGCCGTCCGTCTGCTGGCTCGCCCGTTCCTGCCCAGCTTCGCTGCTTTAAAGTAGCTGCGGAGGAGGGAAGGAAGCGGAGCCCTCCTCCGTGGCTTGCTCTTGCTCTCCCGCTCTCAGTGAGGCGGCAGCAGCAGTGGCCAGGGGGAGGAAGGCGAGGGCGGTGTAAGGGCCCCGCAAGGAGGGAGGAGGGAAGGAAGCAGAGCCCTCCTCCATTGCTTGCTCTTGCTCTCCTGCCACTCTTGCTCTCCCGCTGCTGCTGCTCTTAATGGCGCAGGCTTCGTGGCCCCCATTGGGAGAGGCGCAGTGCTGCACCTCCCCAACGGCGGCTACCAAGCCTTGTTCTTGTGAGTGGGCCTTCACTCAATAGGACGCACAGACATTTTCCTTCCTTTTTAGGAGGGAAAAGTGCGCCCTATGGAGCGAAAAATAGGGTAAAAGAGTTTTGGGGCTGTGATAAGAATGCTGCAGAGATTCTGGGAGTTGGAAAGGAGTGTTAAATCATCAGCACGTTTGAAAAATGCCTACATTTTCGTAGGCTGAGGGGGAAATGACGAAGGTCTGCTACATGTTTTACTAGTGAGACAGAATGGTTTCTAGCAGACGGTTGCCTGTTCCAAGACATAGAAGCAAGGGACGGAGAGATAAGACTTCTGAGAAACTTCGAGATTCAGTTCCGCCCCAAGCTATTATGGGGAAAAAACAATAGCAGGGAAGTGAAAGAGACAACACCATATATGGACAGGAGGAATCTCCATGGATATAACAGTTTTCACACACAAGGCAGAATAAAGATAATAGTTTGAGTTCCTCACTTGAAGCTTTATAAATTTTTATATTATAACATCAGAAATGGAAATCATTAATTATGTAGCTGTTGACTAAGGGATTATTATTATAACTGAAATGTAACTGATATTAATTAAGATTATGGAACGCAGTGATATAAGATCGGAAATGCACCCAAACCACCATGCGGGGAGCCACTTTAACTAAGATGTATTAATTGGAAGTTGATTGGCATTTTGATAATTGTATAATTTGGGAATTAATTGGTCATTGTTATAATTTGGCTATTATTGGGAGTATATTGGAAAACTAATTTTAAAAATTACACACAAAAAAAGGAAATAGCAGTGCTTGGCTAAAAATGCACCCTGTAATTAGCAGTTACTCCACAATCCACCATCCTAATAATGCTAGTTATATCCTGTTCCTGATACAAAGAAATCCCTTTGTTTCTAAAGGAAGAACTTTTCTCTGATCGCCCAGATTTCTTACGTTATGAAACCAGGTAATCGTTATGATAACGAAAGCTCCATTTAGTTTCTGAAAGAATAAAAAATTCAATAGGCAGTGTGCGGGTACACACACAATGTGTATATTTACACAGAGACACAATAAGGCTGCCTAAATAAAGCAATGGAGCCCTTAGGCATCTCAAAGTAACTGATTTGCTGCAGCATGAACTTTTGTAGGAAATATCTTGCCTTACTAGACACATGCCGTTTGGATGGACACACATGCAGCTACTTTTTCTGCCGTAACATTTAACATATTTTTCTGCATTTGCTCTAATTTATGCTCAGCTTCTTCTGCAAGTAAGAATCCCCCCCCCTTGAGTCTTAGGATTGGCTGCTGATACAATTCAAGTGTTTTGACATATTGAGGGGAGAGAAAAGGCCCATCATCTCTTTGGCTCCTTTGTTGTGAGTTCTTTTGTTCCCTGCAACCAGCCCTCATACACTCAAGATGGATGTCTGTAGGTGGAGGTGTAGCTTGAAGAGAAGTGCAGGGGAGATTGAATTTGTTCAGTGCCTGAGCATCTCTGATAAAGCCATCATTTGCTTCTCTCGTGGAGACAATCTGTCAGTTGTCTGATGTAGACCTTGCTCAGGGCCTGGCTCCTGCCACCCATGGAGAATACACACAATTACTAGGTAAATGCTTTGATACTTCAACCCTTTGGCGTTTCTAGACTGGGAAAAGGAGCTGTCAGGGAACTCTGTCCTTCTGTTGCATCTTTCGTGTTTTGTCTCTTTTCTGCCTCACAGATTTGGCTAAAGACACACAGCACATCTTGTACTCTAAGGTGAATCTCCCCCTCTAGAAAACATTTATTTCATATAAACCCCTCAGCCTGTACCTAAATTGCTCTGATTAACAATATAGCCATTACCTCACAAGGAAATCATCTTCTTCCCTTGCTTCTTCCTATTTCTTTTTCTCCTGGTGGCCGGATGAGAGGAAGTTAATTTTCACTTGAATGGTTTTGGGATCAGGCTAAAGGAGCATGGAGCAACATCACTAGCTGCAAAGCCATTGGTTATCTTGTCCATATGCCTTCAATCCCTCCTAATGAGGCTGGGAGTTTAGCAATCGCTGGTGCCGGTTCCATTTTACTGCAGTCCAGATGGAAGCTTAATGCTAATAGTGAGGAGGATTTGAATGGGAACCAAGGTTATTCATGACCTGCCCTGCCCCTTCCTGTGGAGCCCTATGGATTTTTGCCATGTGAACCAGACTTCTTTCCCATTCATCCATCACCCTGCTCCGTTTATCCCTTCCATAGAACAATGGCTCAAATTAGTTTACACAGATGTGTGCTTGCAAAAGCCCCTTTGAGCTCTGCCACATTTGGGTCATGCAGCTTGAAGTTTACAGTTTCACAGAGTTATTATTATTATTATTTAAATGGGCATCTACTGTACTAGGATGAAAGACAACACAGAAGGAATAAATGAAACGTGGCATAATTAGTGCTTTTTGTTGCTGGTTTCTTGTTTGTGTTGAGATAAATATTTGATTTCCAGCATTTTAAAATATTCATCATACTGCATAAAAATGGTGAAGAGCATAACAAAATACCCAAGTCATGAATATTAAGGTTTGGCATCGGCAATATTTCATTGCTTTGGTGAACAGCTACTAAATTTAGAAAACGGAACAGCAAAAAGGAATTAGCCATTTAAGAATCACTAGATAACTCTTTGTTATTCAGGAAGATGAGGAGGAAGATTTATACTTTATGCAGCCAAAACGTTTGCTGCTTGTGTACTGGGATCTGCTGAAGTGAACACCACACAGTGTGAAGGAGGTGATGTTTGTGCCTATGGATATAGAACACATCAGTGAACGATGGGCAATGGCAGCTCCTTGGTAAGCAGCTTATTTACCCACATGTATCTTGTCTTCATATTGCATTAATTATCACCACCCCCCCCCAAATTGGAAACTGCAGTTTTATGAGGCTTTGGGGCTTACAAACAGAATTCTGACTTTACTATCCTCAGGTAAAGGTAAAGGGACCCTGGACTTTTAGGTCCACTCGCGGCACTCATCTCGCTTTACTGGCCAAGGGAGCCGGCGTTTGTCCACAGACAGCTTCCAGGTCATGTGGCCAGCATGACTAAGCCACTTCTGGTGAACCAGAGCGGCGCACGGAAATGCCGTTTACCTTCCCGCTGCAACGGTACCTATTTTTCTACTTGCACTGCATACTTTCGAACTGCTAGGTTGGCAGGAGCAGGGACCAAGCAATGGCAACTCACCCTATTGCAGGGATTCGAACCGCTGACCTTCTGATCGGCAAGCCCTAGGCTCTGCGGTTTAATCCACAGCACCACCCATGTCCCTATCCTTACGAAACTACAATTCACAGGTACATCATAAACCTTACATTGTGTTTAAAGAGATTTGCAGTCCAGCCCTAACAATGTAGTCCTATATATACCGCCTTAGAAAGAAGTTCCAGGACAGGCTTGCCTCTATTTTTGGTCATTCTGCTCTATGTTCCTGCCTCTTTATGTAATCAATGATCCTGCACCAAATGATATCCTTAAGTGTAAAGGTAAAGGTAAGGGGACCCCTGACCATTAGGTCCAGTCGTGTCCGACTCTGGGGTTGTGGTGCTCATCTCTCGTTACTGGTCGAGGGAGCCGGCATACAGCTTCTGGGTCATGTGGCCAGCATGACAAAGCCACTTCTGGCGGACCAGAGCAGTGCACGGAAACACTGTTTACCTTCCTGCCGGAGCGGTACCTATTTATCTACTTGCACTTTTGACGTGCTTTCGCACTGCTAGGTGGGCAGGAGCTGGGACCAAGCAACGGGAGCTCACCCCATCGCAGGGATTTGAACCGCCAACCTTCTGATCAGCAAGCCCTAGGCTCTGTGGTTTAACCCACAGCGCCATCCGCATAGAATAGCAATAATTCCCAAAGGTCCAACAGTAATGTTTCATTGCATCTGGGCTATATTTTTATCCAGCCCTGTTATCCCAGCTATTGTAGGTCAAACACACATACACAAAACCTATCACTTTCTGGCAAGCTGGCTTGTGACCTTGTATGTTTCTGATTGGAACAGGCTGGAGGAAAGGAACCACAAATGGATTGTGCTTCTTATTTCACTCCTGACTGTAAAGTATGGAAAAGAAGTTGTGCAGGTGAGATACATCCTACCTCACAAGTTCCTTTGCATACAGTAGAAATGCTATAAGAAGCAGCAGGATCCACTTGCAGTCCCCCCCCCCCACAATTTTTTTTGTTGCAATGAGCAAATATGTCCTCTGTCTGTTAGATATTCTGGCCACTAGGCAGCAGCAGCAGCAGCAGCAGGTGATGCATTCCTTGGAGAGTGGATCTGCTGGCCCTGTGGATCCTGCCACCAGCCCTGATTCTGGCTTTGTTACCTTGGAAGCTGTTTGACTTTTTATCCTTTGCCTTGTTCAGTGCTTCACCTAGAACCAGCCAGTTGCTCTGGAGTCTGGACTTACCTCTTTGACCTTTATCCTTTCTCTTGGGACCGTCTCCCTGATATGTTTTCGCTCTATTATATGCAGTGGCGGAGGAAGACTCTTCACTGCCTGGGGCGGTGGCGTGGAGGCACCCCCTGGGGGCGGGGCATGACGTCACAACGCGTGCGTCATGACGTCACGACGCACGTCAGATGCGGCATGGAGGCGAGGGGCGGGCCAGCGAGGAGGGGCGTCACGCCAGCGACAAGCGTGATGCCCCTCGTCGCTGGCCCGCCCCTCGCCTCCATGCCGCGGCTCCGCAGGCCAGCCAGTGCCGAAAAAAGCCGCTGAAAGGGGAAAAAAGCAAAGCAAAGCCGGGCGAGCAAGGTTTTGGAAGCGCCGATCGTGGGGGCAGGGCCCCACCCTGAGTGTCACCCCCCCCGGGCGGTACCCGGGGCGGCCCGTCCCTTATGCCCCCTTGCTACGCCCCTGATTATATGTGCACCCTAACCCCGAACACCTCCTTAAGATGTCTCTGTAACAACTTGGTCCTATGGAACATGTTCTGTGCATCTACTCATGATCCAGGGTAATCCTGACTACAATGAGCTGCCAGACTTCTTTGAGTGTAAGACTGACATCTTGGACATTCATTAAAAAGGCAAGTTTTTTTTTCATATCCAATAGAATGCTATCTATATGTATATCTATGTGTATATATGTATGAGAAACTACCAAATATTGGTCTGATATTTAACCAACAGACCCATTTCTTTTATAGTACAGTAATTTCTCTTGCAACATTACGTAGTAATTTCTTGGATGACCCTTGCATCTTTCCACTTTTCTTGGTATGGTTTCTTTCCATTGCTTGTCCAAAAAAATGTGGGGTTTCCCCCCCTGTTGCATTATTAACAGCTGATGCTACCATTCGCATAACCTTTTCCCTGACTTCTGTCTTGTTAGTCAGCCATGTTTTTGACCTCCTGCCCTGACTTTTCCAGGAGGGAAATGTCAATGGACAAACTTGTAACCTGTTTTGGTGACCCTTAAAAATGCTGTTGATTTCCTCCCCTCCCCTTGATAATTTTATAGCTGTTGTCGCTTGGCAAAGTGCAGAGAGCGCAAAGGTGAGTATAATTATGGCTAGAGGCAAATCCTTGAGATGCTGAGCAGGGTCATAGCTCTGACTTGAGCTAGAATTTCAAATGAGGAAAATCTAGTAGTAGAAGGAGCAAAAAGGCATAGACAGGAGGTTTGTGTGTGTGTATTCTAAAGAAACGTAACAAAATAATCGAACTTTTCTTTAGAAATCGGTTCATGTGTGACGAGTAGTATGTGGCTTTTCTAACACCCTGAAAGCTTCACTGAACGTTTAAATTTGTTCTTGTCTAATAGAGGTTTAAATACCCAATGATTATCTGTGTTTCTTTTAAGGCTGCTGCTAGTTCACTTGGAATCAAGATCAGAATAATAATTTGAGGATTCTGATGGCTTTGCTTTCCATAACACTTCCCTGGAGTCTGCTTTAAAGATCTTTCATCAGTTTTTCTTAGGCAGGGAATTTTTTTGAGACGGATAACATGTGTGGCTGTTTTAGCAATCCCTTTATGGCTCAAAGATTCTCATACATTGCTGTATGATTGTATCCAGCTATCAGAAGTCACAGTATTAGACCTTGTATTGTGGCTGAAAGGAGTCCAAATTAATCAGCATTACAATGCGGGCTAGAAATATGCAATTGGGAAACTGGCTGATTAGTAAAAATCAAGAAGTCCTCGTCTCTCTTTGGGCCCTTGTTGACATGCTATGTAGAAGGCAGATCTTGCAGATCTCCAGTATCTGACATAGCAAGTCTGTGTTGCATTGGCTCCATGGCCAATAGTCTAGACTTCCCCAAGTCTTCATTACCTGCCCACTTTCTTCTCCCATCTTAATTTTTGTCTTGCTCCTTCTTTCTTTGATTCTCTCCTCATCTGCATTATATATTTAAAGCACTATGATGACACCTTAAACAGCCATGGCTTCCCCCAAAGAATCCTTGGAGCTGGAGTTAGTTAAGAGTCCTGAGAGTTAAGAGTCCTTTGAGCATCCATACAGCTACCATTTCAATGCTCATTCACATGATATAAAAATCACATCTACATGAAGATAAATATTGCTGTAAAGTGACACCCCAAAACCTTAAAAAATATATTATTTGATACACACATGCAAAATGGTAGTAAGCTGAATTATAAGAAGACCAAGAAGACAATTACATCCTCGATCCTTCCTATCTTTCATTATAACATTTACCTAATTAACAGTATAGTTTCTGACTTCTTGAAACTTTCATTCATTATGCAGAGTGCTTGAAGTCAATGTACATGGAATTTTTATTTATAAAGAGAGAAGCTGAATATGTATGAGGTTTAGCACTTTGCTTAATGATAAAAACATAATAATTGCATCCATGCTATTAACAGAAATGCACATTTTCTGTTCTTGTTGCCTTGGGATCCATATATATATATTTTTAAATCTTCCTTACACATATATTCACAGACAAATACACTGTAAGCTGGTTGGCTTATCTAATCAGATGGCAAGATTTGAGTTAGAGCAACAGTATGCCACAAGCTCCTAGACTTGAGGCATGCTTTGTGCATGGAACGACATGTTACACATGACTGTGTTGCGTTCTTCTTCTTCTTCTTCTTCTTCTTCTTCTTCTTCTTCTTCTTCTTCTTCTATAACTCAGAATGCTTGGCCATATCATGATGTGCCACCCTCCTACACTCTCCTATCCCCTCCTGCTGTTTCTAGCAACTGTTATTCAGAAGTATCCTGCTTCCTACAGTGGAGGCAGGCCATAGCCATTGTGGCCAGTAGTCATTGAAAGCCTTATCCTCCATTAATTTGTATAAGCCTCTTTCAAAGCCACCCAGAATGGTGGTCATCAGTGCCACACTATGCACTCTGTAAAGAAACACTTTCTTTTGTCGGTCCCGAATCTTCCAACATTCAACTTCATTGGATGTCTACGAGTTCTAACTTTATGAGAGTCAGAGACAAACTTCTCCCGATCCACTTTCTCCAGGTCACACATACTTTTATACCCTTCTGTCATGTAGCTTCTTCTTCACTTTCCCTTCTTTATTAAAAAGCCCCAAATGCTGTAACTTTCCCTCACAGGGTAGTTTCTCCACCCTCTTATTTTTTATAATGTATGCAAGCTACACCCGTAAAATGAGCAATAACTGGTTTCGTAGTTTCTGTTATGCAGTTTTTAGTCTGCCATCCATCTTGGCAGCGCTCCTAATCCTGGATAGCTCGGTTGGTTAGAGCGTGGTGCTAATAATGCCAAGGTTGCAGGTTTGATCCTTGCATAGGACAGCTGCATATCCCTACATTGCAGGGGGTTGGAGTAGATCAGAGCTTTCCAAACTTTTCATGTTGGTGACACACTTTTTAAAGATGTGCATCATTTCGCAACACAGTAATTCAGTTTTACTAGCAAACCAGAGGTTAAACTAACCCATTTCCAGCCCCAGAAGGAGCGCTGGGAACTCGGCACACCTACACACTGCAGCCAAGACACTAAAATGTTGCAACACACAGTTTGGAAATCTCTGGACTAGATGATCCCTTCCAACACTATGATTCTGTGATCTGAGCACAATTATGTCTCAGTTATGCTCAGCTGCAACTTTCCCCCTCTAGAAAAAAAATACAGTGGTGCCCTGCTAGACGAATGCCTCGCTAGACGAAAAACTCTATGGGGCCGCCTCGCAAGACAAAAATTTTTCGTCTTTTTTTTTTTTGTCTAGTGAAAACCGCGGTTTACATTGCCACTTCTCTAGACGAAAAAACCGCTAGACGAAAAAATTCGTAGAACGAATTATTTTCGTCTAGCGGGGCACCACTGTATATGTAATAAAAATTATTTTTAAAAAAGAAACACTTTTTACCTTTGGCCACTAGGTGGCAACCACATAAACAGATCTTTCAATTTGGGTTGCCCTTTTCTGAACCTTTTCCAAATCCACAATATCTTTTTATTGAGGTTAGGCGATGCAAACCATACACAACTTTCATGAGTTTGCACCAAAGTGTTGTACATTAGTACTTAGTACAGTACTAGTACAGCAGCACCCCATGAGTGGTATTCAACATTAGCGATAGCAGCAGCCAGTCTAGGTATGGCAGGTATGCACCATCTGCACATTATGAAAGAAAGCTTTTAAATAACATCACTGCAGAAATTCGTCATCTAATCCACTGGGAGGTGAATAATTAATCATTAAATGTGAACATATAGTTCATGTTGTATTCCTGTTATTCACAGAAAGATTTGACCACTTCTATACATCAGGCATTGGTTGGCAAATAAGTGTGGAGGAGCAGCTATCTGAGGGCTTGACCACACTTCCTCTTGTGGGAATTAAACTCTTGTTCCCATTTGCAGAGTATGTGGGAGACATACTAGTTTGACCCTTTACTTAGTTCTCTTATCTCCACCTAGAAAAACCTCACAAGACACTCTCAGTTTAAAGTTTAAATAACATTATAACTTTTACTTAATGTACTTGCAGTTGTCGATTAAATATACAATGCAGGTAGGTGATACTAAAACATGTTACATAGATTAAACTATTAGAGACTAACTGATACTGACGCTGAGGCAGACAACAGCACAACAGACCATACCTGCTTTTCTGTTAAGACTCTTCTACTAACTGCCATAACTCTACAAACAGCCATAACTCCCACTGGCATATGACATCACAGAGTTCTACAGTTCTTGCAATTAACCTTTTACACAGACATTTGGGATGCTAACACCCCACACCTCTTGTCCCACTGCTGCCCCCCCCCATGGAAAACTGCTCTTTAGCACCCAATTGGAGCAAACAGCAATTCAGGTTTTCTCCAAGTTGATGTTTGCTCCAATTTAGCACCAAAGAACAGGTTTTCCCTGGGGAAAAGAGAAGGGCAAAGGGAATCAGAGAATCATTGAAATGTAGAGTTGGGAGGGACCCCGTGGGTCATCTAGTCCAACTCCCTGCAATGCAGGAATCTCATTTAAAACCACTCAGACCTGTGCTTTCTAGGCACAGGGCAAGCAGAAGTGTGGACCAGTTCTGATTTGTCTGGGCACTTCTTCTATCTTTTATATGTTTATGTTTTATATTATTGTCATTTTGCAAAAGCGTGAGCCAATATTTTGTGATGTGCAAAATGGGTCATAAATATAAGTTAAGAGTTGTGGGGAGATTTGGTTTCAAAGTTACACTCTAATCTAGAGACCAGAATGCTGAAACATATTCCATCAGGAAATGTACACTTAAAAAAAGGCTTTTGCAAAGTGTAATGACTACATTGTAGCTTTAACCAAACTCTACTAATCAAATATTTTGAGCACTTTAAACTACTGGCATTTTGCAGACTTTACAAAGCGGAGAAATAAAAGCTTTCCCACCAGTTTCATCTTGTTACTGTAATAAGTTTTTCGGTGTTCCTCTCCTGGAGAAATAAATCAAAAGGTTTTTAAAATATGTTCACTGTGTGACTTTCATGCTTTTCTTTCTTGTTGTGAGCTTGCCAAGATGAGTGAATGTTAAAACATACAAAAGAGATCACCATGCTTCTAGCCTCACTTAAGGACAGCTGTAAAGTAGGTCAATAAAGCATGTTGAGGCAATTATATTGTAATCCAAATCCTGTAAATTCCTGGGAGCAAAACACCGACAGGCATTCACAGCAAATTTATTTTCTTTTAAGGGTTGCTGGCTCGCATGATGCCATCGCTCTGCGGATGGGAGTTCTTTTTCCACTCTGCATAGCTGTGGGTTGTTAGCAATTTCATGCTATCTAGAATCGTAAGCGACAATGGAAAGTGACCCCAAACTTTTATCTACCCTAAAGTTAAACTTTAAACGATTCCCCATTTATATATTAAGATTTTTAGGAAACCTCATTGAAAGACCTTGTGGAAATACTATTAAAATTCCATAATAAATCCTATTAGGACTGCAGTCCTAAACACACTTGCCAGGGAATAAGGACCATTGAACGTAATACAATTTCTCGTGCGTAAGAGAGGGTGGTCATGCATCCTGCTTTAGCACAGAACAGTCATGTGTTTGAATGGCAGTCTGTGAATGTAAATGTTTTAGTATCTAGTCAGTTTTTTAGAATTTGCCTATAAGCCACCTTGGCTGTAGAAGCGGTAGAATGAACATGATTTAATTAAAAATAACAAACCCCTAATTATTATGTTTTGTTCTTTGCTGAAGACATAGGTTTTTACAGTCTTTCGAGCAACATGTAATTTTCATCATTCAAAAACGTATCACTCAGTGCAGGCATGTCTGTTAGTAGCTTCACAGTGCATGTCTTAAGTTCCCCCCCTCCATAAAATCCACTAATTAGAAGTGCAAGTCACTTGTAAAAGCTGAGCTTGGTTTTTACCTGTAAATTTCAATTAAAGTTAATCTCCCCTTATTTGTGCATCATGTGACAGTGTGGGCCCAGGGTGTGCCGATGTCACTTGTGTACATTGCAGGTCATGCCACCGAGTAGAACTGGGGGCGGGGTGTCCCCTTAACTGAAAATCTGTGGGTACCCATGGCCCCACATAGATGGCATCTATGTGCACGGGAGTAAAAGTGATGTGATGGGAATAGGGAAGGTGGGCGCTTCTGAGACATTCCGGGGTCTAGCAACTCTACAGTTCTGTGATTCTATGATCTAAGCTGCCTTCAAATAGATAGCTGGTACCATTTTATCTTCATGCTAATAAATTCTCAACAAATGCTCAATAAATAGGTCATCCAGAAGCAACCCAGTCTTATTTGTGAAACAAGAGTGCTTTGGCATTTGGAGAATAAAAGTTCCTTCAGTATTGCTAATTTTGATATTATGATTGGGTTCTTTATCTCCATGCATGTTGCTTGATATTCTGGCCATAATCCAACATAAAATTCAATGGCCATAAGCCGCTGGTTTTAATAGGTTTAACTGTGTCTACTTTTGTGCTGGCTTCCAACCTCTTTCTCTTGAATGCAGCAGAGAGTATGGCTGTGTAAACCATTCAGTGAATTCAGAAGGCTTGGCATAATTATTTAGTTTTGAGATTGCTGCTGGCGTCGGCTGTCTGCATTACACCTACATTCCATATTAGAGCACAATGGAGTTTCCTAGGGCTATGAAAACTACTGGCATGGTGACATGAGGTCACACACTAGCAAGAAAATGGGTGCTTAAAGAAATGAGTTAAAGACTTCTCAGTAGGAAATATGGCATGTGAACCTTCATAGACTGCTTTGCTTCTGTACTCTGTTAAAGAAAGGAGTAAGAATGTAAGAAGTTGCTAATTGGCTTCCCTAAGTTTGTAAAATTAAAAACCAGCAGTGCACACATATGGGAATCAGCCTGAGACTCAGTGGAATCCTATTGCCCGCAGAACCTCAGCTGTATACTATAGTGCACTTGCCATTATCTGCAGCACTGTAGATTCAGCCATTTGACTTCTGCCCTGGGGCCTTGGATGTAGGATATCTATTATCCATTTGGCCAAGCTTTCATCAGCACCAGTGATAGAGAAAAAAATGGGAAAACCTGTGGACTAGTTGATACAAATGCAAAGGATCCTAAGAGATGCCACACCTCTATTGGTAATAATCTCCCAAACAGGATCTTCAGAAACATTGGTTTGCCTTTCAAGGAAGAAGAAGAGAAAATCCTGGGTGTCTAGGTTTAAATGATACCATTTGTAGAATTGTTATGTTCTGTTGTTCATCACAGTTTATAGTACACACTGAGCAAGAGTCTCAACATCTTACCAGAGTAGTTTATAACTTTTATTTTCTCTTGAATTTTGCTTATATAGACTTTTTACTAGTCATATTTTTACCTCCTTTTTGTGATTCATAGGGTCCGTGGGGATTTGCTTATAAAGCTCACTAGTTGATAATAAGCAAATTGTGCTCATTGAATTTGAATACGAGTGTCCTTTTCTTAAGTCATTAATAAAGAGAGTGAGCAACACCACCTCTATTATATTTCCCTTGGGCACATTACTGCTTAGCATGGTCTTTCCTTAAAATTGGCCTCTTCAGTTTTAAAATCTATGATAGGACTTCATCTTTTCCCTCTGGATTCCCAAGGCTCTTTAACTGGCTGATGTGAGGTGGTTTATATAAAGGCTTGAAAATGTAAATTAACCATATGTACTGCTGCTCATTCTCCCTTGGGACTTGCTAATTTAAGGCTGGGAGATGGTGGAAGGCAGTAGCACTCTTAGACATGGGAATCTTTTCCCAAAACCGAGTCAGCAGAAGTGGCTCACTCTGTGGTGAGTAAACTTGGACTCTGGCTCCCCCCACCCCCCGCACAGGGCATGCTCCTTCTGCAGGTGAGACCAATGGCCCTTCTAGCCAGTGTACAATGACTGGCAGTGGCTCTCCAGAATTTCCAGCAAGGGTTCTTTCCCAGCTGTAACTAGAGATGCTGGGGACTGAACCTATTACCAGCTATTACTAGCTTCCGACTACCTGCTGGTACTATTGTTAAGAATGGCATAGTGAATACTCCATCATTAACAATTCCTTTTAATCAACCAAGGAGAGAGGTAGTTTTCCAGATCTCATACATATGTTGTGTTCTTGATAATGGAACTTCTAATATATTCTGAAAATGTTTTACTGCATGCTACTGGGAATCCATATGGTCTGGATCACAATGTTATAGATTTATAGGTGCTAGAATTGAATTAAGGTTTGGGGGTGTCAAAAAGATAACGGAGCCTTTGACTATGGATGATAATGTAGCCCATGTGCTTCCATAAGCCTTCACTTTGCACGTCTAACTTTAGAGTGGGGCTTAAGCACAAGGAATTAAAATATGCTCAGTATGACAACAAGGCCAAACTGCGGAAGGCAGTGGAGGATAGGGGTGCCTGGCGTGCTCTGGTCCATGGGGTCACGAAGAGTCGGACACGACTGAACGACTGAACAACAACAATGACAACAAGGCAGAGCACCTCAGTAACATCAAGGAAGTGGGCAGGCACTCTGGCTGTTTTGCAGACAGCACTTGCCTAGGAGGGGCTTGTTGGATCTGCAAAGATCTTCCTGTTTATACCACCACCAAAGGGAAAGGCTTCTTAAACTACTGCCTCGCTTGCTCCAGCCTATAACTGGTAGCCATACCTCCCCTGCTGGCCACCATAGGGATGTTGTATGAACGACTGAACAACAACAACAATCAAATCAGTAAATCAGTCCTAAGGATCCAGGGCTGCCAGAACCTATAGTGGCACTTGACCCCCACTAGAAAGATGGAGCTTAAAAATAATCAATATCCTACAATAGCCTTTTGACTCTCCGTCTGGCTGTGTTTGAAGTTTAGCTGTGTGATTCTTTTTAAGCAGAGTAACTCCATATTTTGTTGCTGCTGCTAAGATATCTTTGTGACCCAGAAGGAATATGTGGAGATGTCTTTTAAAAAAGAAGAGAAAAGTCAGAAGGACAACAAAGAGAGGAAATGTACAGCTGAGTAGGGATTCTGTTTCATTTTGTCAACAGAATTTGGATACCCCCCCACTTCAGCAGTAATATTATCATATCTCTCCCCCACCCACAAATTCTGGATTTGACTGTGAGAAAGGGCTTGATATACCTATTTGATCTTATTTAAAAGCATCATTCATTGAAAATTTGTTTTCTTCTTTCTTTATTCTACCACTGTCCTAAAATAGTCCTGAAGGTTTTCATCAAGCAGTGGTTTAATGGTCTGCTGGATTATTGTGTTGCTAATTGGTCTTCAATCCATGCTTGTTTCATTCATTTATTTTGATTCAGTCATTTCATTTGGAAGCATAGGTGCCCATGCAAATACACATACTGAATGAAGTTGCCAGGGCGATCATTAAGGCAGGTAGTAATTGCCATTTTAAAATTCTGTGTAGCTGCTTTGCCCTGTAGAACTACAGTGCAAATACATGTAAGCTGTAAGCATCTTAATCAAGCTGCCTCTGGCACAATCCTTTCCACTTTTTTCTCAATTAATCATGTAATTTAATATGAACTCAGACCAGGGTGGAGGAAGAAAATGAAGGAAGTTTGTTCTGCATCACCACTCTGCTTATTTGACTGGCTTTTTAGGCCCAGCACGTAGTGAAATCTGTTTGGGGAGTCATTGCAACATGATTACTCCTGTTCCATACCATGATGGTTAATGCTGTGAAGTGACAGCAATCTCAGGGGCAGGGCTTATGGTGGGTTTACTTTGCATACCATCACTGCATTCTTGGTAGAGTTTGAGGTCCAACAGATAGTGGGGTGATTGAAGTCTCCCATGACTACTTTTGAATGTTTTATAATCTGCCCTGGGGAGGTATCATCCAAGTCTTTGATCTGGCTTGGCAGCCTAGAGCAGACACCCATTGTAAGGTCACTGTAAGGCTTACAGCTATCATAAAGCTGTGATGTCATGACTCAATTGCATTACTCAGCTGCATGCCATTGGTCCTGAGGGTGACGTGTGTAATGGGAGTTTGAAATACAGAATTGCCAAATGAAATTATGTCCTCAAAGTGAAGTGGGTCATTTATACACGATCGTCTTTGCATTTCCTAAACAGGAGCCAATTGACAAATTTTATTGTCACTTTTGTGTTTAGCACCTCAAAATTAGTAAAGATTGGCTATTTTCATTTCAGAGGCATTTTGTGCATTGTGCAGTGAAATGTATCATAAAGACAAAGGGAAGAAAAACAAAACTAAATCTAAGTGTGCATACTTCCCTAAAAAGGGCTCTGTACCACTAGCAGTTTGGAGATCATTTCCACATGATGCAAGCCTATGTCTCAGGAATAATGCATCCACACTGGTGGGATTAATAGCCTGGGTCTTCTACATGCATGCTGCACCAAAGTTCCGTCTGAGTTATGTCCTTCTACCTGCAGCATTTGTCAACATATTTTCTTTGATCTCTGATCTAAAATGGTCATTGTGACCAACCTGTTTAATTTAGGCTGCAGACCTGGCATATCCTTGTAGTACTGTGATGTTTATTTACATGTAATGATTCACTGGCATTTTATTTTACGCTTCAGAGGAAGACCAGACAGTGGGTAGGAGGTGCTTAATGCTTTCCCTGCTGGTCTGTGGTTCAAGATTTTATTGATGTATGCATTTATACCTCATTCTGTTCCATGGCGTCAGGGCAGCTTTCAGCAATTTCAGCAGCCTCTTTTTCTTTTCCCAAACTGTTCACAGTCTAAGGCCTTATCCACACTTACCTGTCCTCTGTATTTTCCAGGCATGGTCTGCACTTTAAAGCTCCATGTCTGTACAGTATACCCTTTTTCTGCTCCAGAAAAACCCGTTCTTTAAAGCTGAATTGGAGCAAACAGCAATCCATGGAAAGTTTGAATGGATTGAGGAGAAAGAAAGAAGGGGAAACTAAATGCACCACCTTCTTTCATCTCACCAACATTTTCCTCTTGCTATTACTTCCCTTATCCCCAAATAGAGGTATCTGACAATGTAACACTTTGTTCACCTCTGCTTCCAATTTTCAGACCACCAGGGCTGGTGCAAGAGATTGCCATGCCTGAGTCTCCTCCACTTCTTTCTTTCCTGCTTCACCCTGCTGCTGTTGCCTCTCTCTCCCCTACTTACCTTTTTTTTGTCATTGCGTAAAACCACACTTTTTAGAAAGGTCTTTACGTTTATTTATTTAGACATTTACCCCTGGTTTTCTTGATAAAATAAATACATAACTATGAGAGGAAAGGGCCAAGTCCCAGCAAGTGAAACAGCACCACAGGAACTCAGGAAGCTGCTTTATGCTGAGAAAGACCAACAGTCCATATGGCTTAGTATTGTCTACAGTAGCAGTGTCTTTCCAGGGTTTCCGATGGTCTTTCTTAGAACTACCTGGAGATGCCAGGAATCAAATCTGAAAACTTCTGTTTGTCAAGAAGATGTTCTACCACATAGAGATGGTGGTGACAGTTTGCCTCACTCATTTTGTCTCCTGCTCATATGGTTCTTGATGCCCCCAGTAATGGGAAGGTGACCAAGTCTTGTTGGCTTCTTGTCATGCTCAAAGGGCTGTTGGCTTTTTATTTTTAAAATGTTGAGGCAAAGTTACACCTAAGTACACATCATATGTAACTTATCCCTCAGATTTCCAGAGTAAAGGGTGCCTTCGTGGTTCCCTGCCAACCCCCAGCAGACAGGGAAAACTTCTATGGCAGCCTGTCTTGAAGATTTATGTTGTTCTGCTCATTGCTGAGTGCTTCTGTGGTAAGTGGCGCCTTCTGTTTTTGATTTCCAATATGTAGCAAAAGTTTATTAATATACATTTTCTTCATGTCAAAGTTGGATGCCAACCTTGTTGTGAATTGATATCATCTATCTCTGTGTGAAACATTTTGTCTGATTCTATTATGTCTCCCTTTTCTGAACCCCCACTATTTAAGATGTGCAGCTTAGCTTTCTCTTTGCAAATTGTAACCATTCATAAAACAAAGTCCTATCATGAGCTCCATTTTGAAGTGTTCTGACATATGAAATGTGTCTGCCTATGCTTTTAAGTTATTTGTCAGAGAGTCCCATTTGAAAGCTTCAGTGCTGCTAATTTGCTGATCTTGTGCTTTCCCAATTGCCTGGCAGATGTTAATTTCAAACAAAGGCTTACATTTGCTCTGAGATTGGAATTCCATCTGGATTGCACATTAATATCTGAAACATATGACTGACTGAATGACCACAAGGGAGTTTTACAAGCTTTTGTCCTATAATTAAATTCTGACTGGCTAGACTAACAAGATTGTGTCTAGATGAAGGCACATACACCTCATGACCAGCCAGTCTTATTTGATGGTGTAAATGCATATGGAGGCAGGATATATGTATTGGTCAATTTGCTAATCAGTTTTATTGCTGGGCTTTGTAGCAACTTGCTCTTAAAATGACTGTTGTTAAGGGAGAAATCTGGTTATGTTAATGCTCCTTAGCAAGGGAGTCATTCTGTGCTAAATGATGGGGGGATATATTAGTTCCAGCTCAACTTCCAGTTCAGGGAGGCTGACGTAGGAGAGTCCCATTTCCTGAAACAAAAGACTTTAGCTCTTGAACAGGAAAGCCTGTAGCTCATTTTGCTAGTTGTGTAGCAAAGCCATGCCATTGTTATGCAGTAGCCAATGTGTTGTTGCTTTATCCTGGGCAAAATTACTTTTCAAAAAATGAAGAGAGTGTAGATATATTAAAAACCACTCTTCCACTAATGCCCTGTCCAGGCCTTGTGCCTGTATAAGGAGTGCCAACATGAACAGGAGGCACAGAGGGTGCTCATGCTGTTGCCCCACCTGTAATATTCCAGTCCCTGTGCCAGCCCCTGCTTGCTCTGCCCCTGACCAGTGCCAATCAGAGCAGCATCCAGGAGGACCTGGACCTCACCCTCAAAGAGGCCTCAGATTTAGATGCTTGTTAATTTCTTAGCATTTGGGAAGTTTTGCACACTGTTTTTATGCTCATTGCAGCAAAATGTGACACCCCCCTCTTAGCTCAGAGCTGCAGATTTAAGCAAAAAGGAGACGTGATTTGGAGAGATGTCAGGTCGGTTTGGGCTAATTGAGTCTTACCAACACAACTGGGTCCCCCTCCTCCCTCATGCCCACCGCAAATTGGTTCTGAAGAGGGTGCAGGAGAACCCCCAGAGAAGCATGTGAGGGGACAGGGGTGAGGCTTGTTCCATTCGGCAAGTTGAAAAGTTTGCACTGATGGAACGATAGCCATAGCACTACGTTGAATTCCTCTCATTGCGTTTTTGTAAACTGATAAAGATTTGTCATATTAAAGAGCATTAAATGTTCATAAATATCCATAAAATATATTGGTTCTGATGGTACAAGATAGTGATGAGCATGTCCTCTTAGATCAGCTCATTGTATAAACAAACTGCTCACTCTTTTGTGTCATCATTTTCATTTTATTGTAGCTATGGGCCTTAAAAGCTGGAAGTGGCCTGGGCATTCATGTTCCACAAGTACTGCTGCAGTTGACTTTTCCCATTGCTCTCTGTTTGAATTGCCAAGTTAAAGATGATTCTTCTTTGCCTTTAACACTTAAATAAAATGGATAGTTTCAGGAGTCGTGTGGTTTCTTCCACCACCACAGGACTATAAAGGAGGAAGCTGCAACAGCTGCAATTGCGCATTCTGTGTGATTATTAAAGAAACACAAGCCATGTCCTGCATTAAACACATGATTCTGTTTCACCTCAGATGGCCAGTATGAAGAAATAGGTGTGATGTTGTAACAGCTGCTTGGGAAGTTTTTTTTCACAGAGAAGAAGCTGAAGAAAGAAAGAAAATTGAGGCGAGGTGCAGTATGGCAGATGATCTCTGCAGACTATAGTCATGGAAATACTTGACAGAAGGGGAAGGGCCATACTTCAGGCACAAAGCACATGCCTTTCATGCAGAAGGTCCTAGGTTCAATTCCCAGGATCTCCAGGCAGGGGAAAACTTTGTCTGAAATCCTGGAGAGCCACCGCAAAGCAGTATAGACAATACTGAACTCGATGGCCCAATTGTGTGACTCAGTATAAGGCCGCTTCATATGTTCATATTATGGCTGAAATGAAACACCATTTGGGTGTCTGTGGGGCTGTTGTGAGGGACTTTATCTGCATGTGCTGAATATGTTACTAGCCTAGCTGAACACTCCTGCTTCTGATAATTGAGTGCCTTTTGCAGGCTTTAATTAATGAGGTAAGTTAAAGCTTGTTTTCAAATGGCACTGCAGAAGGAGATTTAGCACACATAAATATTACACCACTCTCCTGGAATAGCCTTGTAGACCCTTGGGTCTCATTTACCCTGGGCTATATCTTCAGTCTGAGAACAATTATTATGTAGTAATTATAATGGACCATTCATATTCTCTCTTAGGTCCTGTTTAAGTCTTTCATCTTTTGCGTCTTCAACAGCTCACGCTGACCTGCATTTAAGTAATGACACTAAATTTAAATTTGAAAAGACATATTTAAAAATGTTCAGTGGTAGGATGCTGTTTTGAAAGAATATGAAGCTGAAATTGATTTTTTTTTTAAGCTGGGGAAAGTAGAAATGGAAGCTTTAGTGTACAATGGTAGGGATAGGTGCACCTTCCAATGTCAGTTTCTCTCAGTTTGTCATAGAATAATAGAATTGTAATGTTGGAAGGGACCCTGAAGACCATCTAGTCCAACTCCCTGCAATGCAGGAATCTCAACTAGATCATACATGGCAGATGGCTATCCAACCTCTGCTTCACTTTAGTTTACCACATTCCTGCATCAGTTTGCACTCTGGAAAGTCCTCACAAAAATTCGTCAGCATCTTAGTGCACATTTCTCCTAGTGCACATACCTTTTGTGTGCAGCTTCACTCGATATGATTCATTTTGTGTGCTATTTTTACTAGTGCATATTAACATTTTATGAACACATTCCCCTAATCTATTATTCCTGAAAACAAAACTGCACCCCCAAATTCAGAGAATTGCAAATTTTGAAGTACAGCTGTCTTTTGGTTCACTTACTGATTCAGGAACTGCCAATTAGGTAGGTTTGAATTCAAATGAGAAGAGAACTTCATTTCTTCCACCCCTAAACTGAGTAGGGTTAATGATTAGCTATGAACGATTTTAAGATATTGCAATATTGCTTTTTTCAGAGTCTCTAAATCATACAGCACACATTCCCAGATCTTAAAACAAGTTAGACTTATTTACTTACCACTCATATCAGAAGGAATTTCAATTACCTGGAGTCACATAAAACAGGAACCAAGACAAGAAAGTAACCCCCCCCCCCCTTTTTGGCTAACAGGCTGTTAATAATAATCTTCTAATCACATAGATACCAGCATCAATAAAGATGCTCACATTTTCATCTGAAGAGCAAAATGAGCTTGGTCATCAGAACCTCTTAAAAACATCTTGACATTTCTGAGATTCAGGTTTTGAATTATATGACTCAGCTCAGGGATCTTATAGTCAAGTGACTGATGTTACTTTCTCCCACAGAGTTTTCAATGCTTCATTCATTATTTGAATGCATTGCCAGAAGCTGCTTTGTTTTGTTGTGTCCAACTCTTCGTGACCCCATGGACCAGAGCATGCCAGGCACTCCTGTCTTCCACTGCCTCCCGAGTTTGGTTAAACTCATGTTGGTAGCTTCAAGAACACTGTCCAACCATCTTGTCCTCTGTCATCCCCTTCTCCTTGTGCCCTCAATCTTTCCCAACATCAGGGTCTTTTCCAGGGAGTCTTCTCTTCTCATGAGGTGGCCAAAGTATTGGAGCCTCAGCTTCAGGATCTGTCCATCCAGTGAGCACTCAGGGCTGATTTCCTTAAAAATGGCTTATTGGTAAAACCAGCTGTGCCCTCCTCCAAGATTCAATTCCACCCCCACTCATGAAACTCAATATCCCTGAAGAATATGCACACGAAAGCTCATACCAATAACAAACTTAGTTGGTCTCTAAGGTGCTACTGGAAGGATTTTTTTATTTTTTATTTTGTTTCGACTATGGCAGACCAACACGGCTACCTACCTGTAATCAGTATCCCATGGTTATTGAGCATGCTCAGTTCTCATTCACCTGTTTTGGGAGAAGGGATTTCCTCCCACTCCTCTTTTAGGTTATTCTGCAAAACTCTTAGGTACTCCTGAGCTTACTGATTATTCAGTGGTTCCATTTTACCTCCAGTCTTATCATCCCTTAGGCTTGGTATAAAAGACAATGATACAGAATGCCATTGACATCAAGATCTTAAACAGGTTGGTTGAGTCTGTGACTTTGATTGCACACACAAAGATTACCGCATGCACAAACTTTTCATTCACTGTTGTGAGAATGGAAATGCTTTGTGCTGCAATGGAAAACTATTTGTTCATGCTCATCATTTTCCTCTTGCAAAAGTGAATAAGAGGATTTTTAAAATCGTATATTTTAGGTGAACATAAGCCACATTGAAATAATAGTTCTTATATTCACATATTGGTTTGGATCTTACATTACTATTCCATTCATATTTGGGATGGGGCAACATCTGCTGACTCCCCACTCCATCTTCAGTCACCCACATTATTTCTGGACGTGGAAATTCAGTCACAAGGCCCCAGGAGGATATTTTTGTGGGAGGCTGCAGCAGAAAGGATGAGGTGGGAAAACTCTGTTCCATTGACATTCCTGTTCCATTCACAAAAAGAAAAGTAGGACCCAACCAATGTGGAATTGATTTCTATACAATATTTTCCAAGGCATTTCTCCTCTAATATTAAATGTCTAAGCAATGAGAATTTCTGTTCTATATTCAGTGGTTGATATATAGAGCTACTTCTGTAGATTTGTTTCCCTGGGGCTCTTCTCTCTCCCTCTCCTTCACCTGTCATGGACAGAGCTCCTAAATAAATCATGAGAAAAATATTGGTTCTGTGAATCGACTCCTAAAAAGTAATTGTGATACTTGATGCGATGGCCGCTTGAGACCGTCTCATGGTGACACTAGGCCTTGAAATGGTGCTTCTCTTACTGACAACTCATAAGAGAGGTCTTTCTGAGGTGAACCAAGTAGCCTAGAAAGTGAATGCAAATGCTATTTTTCTCTATCCTTGAGAAAATATGCTTTGTGCTATATTTGAGACAACAGCAGAAATAAAAGATAGACAACTCAGTTCTTTTTCCCCCCTCATGAAAATTTAAATCTGAATTCACTATCTACCTTGTTCCCCAAATTTATCATGTACTAGAAAAATGATGAAAAACTTTACCTGAGGTTTTCTCCCCTTTTTGGAAAGGGAATCTATTTAAATTTTGCAAATGTGAAGCAAAACATTTTTCGTGCCTATTATCAGTTATTTGAACTAGCATTGCATGGGTTTACTTGGTAAATGTGTGGAGTTTTTCTGGGTGGGATACTTTTGGTGGCTATGAAATGCACAAAACAAGAACCACTGAAGCAAACATGGGTGCCCAACAAGCCCACTGTGAGGATCAGCAGTGCAGTGGTTAGGATGTCAAAGCAGGTTGAAAATTCACTGGCTGACCTTGATCCAGGCATGATTTCCCAGCCTCACCTACCTCACAAGGTTGTATCATACCCTTCAAGTGCCCCAATTTACTCAGGACACCCAAGAATTACAGAAGCCATCCTAGCTTCTGATTTGGTCCCAGAATGTCCCATTTCCCCCCTCCAGCCCCTCCGCCACTGAGCTCAGGGAGGAGGATCAGCTGACTCCCACAAGAGCGTGGCACCCAAAGATGTCCATCCCAATTTTCACCAGTCTTCTGTGTTAATGTGTATATACATAAAATGGATTCCATAAAGGTGGCACCAATGTGATACACATTTGACAGCCATTTCTTCTATGTGCAGTATGCACATGCGCATTTGGACCCACTGTTTAGATAACATTGGCAATAGAAAGAAACACTTTGAAGTACAAAAAGGCAAGTTTCCCTAGGTTTTGGTCCCGCTCTGAGAACAGTTTCAGAGGTTTCTATCTAAAACATATAGCATCCTCATTTGAGCTGCTTTGCATCTTACCAAAGTCTCTTGCCACACTAATTGGGAACCCAGATGTAAAATCTTGTATAGGCACGCAATTATACATAAGCGTTTGGAGTACCACATCTATCTTGCTTGTCTAGCCTAGCCTAACTAGCTAACAAGTTCCACATGCCCAGTAATTATTACTATTTGTATATTATGGTTTTCCAATTAGAAGATTTCTCAGGAAGGTTTTTTTTTTTTTTAAAAGAGGTCAACACCCTAAAAAATTAAATATATCTTTTCATCCAAATGTGTTAAAATTGGATAGCAGAAGATTACCAGTTGCATCTTCCCATGTCCCATGTGTATCTGTGTGTAAGCATGTGATGCTGCTATTATATTGAAATTATTCCCTGTCTCCAGTGATTCATTTATGCAGAAGCTAAGGAAACTGCAGTTAAGGGCCTCAGATTATGAATTTTATTTTTATTTTTTTTACTACATTTCAAGTTTATATAATTGGTTAAAAAATAAAGGAAACTAGGGAGACAAGAAAGAGAGGACTTAAGTCCTAGATTCTCTTTTTGTAAAAAGTTAACACCACCTTAAAGAAGAAATGGCAAAACTTTTCCACTTGTGCAAATCAAAGGTAGGATTACCAGTTTCTGGTAGCTGAGGCTGATTTGGAAATGTCCTAGCAGACATGGAATATCTTAGAGAAAGGGTGGCTTCGCACTTCCTATTGTGGGTTGTTGGTTGCAATTTAGCTGTAGAGTTGCATCATAGCTAACATAACACCACAGCTTAACAATCAATTTAATTGTACATTCTGTTCCATTAGATTGTACATGGATAAAGTTTTTTTTTTTTTGCTCAGAGCATTCCCATCACTTCCCACATATGTTTGGAAGAGATTGGAAAAAAATCCAAGTCACGATTTCCATGTCATTCATGTTCTTCCTCAATGCTTCATCCTTTTGGTAAAGAGTCCCTTAAACTTTTCCACTTGTGCACTTATTCCAACACCAGAAATAGCACCAAAGCATATGATCAAATTTGTTTTAGGGTTGGCCATTTTTGTCACCTAAAGCTTCATACCTTTTGCATTTTACTACAAATGCATGGCCACATGCAAAGTGATGGTGCTCATGGGTCCCCTTATGTGTGGCTGCATGCAAATGGTACAGTACTGACACTGGTACTTTTAAGACAGTGGCTCCCGTGAAGCTCAGCTTGTCCATTATATTAATCACAAAGATCAAGAAGTGTGAAAGCTGAGGTTCAATGAGACTTCTTCCAGTAAGAATGGTAGCAGAGGAAGAAAAATTGATACAATTGGAGGGTCAAACTCTGTAAGGAATTAGTGCGATGCATTTGCTCACAACCCTTTCACTCCCATCACAATCCGGCATGCATAGTTCCTCACTCTGTTTTCTATTGCATTGTTAGAGCTCTCTGACCCTTCCAAAGCAGCTGCATATCTGCTTAGTACAGTGGTACCTCGGGTTACATACGCTTCAGGTTACATACTCCGCTAACCCAGAAATAACGCTTCAGGTTAAGAACTTTGCTTCAGGATAAGAACAGAAATCTCTGGCTGCGCAGCGGCAGCGGGAGGTCCCATTAGCTAAAGTGGTGCTTCAAGTTAAGAACAGTTTCAGGTTAAGAACGGACCTCTGGAACGAATTATGTAAGCAGAGGTACCACTGTACTGTGCTTGATTATTATGTAGGCACAATATCTGCCTTTTCTTGAATGATTAGTACCAGCAGTCCTAGGACCACAAGTTTGTACCTCTTTCATATGGTAATGAATCCTTTCCACCACATTTCCCATTTAGGATTAGAGCACTAAGGAAAGCTCATCATTTCTCTGTCTCCCTTGAAACACTCCATTGCATGCCTGCGCACATATGAGTAAAGCTCGCTAAATTTGCTAGACTGTTACACTTTTGTATGCCAGGGATCAATATTTTTCAGGGAACTGTTTGTTCTTCTTTATGGATTAGCTGCTTTAGGAATTGTTCCTGCTGACCTTTCAGCTAGCAACCATGATTTCTTTGATTCAGAAGCAGACTGGAACACAGAATTACATATTACATCAATGCAAATGTTAAAGGAACACTTTAAACCAGGGCAATAGTCATCCCTGCCTTTGAGGATATATGACTCACAGAGTTCACAAACAATGACTTATTTGTGATTGCACCAAAGATAAAACTTTTTGTAAATGATGCAACACAAGACACAGGAAATCAAGTGATTGTAATTCATGTTTGGGCTTCAGCTAATTTCTAGATACTAAAAAAGCAAATTTAGCCTCACCTCGTACTTCTAGGCTAGGTATAAGTAACAACTTCACTGCATTCTAAGGCAGTAATGTGAACATGCCCAAGTACTCTCTCTATACAAACACACACACTTTTACTTTCTCCACAGTTAAGACATGCAATTTTAAAAACTGCTTCTTTCCAGTTTTAGGAACAGTAGATGCTCTGTGACTGTAACAATTGGAAGCACTTCTATAAAATCAGATGTAGAAAGTTTTGAAGCAAACTATAGAAACTGTTTAACCATTGCCATCCCATTTCTACCAGTTGGCTAAAATCCTATTGTCAAACCCTAGTCATAATAGAAGCTAGGCTGATTTATGACTCTTCTGGGTCCAGGTGCAGTGCAGCTGTGGATGATGGGGTCAAGGTGTGATATGGTTGCAATAACCACAGGACAACCAACTGGGATTTTAAGCATGCCACAACTTTATTGATGACAGATGTCTGTGAACTTTGGCGAAGACATTGGGTGTGTATCCTGAATCAACTGTCCCATCTGCTGGTTGATTATATTGGCAAGGATAACCAAGGTTAGGGATCACCCTATGAAGCATGGGCATAGCCAGGATTTTTGTTGGGGGGGGCAGAACCTCAGATTTGTATTGATTAGTATTGTTTTTTATTGATGGGGGGCAGCTGCCTTGCAAATTGGGGTGACTGCCCCAATATCATCATTTTGGGGGGTGCCATGGCCCTTCTGGGGTGTCTGGACAGATGCAACCCCTGGACCCCTTAAATAAGATACCCTGATTCTTTGGAGTGGGCCTCCCAACCCCCATCCACTTAGACTAAGGATCCAGCCCAACTCCATGCCTACTGGCGCCAAACCACTCACATCTGCAACCAATCCTTAAGGCCATTCCAAATGTTCAGCAACCAAATGTCATTGCCCTCTGTTGCGAAATGCACAGTTCAGGTTCCTGTTATCAAATGTGATGCCTGGGTGCTGAATCACCCTGCCCTCAAGCCATAGTACCGTGTGTAGCATGGCTGTGTTCATTTTCTTTTGTGTGCTGTTGATTCGCATAGGCTCCATAGGCCCTCTTCAGTTCTGCCTTTCTAGCAGCTCAGACCACAGGATTGTTATTATGCTTGGGACAAATATGCTTGAGAGAGCACAAGGATCCTGCTTCCACTGCATTCAGGAATGCTGTCTCCACTCTGACAATACTTACAAGAAGAGCCTATAATTGCCAACAGCCGCTGGTGTGAGAACAACAACAACTTAGTCTTTTCATTACTGAAGGATCTGGGGAGGGGGGGAATAAATCCCAGGAAGAAAATTAATGTTAAAATCATGGAATCATAGGAGCATAGACACCACTTGCTGAAACTGACTGCGTTGCTAGGCAACATGGGGCAACAAAAGAGGCCAGCATGTGCTCTTGAATGTGAATGTACGTGCTCTTTATGTAAAATGTTGAATTGGGTCCAAACAAAAATACAATTGAATTAGGTCCAAACCAAAAAATAGTAAAGAATGCATACAATCTATGTTGCCATATGATAGCTGGGGTGGGGAAAGTATTTGGAAACAAACAAAAACTGCCACATTATCTTTGCTCTGTTTCCTCCCTGCTCTGTATTTTGAAAACAGGCATTTGCTTCTCATTAGGAGTCTCTTTAAATATTTGGGCGTGTGCTGATATGGTACCGTAAGTTGCTTACTAGAAATCGCTTAGGACTCCTGCCTTTGTTGAATGGGACTCGTGTGAGTTGTGCAACATCCTGCTACCGTGACGGGGAAAAGTGCTGAGTAATGCCAGAACCAGAGCCCTTTCCTATGGCTGATGCAAACCTGGAGAATTTGCATCATCATCATTCAGCAAGAGTAACTTGGTATGACAGGAGCTTATATACAAGACCATGCGGAAGCTGAGCTGGCTTCCAGTGAAAGAACAGCACCAAGGTAGTAGCTGTGTGAAAGGGCAGGTGTTCCTGTAGCACTGAGATAGCAGTGAAAAGTAAAAGACACCTGAAGAATTTTATACCTGTTGGCACAGGTGGGTTGAAAGGCTACAGGCAGTGAATGTCTCTCTCTCTCTCTCTCTCTCTGTGTGTGTGTGTAGAAGCAATTAGCTAGACAAAGGCAGAGAGAGGAACGAAAGTGCCTGCTGGAGAGTTTTATAAAACATTCATTCTTGGAGAGTGCTGGTAGCACTGAAGCATGTTTAGGAAGCCTCCCGGACCGGTAGTCTGTAATGGCAGCTACCTGCAGGAGCAGTCTAATGGCAAGTTGCCCTCCAAGTGCAACACCAAGGCAGCCGAGGGAGACAAAGTGGTTTTGAAGAAGAAAGTAACTTTACTGAGAGGAATTTCTATTATAATTGGCACTATCATTGGAGCAGGAATCTTCATCTCTCCCAAAGGAATCCTCCAGAACACAGGCAGCGTGGGAATGTCCTTGACTGTCTGGACTTTCTGTGGCATCCTTTCACTCTTTGGTAAGTTTGTGAAAGTTTATAATTGATCCTTGGGGGGTGGCAGGTGGATTTAAAAAATCACGAAAAAGACAAAAGTTTGATACTGGAGATCAAAAGCCTGATTTGAGACCCAGAACTAACACTGCTTCGGTATTTTGGGGGTTATTCTGCCGCTTGGCAACCACTGTAAGTTGCAAAGATTGCCATGCGAAACTCGGTACAGCAGGACTTTAAGACCAAAATTGTATTTCTTACGACTCCCTGAAGGAGTTGCAGAGAGAAGTCTCCTTTATCACATCATAAAGTTTGCTGTTTGTGTTGGTTTTTAGTTTAAGCTCCAAAGAACAGGTAGCAGCACACTCACAGAGGGGCTGGCAGCTGGGGGAGATGAACCACTTGGTTGGAAGAACACCTGCGAAATGTACACCTAGATTGACCTAGTTCCCCATTGGTTAGATTCTACTTTTGCATGAACTAAACTTCTGTTGAACTCTTGGTGACAAGAAGAAGGGAATACAGTGGTACCTCTGGTTACGTACTTAATTCATTCCGGAGGTCCGTTCTTAACCTGAAAATGTTCTTAATCTGAAGCACCACTTTAGCTAATGGGACCTCCCGCTGCTGCTGCTGCGCTGCCAGAGCACAATTTCTGTTCTTATCCTGAAGCATTATTTCTGGGTTAGCGGAGTATGTAACCTGAAGCATATGTAACCCAAGGTACCACTGTAAAACAGGAGCACTCTAACTCAGTGATTCCTAGTTAGCTAAGTACTGTGGACCTCCTGTTTTTCAAAAGCCAAGCCATGGAGCCCCTACTTTTGAAATTTTTGATATCTCTATGGTGGTTTTTTGTTATGTGAAAATGCCATGGACCCCCTTGGGTCAGTTATGCAGACTACCAATTGGGAACCACTACTCTAACTAATTTGATTTGTTCTTTAAAAAATATTAAATCAAAATGATGACTTGGAACCCCTCACTTCTAACCCTTAATCTTAAAGCCAGACACTCTGCTAATGTTTAGAAAAGCTATTATCTTGATAATGGCATCTGTAGTTTGAGCATGGATATTAAAATTAAAATCATATACTTATTTACCAGGGATCTTGCTGGAGCTTACTTTGAAGTAGACATATATAGAATTGCAGTGTGAAAATAGATTCTGGAACGCTCCATTTAAGACTAACGGGCCAATGTTTACACCAGGTTTTTAAAACTTTTTAAAAATATGATATTCCAATTTTTAAAAAAGACTTTATAATATTTATTATCTATATAGCTGAAGAAATAGCCTGGGCATATCCCAAACCTCTAAATCTATCGAAGAATGGGTCCCTTGATTGCCTTAATAAGTTAATCTCAAAGAAGCTGAAGTCCCGCATGACCTTAGGTATTACTATTAGCTAGACGACTTATTTTCTGGTATTAGGAACAGTGGGCAAATGAGAGGGGAGTAAAAAATCTCTGCTCAAGAAGTGGAATATGTGAATGTTGCCCTGTGTCAACTTACTGTGCACTTAAAAGACCAGAGACAAGGCTTTATCCGCTCTTGCAAGACATTTTGATCAGAATCAGAATGTGTAGCTGTTGGGCCAACAATAATATACAGGGCCATTGTAAGGTTCAGCCTCAAAATAATTTCATTTTAATTAGTACAGGAGATGGATTTTGTTTCAGTTTATGCTACGTTCTAATTGAGCATCAACATCCGGAAGTGATGTGATTGGAACAGCAGAAATAAAATGCATTCTTCTTGCGTTTGTAACACGTAAATTTACATTTATATTTGGCCAGTAAGGTCCTCCTAGTGTTCTCTGCACAGCTTTGCCAACAATTTGATAGACGCTGCCTTCACACTGTTTCATCTTCCACTCTTCTTCCTCATGGATTATGCAATAAGAGATCCAGTTACAGAATTCTTAAATAAAAAAAACAAAGCACAGGTAGTTGTGTAACCCTTAAATGCAATTCTTTGAAGTTAATTTTAGAGGAGAAGTTTCAGATAGCACTGACTTTTTCCTCAGAAAAGGAGCTTATGTTGATTGGCATATGTTAAATAATTCCACTATCTGTACTGTATGTACAAAATTGGTCTGCTAACTTATGTAGATTGAAGTGAAAAGAAAGAAAATTTGAGATGCAAGTGACTTTATCATGCCTAATAAATACATTTAAATGTAAAGAGAGAGAGATGGAAATGCTCAAAAGTAGCCATCAGAATATTCAGTGAAATTATGAAATAATGTTAATGCAAACCATTGATCAAAATCTCCAGTAAAAGGAAAGATGATGCCCTGTGACAGTTTTACTACTGATTTATATTGATTATGTATTGCATGGGTTATGAATGGAACTCTATATTAATTTGGATGTTATTATTTTTTAATAATGTTGTTGGCTGCATTTTGTCTCCTAATCACAATTCTTCCCCTTTTCAAGACAATTTGAATAATGGCCAATTGTCTGCAGAGGCTCAGGGCACCCACAATTAATTGCATGAAGTAGCACAACCAATTGCAGGACTTCTAGTCCTGGTTGGAAAGGGATGTTTGCACACAGACAGTTGCTGGATTGTGATTCAAAATAAACTGGGCAATCCTAACTCCACTTATCTGGAAGTAAGCCCTGTTGAAATCAACAGGACTTACTTCAGAGTAGACTTTGTTAGGCTTGTGCTGTTTAGTCATACCCGGAGAAGTCCCATTGAAATAATAATAAAAAATCATAGAATTGGAAGGGGATCTGTGGATCATCTAGTCCAACCAATGGACTTAAGTCCATGAATCTCAGTGGATCTACTCTGCGTGTGCCTTAGTTGGATGCCATCCACTGTCAGAAGATAAGACAATAATAATGTTTTTTTTAAAAAAACAATCTCCTGAAGCATTTGCATGAATTGGCCTTGTGTAGTTTTCATGGGACGTGGGTGGCGCTGTGGGTTAAACCACCGAGCCTAGGGCTTGCCAGTCAGAAGGTCGGCGGTTCGAATCCCCGTGACGGGGTGAGCTCCCATTGCTCGGTCCCAGCTCCTGCCCACCTAGCAGTTCGAAAGCACGTCAAAGTGCAAGTAGATAAATAGGTACCGCTCCGGCGGGAAGGTAAACGGCGTTTCCGTGCGCTGCTCTGGTTCACCAGAAGCCGCTTAGTCATGCTGGCCACATGACCTGGAAGCTGTACACCGGCTCCCTTGGCCAGTAATGCGAGATGAGAGCCACAACCCCAGAGTCGGACACAACTGGACCTAATGGTCAGGGGTCCCTTTACCTTTACCTTAGTTTTAATGGGGAGTGGAGCATGAATGTAAGCAAATGCCATTGGGCTACATGTATGCAGCTGACTATTCATTATAGTTTTTAGATAAGCATGGCTATCTTTCAGAAATGATGACTTAATATTAATTATAATTTTGTAGGTGCGCTCTGTTATGCTGAACTGGGCACAAGTATAAAGAAATCTGGTGGGCATTATACATACATTCTGGAAGCCTTTGGCCCTCTACCTGCTTTTGTAAGAGTGTGGGTGGAACTGCTCATTATACGGTAAGTCAACTCTGTCTGCATCTTCTGTTTTGTTGTTTTGTACTCCCAGTATGCTTTTGAAAGTCAAAAATCAATTAAAAATATGGTGTGCGTGGACATAGTCCAGCTGTGTTCTGTCCCTTAGTTTGTGCTTCCTGTTCTTGCTTCCCAAGATTTTCCTTTGTGACATAGTTGGACCACTAATTGTTAATTTGTAAAAATTAAGAAACCCTAAGAAGCAATATTTTTAAAAATAAAAAATGCTTAATTTTGTTTGCTCTAAAAAGCTGAAGCAGAACATTAATAATATCCGGACCTCATGTTGCATCATAATTTTGGTTTAAAACTATCCAAGCCTTGTAATTTCCCCCAAATAAATCACAGTGTCTGCTGGCTTTTATGAAACTTACTTGCAGGTAGTAATCATCATTTTCCAGCAACTCCCCTGATGCATCCATGAGACATGCACACCTGCGCTTGATTCAAATTTGGTCAGATGGGGCTACACAATATGAAAGAACCGTCCCATGTGTCTATTGCACATTGAATTTTGTGCATGCAGAGTCTGGCATTGTGGCAAATATGGCTAGGGCTAACATTTCAGTATGCTTCATGCCTCCATTCTACTTAAATATAGTATTGACTATGTAGTAATATTTCTAAACCCTGCCTTGGAGTCTTTGGTAGAAAAGAAGCTGTAAATCAATGCCCTGCTTTCTCTTATAAAAGGGAGCCCCACTAGAATTTCCAGTGGGTTGGGCATGGCAGGCTGTGGGAACTCTGTGGGTGGGCACAGTGTTTTAGACCACAATATACACCAAATGATGACAAGGAAGAGGGTGACTGATGGATGTGCAGGAGCAAGACTTGCTTATCTGGAGTGGCCCTGAACAAATTTAAAGCTTCACTTGTAGGTGTCTTTTAGTAAAATGTGAAAATCTATGTTAGACTGAAATTGTGTTCTGTTGCCCCAGGGTGATCTGAGAACATTGCACTTTCTGTAACACTTTATTCCCTGCGTGAAAAAGAAGTAGAGCTGGCTAAACTGGTTTCAACCTACAAGTTCTCCCGCCCCCTAGCCCAAGAGATTCCATTTTTATAATCTTAGTGGCCCATTTACAACACTGTTAACCTACAATTTGCACTGCTGGTTGGTTTAGTAAATAAGCACAATGCCTTATTATGTTATGTGAATTGCTCAGTGTTTACTATGCTGTTTAAAATAGCTCTCATATCACAACAAATACAGTTTGAGCACCTGTGGGAGCTAACAGGTTTATCTGCAGGCAGTTTAGCTTGTGGATGTAGTTACTCCAGTTCTGCATCTGAGGAGCTTGTGTTACTAAAGGTAATTCATACAAGTGAAACAAACATGCATTCTCATTTCCTCTCCCTCTCCCTCTCCATGTCCCATGTATCTACGCAGCTTATTTTAGTTGTTCTTATTGCTTCATACGCCTACGTAACAAGCTGTAGCAATAAAGGATTTGGTTAACAACAACAACAATTGTGCTCAGTCACTCTGAATGGGATGTATATTTGAGGTGCGTCACTCTCCTGGGAACACACTGAATTGATTAGCAAGTGTTGATCCACACCCAACACAAAACAAATAAAGGCAAGATCCTTTCAAGCCACGATATGGCATGCATTCTGGGATACATGCTTGTCCAGATCTGCAGTTATCAAGAGTGCCTCCCCCTGCCAAAATAACGCTTTAAGTTTCTGCTATAAATTGATTGGCGTTGTGTCAATAAATTTGGCACCTATGTGGTTTTTTTCTTTAATTAAGGATGAGTCAAATACTTTAGCATAGTATGCAATGTATATGAGAGCCCCAATCCTGGCTTTGTTTTCTTAAAGAGAAGCAGTTTTGTGAGCCTGGAATTTGGAGCAAAGAAGTGGGCAGGGACTGAGGTGCTTAACTCTTTCTCAGCTTCTACATTCAAAATTGCCTTTAAGCAATTGTGGGGAGTCATTTTCAGCCTGAACGCAACTCTCCATGTGTCATTTTGACTCTGAGCACCCTGCCCACTTCCCTTATTGGATGATAAGGCCATCAGTGGCTACTAGCCATGATGCCTATGTTCTAAGATCCAGGGAGTCAAACATGGGGGGGGGGACACACAGCACTCTTGTGCATGAATCCTGCCTGAAGGTTTCCCATGAGCATCTGAGTGTCCACTGTGACAACACAATGCTGGACTAGATGGGCCATTGACTTGATTCTCCTGTTCTTCAGTAACTTTGCCTGGCTGGAATTTGTCCTTGAACTGTAATATTACCTCTCACTTGCCTGTCTCAGCTTCCACCTAGCAGTGCACAATGACTATCATGCACATGTATGTATCGTCTCATCCAAAAGTATACGCATAGCCAATCGTGACAGCATTCCAAGATGCTTTGTATACACCAGTCTGGACTGATAAAAAATGACTGAAACGAACAGTTTGAATGGGGAGAACGAAGGTAGTGCAGTGCACCCAGAAAGGAGAGGTTTGAATCAGCAGCAAGTTCCACAGTGTCACAATGATCTAATGTTACATTCTTATTTTTTACACTTCTTTTTTTCCAGTAAAAGCATATGCCATTATCAAGGCCACAGTTCTATACAACTTATTTTGGAATAAGCACCTTGAACACAGTCGTACACACTTCCTAGTAAGCATGTGCAACATAAAACTGTAGAATTGCAGAGTTGGAAGGAACCCCAAAGGTCATCTAGCTGAACCCCCTGAAATGCAGGAATCACAGCTAAATAGTCCGCCTTATAGCAGTCACTGTCATTGTGCTGCAGACCTGCCAAATAGAGCATGCATAATCATTGATTATGTTTACTACTTTTGGCAGTTATAATTACATAATGAAAATTACTTGAGCCAATATACATAAATAAGATTTTAAAAATATGCACATTAGTGGTTCTTCTTATTCTTTAAAAAGACTGAACCTTGATAATGAATAAAAATAACAATGGGTGCCCTCGGTCCATTAATTTCAATGAGCCTACTCTTAGTAAAAATTAGTTGAAAGCCACCCACTGCTTCGAATTCCAGCCTCCCACCTTCTCAAGGCATTCTGCCTGTCATTTATTAATCTTTGTAAGGACAAATCATTAAAGGAAGTAATGAGAATTATAATTAATATATTAAAAAAATTAAAACGAGCATGTCTTCCCAAAGTACGATGTGTGAATAGGAAGAATCATGTGACTGACTGGTGCTAGATAGTTCATCATCTGGTTTTCACTCAAAGGACATCATGCCACACCACAACTTATGATGAATCACAATTTAAAACCTAAACCATTGCTTGAGCTTCCAAACATTCAAGCACCCCACGTTCTTCCACCTCTTTGGCACTGCTGTTATTAGGTACAGTGGTGTCTAGATGTGGATATAATTATTACTTGACAAGTCAGACAATTCTTTCAAACCACAGTTAGCACAAATCAGTTTGCAAAGCCACTTCTAGCTATGGTTTCTAGTTTCTCAAGATACTCGACACATTTCCTCCACCGAATGTAGCTGGGTTAGCCAATATGTTGCCCCACAGATGTTGGACTACAACTGCTGTCTTGATCATTGGCCATGTTGACTAGGGATTCCACAACATCTGGGAGCTGGATTCCACAACATCTGTTCTTGCTTTGTTTTAGAGAAGAGTCTAAACCAGAACTGGAACCAATTCTAACATCACACCAAGCCATGGTTATGAAACACCACGCCCTATAGCGTTGGCATATATTCTATGTATTTGAATTCTATGTATTTGAATTCCTTCAATTGTTTATAGCAATCTGTTTCCTCTGCTTGTAGATTTTTGTGCAAAGTAAGTTTCTTTAGGGATAGTTCCTCATTTCAATAAGGTGACTGTGACCTTCACAAAATGTAGAAATGACGCTTATGAAGACCTCAAGATTATGAGCCAAGAAATAGTACCAAAAGCAGAGGAATCGCAGCAACTGAGAGCACAAAAGGGAGAACAAAAGAACTTGTTCCTGTTTAAATGAATTTCATAAATGAAAAAAAATCATTTTTAAAAATAGTGCAAAAAAGTATTTCTGCTTGGCAGAAGGATAGTCGCAATAGTTGTGTGAGTTATATTTTCTGATGTTAGTGTTCACGTGACCAGACTGTTCACACAAAAAATTCATAATTGCAAATGCTATCCAGCCTTCATAGAATGAATACCTTAACGACAATGCCCTAAAACTCTGCAATTAGAGATGGGCAAATCTATTAATTTCTGTTTCTCTCAGTTTTACATATTTTAAATGTTATATTCAGTTCTGTACATTTCCACATCAGTTTGCATTCATGAAAATTCATCAGCAATTTGGGATGTGTAATATATTTGACACAGCCTGACATGTCATGTAGGCATTTATACGGTAAATAATCTCCATATCCACCTGTAAACTGACCAGCCTCCCCCCTTTCTTTCTCTATTGCAGCCCTGCTGCCACAGCAGTGATTTCCCTGGCATTTGGACGTTACATGTTGGAACCATTTTTTATCCAGTGTGAAATCCCAGACCTTGCTATTAAACTGATTACAGCTATGGGAATAAGTAAGTATCAGTTTTTAGGAGAAATGGGCTGAAGCAGGTGATAGGCAGAAGAAAACAAGAATAAATTCTGCACTCAATAAATACAACTCATATGAGGCAAATTAAAAATGTGAATTTGTAACTGAATTGTTTTAATAGTTTTAAAATAGACTGTTCTCAGAGATATTTCATGATGACCATACTGAATCCCTTAAATGATGGGATATATGAGTGAATTTCTGATTTTGTTGGGCTAAATGGAGGAAAATATCAACAACGGGGCTATATTTGAGAGTGGGAAAGAGACAATATGAAATCAAACACTCTTGCTAGGAGTTTGAGTTGCAGTGGCTGGGTAAGACTTTTCTTGTGAGGTATGGTAAGGGGTGAATAATAACCAAGCAGGGTAGGCAAGGTAAGGTACAAATGCAGAAAGCAGCAGCTGGCTGATACCTTTTGTTCAGACTAGAGAACTGACCAGTTATGGCAATGATACTTATTATTGTGAAATATGTAAGTGGAATTACTGAATCTGTCAGACTCAGAGCTTTCATCCCTAAATCTCCTAAAACAGCTTCTTGCTGAAATAAAATAGCTCTGTCTTTCTGGCTCACTGTCATGATGGTGCAGGCAACAGGGAAATGATGTCTACTCTTTATTATCCAAGATATGGGACACTTGGCACATGACACCTTGATTGTTTTAGATTGCCTGAAAAAAAAACAACGCATGTTAGTGGTTGGCAAATATTAGCTCAGCTGCAGAGTCTGAAATTTTGTGGCTTGTTTAGCACTGCAGAGTTTATGGTCAGGTGGTGCTGTGGGTTAAACCACAGAGCCTAGGGCTTGCCAATCAGAAGGTTGGCAGTTCGAATCCCAGAGATGGGGTGAGCTCCCGTTGCTCGGTCCCTGCTCCTGCCAACCTAGCAGTTCAAAAGCATGTCACAGTGCAAGTAGATAAATAGGTACTGCTCCGACGGGAAGGTAAACGGCGTTTGCATGCACTGCTCTGGTTCGCCAGAAGCGGCTTAATCATGCTGGCCACATGACCCGGAAGCTGTATGCCGGCCTCCTCGGCTAATAAAGCAAGATGAGTGCCGCAACCCCAGAGTCATCTGCGACTGGACCTAATGGTCAGGGGTCCCTTTACCTTTACCTTTATTGTAGACTGGGAGGAACCAGCTATTTAACTAGTTGAGATGGATTGGTGTGTCCAGACTGATGAAGACTAATTGAGAAAGCTAGGCCTATGCTGGGCAGTACTTGATTACGCACTTTCAAGGGCCAGTGATACCTGCAATATTTTTCACTCTCACACTTAAACTTCCAGTTTAGTGTAAAGTGAAATGAGTGGGTACCTTGTAGTCACAGGTACACCTGGGGACACAGTATTCCAGGGCCCATGGTGGTGAAGTTTCCTTTGTCAGTAGAGTATTAAACTTCTGATTATGAGCCTAGTCAGTGTTCAGTATTTGGAGGTCAGCAGTGCAAATTATGGGCTATGGATACTAAGTCCTTTCTGTGACCTTTGATATCATTGAATATCAGTTGTTTGTTGACCAATGTGGCAGCTGACAGGTGCTTCAGTATTTGCTCCAGTTTTCTAACACTTATCTTCTTCCCAAGCCCCAGCAATTATGCAGAGACTTGATATAGGGGTGAGACTGAATATGAAAAAGGTAACTGTAACTGAATCCAGTAAGGACTGAAATATTAATGTATTCAGGTCATGAAGAGAGCATCACCACTTGCCATAAATATGATTTTGGTCTTTTTATGGAGGCCACTACACAGCATAGATTCCACATGTGCTCTAAAGCAGTGTTTCCCAACCTTGGGTCTCCAGCTGTTTTTGGACTACAATTCTCATCATCACTGGTCCTTCTAGCTAGGGATGATAGAAGTAGTTGTCCAAAAACAGCTGAATACCTAAGGTTGGCCAACACTACTCTAAAGTCAACCTCTGGCCATCCTCTGTTGAGCACAATTAAATCATCTTGGGTTTCACATAGAAAGTCATACCTTGAGTCTGGATATATCTCAGAAATTTCCTTGTTCCACATATCCCTTTGCCACAAGACTGCAATATTGCATTGACTTAATATCATGGTAACTGGACCCAAGATTGGATTGAACTGGGGCAACATTTTATTAACAACTTCTGTAGGAGAAATGAAAAGAACTGGAAGCTAAACTAGGTATACTTTGAGCAGATCCATTAAAATCAATGGAACTTAAGTTAGGGCTTGATATATGTTCAATTGATGTCAGTTGACCTACACTAAGTGTGAATAAATCTGGATCCCTAGATTACATCTTTTGGAAATTATTTAATTACGTCCTGTGCAAGTGACATTGCCTAACAAGTGAGCAAAAGGGCAAATCTTCAATTTCTGTTTTCCAGCTGCTGCACATATAGTGTATCTATCTATTACAGAACTCTTTGTACTAAGAATATGCCGAAATAGTAAGCTGGGCCCTTATATTAACAGATATTACAAACAGGCAACCAGACCCCACATTAGAAAGGAAATTAAAGGCATCAAGAAGGAGTGAAGTCATGCAAGACAATTCTAGTTACACAAGGAAATGCACTCATTTTGCATTTTCTTCAGTTGGATTGTCCTTGAACTTCCAGGTCCCAAAGTTAATTGTGAGTGTGCTTTTCCACCAAACCAAAACGTGGAGAGAGAATCAATACCTGACCACCTTTATTTCTGTCTTAATTGTGTTAAAACCCAAAGGCTCTATCTAAGTAATTGAATTAAAGTTATGAGCTTTAGAGGTTAATGTGCAAAATATTTCATGGAAAGATAACAGTAAAACAGATGTTTGATCCTGCATTTGCCCCCGGGACAGCGTTGGTGGCTGGATGCAGGAAAGGATTCCATTGTAAACATTTTCCTAGTGTCTTTAATTTGACCACAATGAGTGTATAATTGGGAATGGGATTTCATCACGATTAATTTAATGGGGCAATCTTTGAGATAAACCAGGATTATGTGCCTTAATTAAAAAGAAAGAATCAGTATGGCAGAAGGGTGGAGTCCTCCTAAAATAATGTCACCTGAGGACGGAGATAGGAGTTAACAGCAAGTGGTTGGCATGGAGACCAAATGAGAGGCTGGGAGTGAGTTGGAGGAGTTGCTGCTTCAGAATGGAGTCTCTTTTAGGAAGCCCTTTGAGAACAAGGCAGGCCGCTGTCAGGAAAGACAGTGAAAGATGTGCATGAAGAAGCGGTTATAGTAAGGTGAAGTGGGATGACTCCAGGATGAGGCATGCTAAACCCTGCAGGGCAAGCCTATTTGCCCTTGGACAATAAAATACTGATCAGCAAATACAGTAGAATGTCAGCCCTGCTTTGAGCACACAGGCAAGAAGAAGCACTATCTGGGTCCCTTGAGGTAACAGCACCCTTACCTCTAATGAACTGGGGAGGGGATCACTTGCTGAGCCAAGATAATGGTTTGAGAATTAGAATAAACAGGAGACCCATTAAGGTAAACCAGTGATTTCCAACCTGGTGCTCTCCAGATGTTGTTGGATTACAATTCCCATAAGCCTCAGCTCTTGTGGCCAATAGTCAAGGTTAATGGGAGTTGTAGTTCAGATTGTCAGCACACGAATTATCTGCCTTATCCAGAGGCAGTTGCAATTGGTGCACGATCTTCCGTTGGTGAATGGTGCTATGTGCCACAGAAGCAGCTTGGGGTGGATCACTCAGACACTGCCCTTCCCCCACAGCAAGACAGCATTCCTGATCCTTTAGGATGTCAGATTCTGTCTAGTCTGAATACCACCTCCATAGTCAGACAAACTTCCACAAGCAGTATTTCTGTTTGGATGCCGGATGAATTCAATTTTTGTAAATTCCAATTTGTACTGTTCTGTCCTGACTCATTTCCAATTTGTACTGTTCTGTCCTGACTTCCTTGACTCATGTGCAGATCAGAGCATAATTATTATTTTTTCCCAATTTCGCAGTTCTGTGAATCATGCAATACAGTTTTTGGCACATAAAAATATCAAAATGTGTTTAATTTTTTAAAAATTTGTATATTTGTGATAGAAAATGTTATTATAATAGATTAAAATGACTATATTTATAAATGTTAAGTAGCTCTATTTTTTTTGGCAGTGCCCCATACATATCTTTAAATGCAAAACAGACACATGGGATTCCATATCCATTCCATACTTTTCATACTTCCATAAATATATTCTATACGTAATTCTTTGCACCCCTACCTTTGTTTTTTTATTTTAACATACACACCCACACTCCACATTAAACTTAGGAAGATTGTGCAAACTTAGCAGGTGGATGAACACACAGATGTAGTTATAAAAGCAAACTCCATGTGCTGTAATATTAAATAACACCTTTACCCTCTTTTTATGACTAACTACAAAGCCACAACAGAGCAGCCACAAAACAGGCTGGCAGCCTCACGACCAGTTTGAACATGGCAGAACTTACAATAAAGCCTTGCTATAAATACTGATAAACTGTTCTCAAACAGATGCTGGCTTTTTCATTGCAATAAGCATGACTCACTTAAGAAGACTGATTTATGATTCATTCCTTGGATTGCTCAGAAAGGAGGCCACAAGATGCTGTGTGAACTTTTGTCATCCACATAACTCAGGTTCTTGCTGGCTATTAACTAACGGAAAATCAAGCACATATTTCTGCAAGGCAGGTCGCTGTATTGAAATGTTGCTACTAAGTTCTCATAGGAGCAAAGATGCTTGGATTACTCATTCATCCTTGAGTTGTATAACTGTGTTCAAGGCAGAGGAGCTGAACTCTTTTTATTCTGATCTTTCCTTTAAAAGACCAAGTTAGTGTTTAAAGTCCTTTCATATACTTCACCATGGCTTCTTGTCAGCCTATATATCATTGTGCAATTAGCCTGAAAGAACAGTGTTGCTAACAGATATTACAGTTTAATGTCTTTCCCCCTCAGCATATTACTGAGTCACTGCTTCTCTCTCACCGAATCAGCATTGGATTCCCACACCTCTTTCAGGGCTTATCTATATTTCTGTCCACCCCCCGCTTTCCACCAGGAAAACCCACTGCTCACCATTGAATCGGAGCAAACATTCATTGGGTTTTCTCCAGATTGATGTTTGCTCAAATTTCATGCTAAAGAGAAGTTTTTATATGGGAAAGCCATTGGACAAGCTAAAAACCACTTGGACTTAAGGTTTCTTGACTCAGGACAAGTGTGGACGGGTCCTTAACTGGTGGCATTGTAACCAAGGATGTATTCAGTTGTGAATCTAAAGAATAGTTCAACATAACAAACACGAGGTTAAATTAATCCTGAGGTTGTGAACTCTGTTGTTTCATGTTGAGGAAGCTGCAGGCCAAGTTGTGTAAAGGAACACCACATGCTGTACACCTATAAAAAGTTCCTATACGTGTGACTATAATTGTGAATCAATATTCTGGCAATATGAAGCATTACACTAGTTCAGTATTTTTAGTACGCAAGTTCACAGCCTCTTTCTTGGGTAGTCTGGATTTGATAGGTCTAACCAGGGCAGATTCACAAGGCTTCTGTTGTGTCTGCTAATCTCCATGACTCTGCATGAATCTGTCTGCTCAGTAAATGTGATGGTGGTTTTCCAGTTAACCCAGCCTTCCAGTTAATCGTGAATGAGTAGCTGGATGGAAGAAAACAAACAATATTTTCTTTCTTTGGCTACTGATTGACCATTAATTGCCCTTTTCTTTAAACATAACGATTAAGTCATTTAATCATATGCACATTTGTAACAACCAAACAATCACTTCTCTGGCCCCAGTGCAAACTTCTAAACATTTTATTCTCCCCGCTATGATCCTTTCTCTGTTTTGGAAAAATTGGAGATTGGCCGGTGTCTTTTTAAGCTTTTGTTGTTGTTGTTTCTTTGGTTTAAACTCCTTATTCTGACTGCCTGCTTTATATTTATAGCTGGTCATGGCAGCATTGCAATGTATATAATATATTTATATTTATACATGAAGGACAGATTCCCCTAGTCCCCTTCACACATTACTTTAGTTCAGTGATCGGCAAACCTGGCCCTCCAGCTGTTTTGGGACTACACTTCCCATCATCCCTGACCACTGGTCCTGTTAGCTAGGGATGATGGGAGTTGTAGTCCAAAAACAGCTGGAGGGCCAAGTTTGGCTAGTTGAATACAAGGTGGACTGCACCACTTGCCCTGTTCCTACATTGCATGGTTTCCTCAGCCCTGCCATTCATGCACTGAGCATGGACAGGCTGCTTGCATAGACTTTCCCTATGCTCAATGTGTTTTCTTGCTCTCTTGTGGCTAGCCAAATGCCACTGCTCATTCCTGCTTGCCCCACATCTGCACCTGGAACCCTTGGGCAGCTCCCAGGGCCCCAGCATCCTAGCAGTGACCATGCTGGTATCTACCCTGCCTCCCTGAATTCTACCCCCCCCCCCCAGGTTGGTCACTCTAGGCATCTAGCTGCCCCTTTAATTTCCCCAAATACCCTCAGCCTAGCATTGCTTTGGAAGACTGTGAGAAAGTAAAAATGTAGCTACTGTGCAACCAGGTATCCTCACTATGGCAGAGGAGGAATATAATAACTAGGGAAGTTAGAGAATTCTGACTGAAGCAGAAATGGGGGCAGAAATTGCCACTGTTTGCATATTTGCTCATTGTCAGGACTGGATTTACTTCCTGCAAGTGCAGGTGGCAATTGTTGAGACCAAATTTCAAAGCTGCAAATATCTATCATTAGTCACGACTCCAGAGTCTAGAAGTCATCAGAGGCTGCAGAGTCTCCAGCTAAAAAGCTGGACCAGGTCTAGAGCTCCAGAGATGAGGAGACCACAGAACAGCCTTCTTTACCACCTGTACCAAGAGCCATGACATTCATTGGTGCCTTCCACTGAGCCTAAGGAGCCAAATGCCTCCTACATTACTTAACCAGTACAAGGAGTTCACTAGGCAGGTGACCATGTAGTGTAGGAGGGATGCTTGTCTTCAGGCCAGAGGGTTTGTCCTTTATGAGAGCTTTGGGCAGTTTCCAAAGGAGAACTCCCTAGTGCAGCTGATCCCAGCTGGTTATGGGGGCTTCAGCAGTGCAGGGCTCTCTTCAGTCAGCTGATTGTCCCTTCATGCAGAGAGCCATGTGCTTCACTTTGGAGCACTGATAATCAGTTGACCACCAGGGCTTTAAAGCACCTTGTAAATGCCTTTGCAGGCTATTCAGCAGTATTTGCAAACAACCTTTCAGCTCAGTCATCATATAGGACATCCCTGATATCATATATAATAACATCAGGTGGAGGGCAGGTTGCTTTACAAAAAGTCCTGGTGGGTGAAATCAGTGTGTTTTAGGTTAAAAAAATTATATGTTTTTTAAAATTGTTTTAGATGCCTTGAGTCCTGGTCTGTGAAGGTGGTTAATAATAATAATAATAATAATAATAATAATAATAATAATAATAATAATAACAACTACTTACATGTTTGCATCACCATGCAAATAGGGTAGGGAGAAGTGTGTGTGTCTCAGACATGTGAAGGCACTTGAGGTCACCTGCTTGCTAAAGCTAAGCATGTCTGGACCTGTAAAGGTAAAGGGTAAGGGACCCCTGACCATCAGGTCCAGTCGTGTCCGACTCTGGGGTTGCGGCGCTCATCTCGCTTATAGGCCAAGGGAGCCGGCGTTTGGTCTGCAGACAGCTTCCGGGTCATGTGGCCAGCATGACAAAGCCGCTTCTGGCGAACCAGAGCAGCGCACGGAAACGCCGTTTACCTTCCCGCTGGAGCGGTCCCTATTTATCTACTTGCACTTTTGATGTGCTTTCGAACTGCTAGGTGGGCAGGAGCTGGGACTGAGCAACGGGAGCTCACCCCGTGGCAGGGATTCGAACCGCCGACCTTCTGATCAGCAAGCCCTAGACTCTGTGGGTTTAACCCACAGCGCCACCTGGGTCCCTGGTCAGTACATTAATTCATATTTGAAGTTTTATTTTCATCTCAGATGGAAACTTTTTTTTTTAAGTCATTCCTCTGCCAAAGAAACTCTGGGGAATTCTTTCCTGATTTCCCAGATTTCTTTGGAAAATGTCATTTCAGTTGAACTGATACAAAACTGATAAAATTTAGTAGATAATAGTCTTTTGCTCATGTACTCATTCGTACTTAAGAATATAGAAGTAATTCAGGCTCCCTAAGAGAGCTGAAAGGTTCCTTATAACTACCTTGCTGAATGCACGTTCCCCAAGGCATCTCTCTAGAGGAAACCACACAGAACCTTTAGGAGAAGAAATTAATGTGAGCATTGAGCCCGAGGGGCAATGTTTTGCAGGGCCCATAATTGTGAGGATTTGGCGCTCTGATTGTTTTATTCCGTTGTTTAATGTTTTCAATGCCATACAAATCTGCAGTTAAATCAAACTAAAGATTACAACTGAAATGGGAAAGTGACATTATTTTCAGTTTAAAGGCTGAGTTATACCAGTTCATCAATTATCAACACTGAGTGGTTCTGCCAGGAAGGAAGAAACTTTAATATCTGCTGTTGAAAGCTTGCAAAGAGATTTATGGCTGGTACAATGGCAGTGGTGGTGGGGGGAAAGGAGTGCTTTAGCAAAGGCATGTTGAGGAGAGTGGGATGATGAAAAAAAAGTGCGTGGCAAGAAGACTAATGAAGGAGACGTTTATAAGGGTAACTCCACTTCTTTTGCAAATGCCTAGAATGCATGCTGGGGAAAGCTTTCCCTTGATGAAGCTTACGGTGCTTTTGGAGGGATGAGTAGCACTTTCTTTTAACTATTCTCTCTTCTTTCCCCCTTCCAGCAATTGTAATGGTCCTGAATAGCATGAGTGTCAGCTGGAGTGCCCGCATCCAGATTTTCCTAACCTTTTGCAAGCTCGTAGCAATTTTGATAATTATAGTCCCTGGAGTTATGCAGCTAATTAAAGGTATGAAGTGAAAAGTAAATGCTATTTTAAGTGCTTTTTATCTCCCCCTTCCCACCCTTGTCCCTACCCATATAGTGCTGAGGCCAGCAAAATCTCTTAATTAGTCTCTGCTTGTTCAACTTAAGCTCCATACTGTCATGTAAATAACTGGAAGTGGAACTATGCTGAGAAGAACTTATATTTACAGCAGCATGCTGATGAGAGCATATTGAGGCTGGATCCATAATGTTTTAAATGAAGGACCGATGAGTTGCTCCTCTCAGCAAAAAATGTATTAGAAGGGTAAATACTGTACATTGGAATGGAACTTTAAGTCACTTGTGACGATAGGACATTCAAACAACTATTTTGTACGGCATTCTATTTAGCTCTCTCTCTTTGTGCTTGTGCATGTGTGTGTGTGTGTGTGTGTGTGTATGTTTGTGTGCGCACGCGTGCACACAAACAAGACAATACATAATCTGTGAGCAAAACTCTTCCACAATGCTTTTCATTCATCAAATTCCATTGCAAAATGTGTGCTTTTATGTTTGCATGCACCATTGAATGCTCATTGCTATATAATTTAGAACAGGGCTGAAGGGGACTTCAAACCCATGGGACAAATTCAGCCCTTGAGGCCTTCCTGAAATGCTTCTGCCTCTCTGGACTGTGTTTCTTGAACTGTGATCATTCCTGTTTGCCTGAATAGAGAGATGTGTCTGTGTAAACCTCTGACTTTAAATACATCTTCTTGTGCAATCCAAACCCAGACAAATGGTGATTAGTAGCCTATGGATAGATGAAACAAGCCAAGTTCAAACAATAGCTTTTAAATCTGATTTGTTTCAAGTAACTGCACTTGATCTAAAAGGATAAACTGTGGTTAATCTAAAAGGAGGGTAGAAGTTTCCAGGTTCCTTCATTTGGCCATGAGAAAAGAGGAAAGGAGGAGGATTCTGTGAACCAAGGCACATGGAGAGTTATTTCATAATGCTAAACTGTGGTTATGAGTTACATCCAAACACAGCCAAACTCTTGATTTATAATTTTCCAGCTTCTTCCTTCTTCCTACAGGTTTATACTCCCACTGATTGACTTTCACTTTCAAAACTTTTCTCAGCTTATTTCTCTGTGCTGTTTAAACAGATGGCTAATTCTTTTAATTAAGGTTTACTTTGAATATAATAAGATAATCCATGTGCCAGCTGTTTTTAATACCATATGTTTATGGATATAATGTGAATAACTGTTATTGTATTGGAACAAACTGCAGTTTCCTGTTACCGGTACATCCAAATACGAGAACCATGGTTTGTATAGGCTGCAGTAAATTAACAAACCATGATTTGAAACTATATTATGACAAACTTTTCACAATTTTCCATATTCGGATATACAGTAATTGAAAACTGCAGTTTGTTCCAAAATGTAAATGGAAGTTTCATATTTGCCTACTTTGCATATGGAGGAGGAAAAGGGAAGCTGAAAAGCCCCAGGAGCTGCTGAAATTGGTGCATGGCTACTCTCTGTGGTGAACCACTGAACTTCATGTGACAGCCTTTGTAGTGAAGAGCCTGCCAAACTGACCCTACCGACCCAGGCTCACCACTGGATCTTTCTAGACTGAAGGGACTGTCAATATATTCCTTTTCTAGCTGAGCCTTGATTGAGCAATAGGCCTCCCTCAATTCTACTGTAGATTAATAATAGGGAGAAAAAATTAACTGTGCTGGAAGAACATTTCTTAATATTACAGGATCTTTTTGCAGTGTCCAAATGACGCCCATAGCATTTTTTGGACATTTTCAGTTATAAGTTGTGATGGATATAGCTTTAAGCAAACATAAGCTTATTTTTGGAATTCTGGCCACTCCCCCTCCCTTCTGAAGTAGAAAGTTGGGGAACTGCATTCCGGAAGTATAACTGTGCATGTGCTCACCAGGAAGGAATTGTTTTGTCAGTACGTTTTCCTTGTTAGCTGTTCTTAAAAATTAGCAGAACTGCTTTCAAAACAGTCTTCACTGGGAATTGGGGTGAGAGGGTAAATATTCCAAACAGCTGTGGGACATACAACCTGTTAAATGTTTGTAGCCACCTCCTGGGTCCTATTTCTAATATGTTTAACCTTAGGTTTGGTTCTGATAGTACTGATGTTTGTTTAAATATAATGTGGCTTTTGCTAATTATTATGTGGCATGTAGTATGTGAAACACCTGCAAGAATATAGCCATTAGCTTGAATGATTATGGCCCTTGTTTACTGAAGGCACTACTTTTGTATCCAGTGTTTCAGTAGTTGTTACTTCTTGTATATTATCTGTTACCTGATCTGTGACATTTATTGCAAACTTGCAAGAGCTTTGTTGAAGTCAATGGATGGTGTTCATTTGTAGCCAGCCAACAGAAGGATGCCTCTCTTCACATGCTTTGATGTCCCATTGGTCTAAACTTAAAGCAGGAGTAGTCAACCTTTTTATACCTACCACCCACTAATGCATCTTCCTTGATGGTAAAATTTCCTTACTGCCCACCAGTGCTCGATGGAAGGAGGATTCAGCTTGTGCCGTAGAACCCCCTACTGCCCACCTAGAATCCTGAAGCGCCCAGTAGTAGGCGGTAGGGACCAGGTGACGACCCTGGTCTAAAATATGAGGGGCTGATTACTGGTACTAAGATGGAATTAGAATGATTTTTTTAAAAAAGAAAAACAATAAATGGATTTATCTCATGGGTGATTATGCTGGTGATTTGCACTCTTTGTAAATTGCTGATATATATTTCAATCTGCTTTTCAGGAGAAACTCAGCACTTTAAAGATGCATTTGTGGGGAATGCAGCCAGTGTCAAGGGATTGCCTCTTGCTTTTTATTCAGGAATGTATGCCTACTCAGGCTGGTAAGTGGTATGACAGGTTGGATTACATTGAATGCCTGACCACTGTATGCTCAATATGCTATTAGTAATCTCAGTCAAACTGATGCCTCTTTTAAACCTGGAGCATGGCAGGAGTCTATGGTATAGATGTTAAGCTTATGAGATAGACATAAGTGCTCTAGCTTATGTTTTGTATGCAGAAGGTCCCCAAATTCATCCCTGGCATCTCGAGGTAGGACTGCAAGAGACTCCTGTCTGAAACCCTGGAGAGATACTGCAGCTCAATGCAGAAGACAATGGCTATCTAAATGACCAGTGGGTTGCACTTTGTATTGCTTGACAGTGCACTCTTGTGTGTGTGTTTCCTGACATAGGCACCTATTAAATTCAATGTGACTTATTTCAGGATGAGTGAAATATAGGATGGTAGCCTAACTTTTCCTGGGGTGGGGCCCACTTACAATTTCCTGGGAGATTTTTAGGCACTCTGAGGTGTACCGAAAAGCCTAATCTGCTGTACAGAGTTACTATGAGTATTAAGTAACAATTATATTGCATGTGAAAAAATTCTACATTGGTAATAAATTGATTTAAACTTTGCTTTTATAGGTTTTACCTCAATTTTGTTATTGAAGAAGTAGAGAACCCAGAAAGGTATGTTCTTACCCTCACTTCCTTTTTATTTTTATTTTTTATATTTTTTATTTTTAAAAAACCCTGATCTTAAAAGTCCCACTGCTCTAGAAAATAAATTAATAAACCTATGCTCTTTCAGATAATCTTGCATGCCGGTCAGGTTGCTTTCTCCTGGCAATGATGGTATCAGTTTGAATGTGCTTTATTTGAAATTTTGCTAATTATTAATTGACCTGACCTGCGTAGGTGTGTATCTTTTCTTGTGTACTGAAGACAAAAGGAAAGCAGTTCTCCCCATTTACAGCATGTCAGCAATTTTCTATGGGAAACTTGAATAGATGCCTCTGACATGTCACTGGGAAAGGATAAGGCTTTGAATGCAGATTTCACAGCATATTAAATGTTGATTCGGTGTGCATAAGGTTGCTCAGTCATAATGTGATCTCAGCTACACTAGACCCGATTTAAATTTGTCACGTGGAATACATCCATGGAAGTGTTCCATGTAGCTGCTGTTGTGGATGGAGGTTAATACTGAATGGATGTATAGTCATCTTGACTGGACTTTAGTGTCCAGGGGTCCTTACCTTTACCTTAACTAAATGGATTTGTGTGGATATTATGTGAATGTGACTCTGGCCCCACCACTTGCCTGAAGCCCCAGGTTACCCTTGAGGAAATGTGGGTCTCAGGATAATAAAAGTTCTCCAACTCTGATGTGTAGGGTTGCCTATATCCCTCCTACATGGCCTTGCTGTCCTGATATGCTGGCAGCCCTTTGATGCAAGGGTGATGCTGTGGCCCTTCAGTCTGTGTAGGTGGGCTATATCAGTGTGTTGTCAGTGTGGTCATCCCACATTAGGTGCATTGCTATGTGAGCCCCATGTTATCACATTTAATTGGGTCAATTGGGCCCACCTAGTCTTATCTGGCTATTTCAGCCAAAATGGATATACCTAGAAAAAAAATGTAGACTAGCTAGAATTTGACAGAGTGTTGCTGCACATATGCCATTGTTGCTTCTCTCTTGTTCGAAAGCCATTGGGGTACTGTAAAATATTCAGCTGAATGCTATTATGGAAAATAAAGTGGAAGACAATGTGTTTAATTCTGCATTTGAGGAAGTATTCTCCATATGAAGTTAGAATGTTGGGGGGGGAAAATTCAGGAATATTGAAGTAACCATAAGCAGACTCCCTCCAGTTACTGCTTGTGATACAAACAGAAGCCTTTGTAGCAGCAGTAAATCAGAAGTGTTGGCTTCGTTACAGAGTCCTGACACAGAACCAATTAAATCAAGCAGCGGTTATTACTTTAAATTTAGTTTCTATATGCACTAATGGGAAGATGCAGCATAAGATTCTATCAGCACATCTGCATCCCAAATAGTTGAGAAATTTTTCCAGCAACACAGAAGAATGAAGTGCTTCTCTGACTCAAGTGGAGGAAAGGCTCTTGATGATTCAACAGCTCAGTACCAACACCCAATAAAAAATCAGAGCTAGTCTTTTTATTGGCTTCATTCCTCTTTGGATGAGGCCTCTAATGCGGAACAACTGGAGATGCAGAGCTTAATTATTTGAACAGGCAGGTTTGAGGCTCATAGCCACAGGCACAGTTTTGTATCACTATCTTGTTTGCTTTGCTGTAGGTGTTTTATTTAAATCTCCCACAGAGTTCACACTGTACAGGACTTCTCTGTAGAACATCATTGTGGAACTGTTGCTATTGCCATAAAAAGGAATATAATTCTTCCAGATGTGTAATTTGTAATATTTTGTGAAGAGCTGTAGATGCAAATTACTGCCTGGAACAAGGAAGTGTATAATGATCCTTCTGTCTCGTGCTGTGCCAAAGTAAATGTTTGCCTCAAAATCAGTCACAGTTGTATGTTTCCAGGTGCACTTCACCATGTAGAATAACTGGCAGCTGGTATCCTATAATCAGTTCATGCTCAAACAGTGATAATTAACCTTCTGCAACATTTAGGGTGACAGAGTGCCTGAAAAGAACTATGTGGCAAACACATGATATTTACACCTCAAAATAGTAAATCTCCATGGCATAGGGAGATGTTGAATCAGTAATTTGGTACAGGGATATGTGGAATCATTTGAAGAATTATATCTGTGGCTGCTTTAGCCTGCCATATTCAATTTTTCCTTGCTTACTTCACTTGAAACAATCCCATACAAACAGGTTGTGTTTTCTGTTTTTCCAATGGAGAGATTAGGGTGGCAGATACTGAGTTTCAAAAGGCCATCTTTTGAATCCATGACTGGGCAGCTGTTTGCATCCATAACCAGTATTGCATTTATCAGAATACTAGTGTTTTGGGAACCTTGACCCTTGTCAAGACTGTCCTAATTGACAATGGCATTATATTGTATCCCCTCCCTCATTTTTTTTTTTTTTAGACCTTCATCCTACCTATGCTGCATATTGGAAGGACCAGCTCCTTTGAGTTTGTTCTGTGGAGTATAGGGAAGTGGAAACCATAATGAGATTTCTCTGTTGCACCATATACCATTTTTTTGCTTATTAAGGGAAATGCCATTTCTAGGACTGATCTCAGTGTTGTAGCTTAGAAGTCATTGTTCATAACTGGAAACATTGGTGCAAATATATTTCCTGGGACATTAATGGGGGAAAAGTACAGCATAACTCATCACATTTGACGTTGTTTTGACCTTTGTAGTAGATTGTTGTGTCATTTTGTCTGTTACAGGCAACTCTCCAAAGTAAGCATGGGATAAACCTGGAATGTAAACTTTAGGCATTAGTTTCTTCAAAACATTTTGCTGCACAAGAGTAGAAAACATTGGCTAGTTTGGAATTCACAATTTAAATCCAGGTGTATTTGAGGTTTAATACATTACTACAGTTTGATTTAGCGTATTTGTGAAAGCTGCATACGGAATATACCACTTTGGTGTATTGGTGTTTGTTATTTCCTGGTTTCTCAAGTACCGTAATTACCGTACACAGGATAGGAACATAGGATGCTGCATACAGAACATACAGAGTGAGACTATCGGTTCATCTAGCTCAGTATTGTCAACACTGACTGACAGTGTGGCTCTGCTGGATTTTTTGATAGGCGTTGTTCTCAGCCTACCTGGAGATGCCTGAACCTGGGACTTTTTTTTCATGCAAAGCATGTGCTCTGCATTGAGTTACAGCCTTTCAATTAAATTAATGAAGAATACAATAATGAATAATTTAATGAAGTGAATGAAGAACAATGATCCAGTATGAATGGTGCAAACTGTTGATTCACATAATGAAGTACATGAACTACCCGCTTAAAAACATCTATTTCTACACATTTAGGGCATTTTAAAATTAAAAAAATAGGTAACATTAAGGGGAGAATGAAACCTTAAAATGAATTTCAGGAAAAGTGCTGCAATTATTTAGCGTTAAGGTGAAAATCCAGTGTTGTCACTATAAAAGAGTAAGGGCCTAAAAATAAATAAAATGGAGAGACCCAAGGGCAAAAATTCTCAATATCTATAAAAGCTAAAGCTGAAAACAGTTTCTCAAAAATTCCCTTGTCATAAACCCTTGCTAGAATTTGTGGCAAAATGTACGTAGAGCAATTCCTTGTTTAACATGAAAGTTTGCAAATGTTCTGTTTCCATTTGTTAAATAAGTTTGAGGCCATCCAGGTAATCAATCATTGTTTAAAAAGTTACACTGTGCAAAGAATGTATTATTGAGATGTATAGTGTTTGTAAGCCTACTCTCAGATTGATAAATCATGTCTAGTGCCTGTTGGAATACAGAGAATGAATTGCTTTGCTATGACCTTGGGGTGTGAGATTAGTCAGTTTGTCTATTAGGCTTTTCCAGTGTTCTTCTCACTTCATTTATTCCTTCTGTTCTTTGGAGCCAAGATGCAGCAGACTTGGAGCAAGTTGCCAGGGCTTGATATAATCACTCATTTTGGGAAAGCAGAGTATCAGAATGGCCTGAATGATCTTTGTGGGTTTTTAATATCAGATTTAAATAATCTGAGTGTCATATTTAATTATGCACTGTCTGCTTCCTATTTATATTAATTAATGGCTGAAAAGTCACACATCTTGAGTCAATGAGAAATGAAAAGACGAAGCATAATACTGAAGATATTTCCAGACTTGAGGAAGGTGATGTTGACATAGATAAATGAAGAGATGAGCAGCTTCCCAAATGTCACAGTGCTTCCAACATGTTGGTGAATTCCAGCCCTTTAAAATTTTTGGCATGCTGCAATCTGATGTACTATCATTCTTAGTTAAATCAATACTCACACGATACTTTAAATATCAAGCCTGATAGGTCTAACTTCGCTCACATGCCTTGAGCTCTTTTGAAAGGTGGACAGTGACAGAATAGGAACTGTTGGATGCTCAATGTTTTAGAAACATAATTTACTTTGGAGCCTAACTGGTAACAGTTCACCTTTGGAAGTCTTGAAGCTTGATTGTGTCTTCTTTTGAATATAGGGCTGATAGCGTAACCCCATAAGTGTCCCAAGAAAAAAAAAAAGGCCGTCCTGTTTTCTCTCACAAGAGCATGGCAACCATTTTGGGTGGTATGATCTCACATGATTTCATATTGAGATCTCTTTGTTATCATTTCATTGAGTGGGGGGTGGGGGCAGAGCATCCCAGGGTGTTTTGACTTGCCAAAATCTAGAGCCTTGAATCTACTGCACTCTGCCATAGTGCCTAATTTCTAGACATACATGCACACTCAGCTATGGGACACTCCCAAGTACCAAGGGGTAGAATGGGGTTGCCAGAAGACAGTAGGGTGGCCATGCATTGCGGAGGACTGCACTCTCTATTTTGAGGGCTGTTCAGTCCAAGCCTAGTTTAAAGATGAAGAACCATAACAAGAGGAGCCCATCAACAGCTAGCAGCTTGTGGCCTGCGGTCCAAGCAGATACACAAATCACCCAGTGTCTGCCACACTATGGTGAAGTGTATGTATTTCCCTTAAAATTTGTGTCTATATTTATAGATGACCATATGGGATTTTAAATGCAAATTCATATCCTCTTTTGGGTGATGCATGACTGGCTGGTCTTGAAGAGAGAAGCAATATGCTGCCTTTGTGCACTCCTTTATTTATAATAATACTTTATTGTGGTCCAAAGACCCACAAAACAATTTCAAAACAAGATAGTTAAATTACCAGACAGACAGATGGAAGAAACTAAGGCAATCATTTTGTTTTATCTAGGGCATAATGATCTTGTTTCTTATAACCTCCGAAAGAAACTTTGGCCACGACCAGTGTAATCTCCTTGATCTGTCTTCCCAAAGATATTTAATATGGGAGGCTTCAGATTTTTCCGGCAAAATTTGCCAGTAAGGGTTTGTCAGTTGATCCCTTGCTTGCTCATACAGTATTACTCACAATGCAGTAGAATATGCTTCAATTATTTAACATGTTGCCTTTTCTCCCATTTAAAGTCATGGGTTCCCCCAAATAATCCTGGAAACTGTGGTTTGTTAAGGGTGCAAATTGTACTCTGTGAGGGGGTAAACTACATCTTGCAGAATTATTTGTGGGGAAGGTCATGATTGTTAAAGTGGGGTGTTATAAACATGCTTTAAAAGTAATGTGGACATGAGCTTCTTCAGCAGGTAACCTCTTCAGAGGATATGACACATCGCTAGCCCTCCTCCTGTAGGAATGCATATTGTATAATGATAACCTTGTAATGCAGAATGGATCTTCTGGTTGGATCCAGCTTAGAGCTGTTTATCTGCTGTTGGTAGTTTGGGGATATTTATAGATACATGTGAACGTTAGGGAGGCCATAATTAATGGCAGGCAGGTCAAACTTGAAGTGAGTTTTCCTTGTCTTGAAGTTTACACCTCTCTGCAATTTCCTGAGACTGCTTCTGAAGAATTTGTTAGGTAGTTTCACTACATCTTCAGGAATTGTTCCTACATGAAGGTCTGTATGTATCCTCACTTAGTTATAGCTGATGAGTGAGATGCCACAAGTGAGATGGCAACTCACCTATAGTGGGAAGTAGTGCTGGCAGTAAAACCACATAACTTTAAATACTAAACATTTCCCTCACCACAGGCAAGATCACAGGAAGGCACAAGAAGAAAGCAAATGCACTACATACAAGTGCCTGCAGCACAAATCAGCCTAGATGGCTCAAACAAGTGATGCAAGTCACATGCTAAAGAGACCAGATGAGACAAGACAAAACAAAATATTACTTCTGGAAAGTCTCAATCACCAACCAGATTAACTTGAGGAAAATTCCTTATCAGCGCCAGATAACATTGATTGATCAGACTTTGCACATGAGTAAAACTCATTCATTGAGTCTTTCAAGGAGTGCATTTCCATACTACCCTTTCACTTTCTTTGTTTTTCACTGAATGCACACACTAAGAAGTGACATAATGATCTAGTCTAGGAGTGTGGAATCCCAGGTTGTTGCTGGACTGCAAGTCCCAGCATCCTTGACCTTTAGCCATGTTGGCTGGGGCTTGTGGGTGTTGGAAGTTCAGCAGCATCTGGAGGGCACCAGGATCCCCCTTTCAGATTTTCATCAAAGTTAAGTACCTCTCTATAGAGGCAAACTCTATCAAAATTCCATTGAACCTGAGGGTACTTAATTCTTAGTAGACATGTATAGGATTACAGTGTGAGCCCTGATTATTGAGTAGGGAGTTAAGCAGGTAGAGATGAAACCTTATATTCAAACATTTGGCATAGCATTTTTCAAAAAGGAAATATTGCTCTTATCTATTGAGCATATGAAGCAAACTTTAGCTGGATTAACATGAATTATAAGCTGTTCCTTAATAAGCAAAATTATTTTTTCTTTTCAAATCACATATGTAAATGTTTGATGAAAGGAACAAGCTATATTTTTCTCTTTGTGCATGGAAATGCCCCTTACATTAAAGACACTATGTGTTAAATATTCATGCTGCCCATGAGCTATCATCAAAATATTTTTTTTTGTCTTTTAAACTTCTTATTGAGACTAAGTGCCCTGTTTTAAGGAATAGTTTGAGTACCCTGTGCTTAATTGTGTGTGTGTGTGTGTGTGTGTGTGTGTGTGTGTTGTTCGGCTTCACATATGCATAAAAAATACATTTGGCTCAAAGTCAATTTGTCATTCCTCTAAGGCCACAATGCCAAGTAAATGGTGTAAGAATGGTAGGATTATATTGTATATGTTATCTTGAGGTAATCAAAAGTGACATACATTAATCCCTCAATGCTATTCTATAGCTCATTTGCTCATGTAAATTTAAAAGGTGTCCAGGTACCTTAAAATAAAATTGAAGGGCAAGGCTGACAGTATTTCCTTTCACTTTTATTCAATATGGTTTATGGTCTAGAAATACTTTTAGGCTTTTATATCAGGGTCAATGTAACTAGCTGGGTTGTTTTTTTAAAGTAACTCTTTCACACATAAATCTTAAATAGATGTTGACTATTACCTGTGCAGCACACATAGAACTATTCGAAATCCTTAGGCCAGAGGTCTAGACTGTACAAAAAATAGCCTGGTTCCCATTAAGCTATGGCTTGATCAACAAACCACAATTTGTCCTAATATATGGTTATGTTTTCCAGCTGCTCTTGGTTTGTGCCATTGTAATTTGGTGGGGTGTGACTGGGTTCACATGTTAACAACCAAGCCAAAGATAAATAAAATAAAATAAGGTTGTATCAAAGGTTTGTATTCAAACAACAAACATCGAGCCGTATCCAGTGCAAGACACATTGTGCTAGCAGATGGTGCAGTTTAAAAGGAATCCAGTGCAACAGTTGTGCTAGTGGGAAGCTTGTTGTACAACAACAGATTGTGAAATCTGCTGTGCCACCATCTTTGGCCGTGTGCTTGTGTACACTCTTACGCTGCAGAATCTGGTGCACTGGTACTTGTGTTTCGCTTGCACAACAATGTTCCACCACTACAACAAGTATACTGCTAAGTTACTTTAACTTAGCACTACATAGATACAACTCCCTGTTTTCCAGATTGTGATTTTTTTTTAGCAGTAAGCATGCCATAGCTAAACCTCTGGGCTGGGTTCACTCATAACACCATGCCTTGACTTAATAACCATAGATTAGTGTTATGTGCAAACCAGACCACCCTTTCTTTTGCACTGTACTGGAAAGTGCTATATTGTTGTATGTGTGTAGATTTGATTGCATTTATTTTATAAACATTTCTATAGTACCCCTTTGCTCCAAAAAAGAGCCCCCCAAACAACTTAGAACAATAAACATTGATAAAATACTGAAGAACATTGAAACCAATATAAAACAGTTAACAAGGCCATAAAATAATGATGGAACAAATATATCTTAGCTATTCATCTAAAGGACTCTAGAAGGTCCACTTGAATCTTCCTTTGTAGGATGGCTATACCACCAGGCAGAGTGAGGTAGCTGCCTCGGGTTGTCAAATTCTGGGGAGTAATGGCAGTGAGATGTTGAACAAGAGAGCTGTGTGTCACTTGTAGACTGCCCATGTGCCTCCAAAGCTAGACTGCTACCCTCAGGTGTAGTGGAGGAAGCTGTCCTATAAGTAAAATTTAATTGCTAGAATTATAAGTAAAATTTATTTTTTTTTGTTTATAAGATTTATTGGCATTTTTCTTAATACAACAAAAAACCTTTACCCACACCAACATTAATACACATACACAGCAAATATAAACATAGAACAAATACAGACATTGTCAAGTTTCTTCTTCTGTTTTAAACCTTCTCTTTGGAAAAAAAAAAAAAAAAAAAATCTATTGCCTAATCTTGACCATGACTTCCCCTGCCTTCTCACCTGTGGTTTTATATTCTAGTCTATTCTTTAACCGCTTCTTATAAACATTTAACATCATTTAATATTTAAAATATACTCTTCTTTCTCATCTTAATCAATAATTCATCATATACTAATTTATTAATATTCACACATCATCTTGGATCCTCATATCTTATTCTTATCCAATTCCTTACTAAATCTACTATCCAAACGTCTGCTGCTAGTAACATAAAACTTCAGATATCTCCCTCCTCCTTTAAAGACATAAAAAACTATGTTCCTCGCCGGTCTTCACACTCGACCTATCTCGGGTCACCATATCAAGCCATTTTAAATACTGTATAATACTTCATCCCACACCCCTTCTATCAATGTCTTTCTCCTGTTGATACCAGAGCTGGTTTACAGTCCCTCTTCTTTTCTCAAATAGCCACAGATCCAGGCACAGTCCAGAACACTCCCCACCAACGAACCTCAGGGCCTCCATCTCACGTTCTCCCGGCTGCTCCGTCTCTCCAAACAGTCCAAATCTTCTTGAATATATCTTAATTCTTCGTCCCATGCCCTCGAGCTCACACCTCGGGGGCTGGATATAACACGACTTATCCCAGTCTTGGGGCTGCCACCCCCAAAGACCTGACTTTTTCCCCGGAGTCGCCCTGTCGTCTCTCTCCATCTTCCCATCAGCCCTCTCAGTTCGTTGTAGAAGCTTTCTTCCAATGTATCAAAAAATTTAAGAGCCTCCTCTGTGGGAAATTCGCCTCCTTCAGTCCCCCACAACAAGGCTTCCCACCCTCCGATAAAGCAGCTCCAGCCTCAGTTCAAGAGCCTTTGTTCTTCTGTCAAAGTGGTGTTCAAAGCAGTTTGCAAGCAAAGCTCAACATAGTAGCGAGGGGGTAGGAATGAGTGTCGAGTTACATTTCCTGTCTCTATGTCCTTCCTCTTGCGCAGATTGTTTTCCACCTCGCTCAAAGCTTCTCATCGCCATTTTCCCGAAATCAGGATGCAAAGACCAAACTTTTAAACGGAGATATCTTTCACTCCTTTACTCCCCTTGGGAAATTTTGACAGTCTCACTCTTGAAAATCCATACTTTGTATCAATTTAGTAGCAACAGTCTCTCAAACTGGTTAGCTTTTCCGGACCAGAGGGAGGGAGGCAGGCTGCCTTTCTTTTCCCCCCCGTATCGTCTCCAAACAGCATATTAATTAATCCCGTCTCGTACTTACGACCACCGGGTTCTTCAGCGCTAAACATCATAGGTAGAACTTCAACGCTCGTAGCGGGCTTTGCCGCCGCATTGTCCCCCCGGTTAGGGCATCTCCCCTATGGCCCGGCTAAAATTTAATTGCTAGAATTTGGGGTGAAAAATACATCTCTTTATCCTGGATCATCCCATAACAAATGGAAGCTGGAATACACACACAAACCTAGCCTGTAGTCACATGGCATCCTGTAGGGATAAAATATTCATCCGTTTTGCCTCTGTTGCAGTCATGATGCATGAAATCTTAGCTTTTCTTCTCCCAGTCCATCTATTTGGAGTGTGGGGTCCATTGCATGTTCAGGATAAGTTGTGGTAGTCTTCCAAGAGTAGGTTGGAATGAGCATTCTGTTTAACTGAGGATCTTCCCTACATCAGACCAAGCATGATGACTAATCCAACCTCTGGTAAAATGCATAGGACTGGATATGCCTAGGTTACTAAGCTAGTAGCACTTAATTTCCACTGATTGAAATTGATGAGACTTAAGTCAGTATAACTAAATTTTCACATTCATTTTAATGTTCATAGATATGATTAACTTAGTCTGGATTCAATGCCACATACATACATCCTCCTGAAGCATTGGGAAGAGGGCAAATCAAACTCTTAAACACAGTGAATATGAGCTTTACCCTGTCACTGTTCTTGTTCGCTTCACCATCTGAATGGGAAACCTTTTATATCCATGGAGGCTCCTTGTGCATTTTTGAACCCTGCATAATTGGGGCTAGTGTGCCTGCCCCTGCTGCCCCTCTCCTGTGTTTATATTGCCCTCTTCCTAATGCCTAAACAGGACTATAGTTTAATACAATTCTGCGTTTTATTAGAGATTAATATTCTTCAAGCCATAAGAAATTGAGGCTTTGACTGAAGTTTCAGAAGCAGCCAGCTCTTCATGCACTTGTAATATATTAACCAGAAAGAGAACATGCCCAGTATGATAAAAAAGCAGATTAACTTGGCAAGTACATTTTCTGCCTGTATAACCTAGTCATTATTAATCATAGTACAGTCACGTATAGTTGTGCAAATAGAAATTCAGCAAGTGTGTGTCTTATAAAACTAATTTCCTGAAATGAAAAAATATATTTCTTTCCAAAAGGAGCATTGTGAATGTTTTGCCCAGCAAATCTGGCGGGTGGCCCACCACTAGCATATTAATGATCTGTTTGCATTTCCATTACGGCCCTTTATCTTTAGAACTTTATAATTTACCAATAAACTCTTTTTGCAAGTTGGCATTTGAGCTTTAACTGGCCTTTGAAAAGGCCACAGGAGATGAGATAATTTGTTTGAAAAGTGACTATGGTAATGTTAATTTAAAATACCGTACTTTTCAGAATTTCACATTCGTTAATGCAATTTAATGTACACATCTGATCCAAAATAAGGCAACTTTTGGACTAAACACTCCATAAAGATTTTTAGATGGTTGAACAAAAGTGCAGTGTCTTTTATTTTTAACCCATTATTTCTGCCTGCATGATTATATACCATTCCCATTGTCAAATATTATACATAGATACTATGCATGTTCTCAAGCTGGCACTTATCAGAAGTATTGTTGTTTTGGTGGGGCTGCATGAAACAAACAGAGACAAGCATGTGATGGGACTGTTGAATTTAACTTACAAAACAGTTTCATTTGCAGCACAGTCCTAGAGATGTTTATTCAGAAGTAAATTTAGTGGGGCTTACCCCAGTAAATAAAAATACAGTCTTAGCGTGGCATGAGCTGTGGAGGCTGGTATAGTATTTAATATTTGTGTATTTATGTTCATTCTATTTACCAATATGGAGAAAATGTGAGGAAGGTGTTTCATTTTGCTATGTAGCCCTGTTGCTTTAACCAAAATGTACAGGAAGAAGACCACTGTACTATTGACTAAATAATAATAATAATAATCAAGAACTTGTTGTTTGTTTATTCCTTGGGTCCTACTTGGGCAACAGCAGTAGAAGGAGCCAGTGGTAGTTAATGCTACATAAAGCACAGATGGAAGTGGCAACAACTTCCTGCCAATGGCAGTAACAGTAATTACAGCAGATTGCGTAAACCAGATGGGCAAGCTAGATGGGGGCAATTAGCATGACAAAAGAAGGAAATGAAAATTAGGGTGGGGGTGTAGTAGTGTGTATGTGTGCATAGTGGAAGGGGGTGTCAAATGTTTTTGCTTTGCCTGCTTGACCAGAATGTGTATCTTTAGGGTACATCTGTTTGGCAGTTCCGAAGGGGGATTAGATATGCGTCCAAAGCAGTCACATCCTTGCAGTCTGCATGAACTAGTGACCTTGTCTCCTGTTGCGTATGCCCTGGGTCTTGGCAATATGTTTGTGAAGCGCGCTATAGAAATGGTTTATAAGAGCCCTGTACAACTTGTGCCACACTGAGTTGAGCATGGCCCCCTCACCATACAGGGTAGTCCAGAAAAGCTTGAGAAACCATCAGTAGTTGCTACCTGACTGAGACTGCAAAAGAAGGCATTTTGTGGTCACCTGGGTGGTTGATGCAGCATGGTCTGGCAGGCTGTTTCAAATTGGGTCACAATTTGAGAAGACCAATAATTGTAGTTGTGACTATAATATTTGGGATAGAGAGAGGTTTTTTTCCTCACTTTCTGTTGTTTTCCTGTTCTCTTGTCCTGATTTCAGCTTTCCATTTCTGGATTTTGTTGTCTGTGAAGAGAGTCATTGCTGTAATATCATATCATAGGAAATGGAGATTATCTCCAGCCGCAGCTTTAAGGCTTTAGTAATCTCAGTCACTGGAGGGTACTTCTGAAAAACCTATCTGATTTTTTTTTGAATTGCTTTTCTGAGAAAAGAGCCCAAAGCACTTTAAGATCAGATGACTTTCTAACCTCCTGTTTCCAGCTTCAACAGCAATTGTCTCTGTATTTAATGCAAAATTACAGGTGTGCAGGTTCTCTTTAGCAGATAGTTTGCCTTGTACACTTTATCTGTGACAAAGCGTGTGTTGATATGCCTGCCAAGGCTCCAGATGTCACCATGCCAATCTTCGGTCTGTGATCAGTGAAATTCTGGGCTGCATGAATATTCATTTCAGTCAAGATCTATTGTTTTGGTCATAACAAGTACGTACAAGATTAAAATGTTTGGAAAAAGGCTAATAGTATACAGTAGGGCCAGTCAAAAACCACAAGATCATTAATCTAAGTTACAGTCAAACACATGGACACCCACAAAGCTTTACATTGAAAAACAGCCCCTTTCTGGATGGGCAACAGCGGCAGAAGAAGCCGCTTGGGAGCTGGCTGCTCCAGAGTCTGCATGCCTCCTCCCACTAAGCTGCCCTACAGCTGGGGAGGAGGCAGCGGGCGGACTCTTTGGACAGCATGGAGCCTGTGCTCACTCAAGCCACAGCATCTCTCCCAGGAGAGACGCATGGCTCGGCTGCGCTGCAGGCCCCGCGGTGAGTGTCGCCTGGCATTTTGTCACCCCCGTGGTTACACCCGGTGCGGACAGCACCTACCTCATCCCCCTTCCTCTGCCCCTGATTGGCAAATTATTGTTTGCAAGCAAACACCCCTCCTCATGTCTTTTGGTGAGTCTGACCAATACTTGTGACTTTCAGCAACTCAGGAAAGAATTGAATCATGAGATCCCAGAACGCTGACAGGACCACTCACTGAAGCCAGTGGCTCGTTGTATTCACTTATTGGTCCAGATTCTGAATTCCTGTTTTGCAGCAGTGGTGTTGTACCATGTTGGACTGAATTTGTACTAGCAAGCAAATTTTTGGACCCGCCCCAATGCATACCAATTCCTCGAGTTGTGATTGGCTGCACCTCCCTGGTGATTGCAAACTTTGGAGCTAGCCGTGCTTCTGCTTTAAATGTGTGAAATGTCCTTGAATGCTCTCCAGTTTCTTGAGCATTTGAGTCCCCTGCAAAAGAGGTTTTCTGCGTTTCGGACCCAACTGAAAAATATCAGCAGGTGTGGAGTTACTGTATTGTTGCCCCAAGTATTTCAGTGGGTGTGGAGTTGATATTGCCTGCTGTTGTGAAATGCCCAAGAGAGCAGTGTGTGTTTTTCATTACTAATTTTAAATTAGCATCATTACAAATTTATAAAACTAACAATGAATAGCTTCTTTTCCCTTTGATAATCTTCAAATTCAACACAGGACTCCTAAAAATAGAGCTTTGTTCAACGTTTAACTAACAGAACTTTCTCATAGCCAAATTTTCTGATTTGCGGCAAATCCTGTTCTGCAGTATTGCTGCCCAGAAGATATCATGGAGAACTTGTTGCAATCAATGGATTACACTGGAAATTATCCAAGGTCAGGGATTTGTTTTACCTCCTTTCCATTGTTATGAGGTGGCCAGCAACCTGGGGCCAGGAACCTGTGGCTTTACGATGTTGCCAACTACAGTTCCCACCATCTTTGACTGTTGGCCATATGGCTAAGTCTGCTGAAGTCCAGTAACATCCCCTAAGCTAATTGGGTTGCTTCCTTGGCCCCCCAGTGCATGATTACTGCACAAAGAACCAGTCAAATGCTCAAGCTGACAGTAAAATGCATCACAACCTCTTGTGTTTCATATCCCTCATTTTCCCTAGCAAAAATGCCTGATGACTTGCTGCTATAAATTTTGCACTGAAGGGGGGGGGGGCAAAAAATAGTATGGATTTTTAGAATACCCATTTTAAAAAAGGGAACTTGTTGCTTGTTTAGTTTCATACAGCAGCACGAACTATTGCAGGACAGGTGGCTTCATATTTCATCTCTTGAGAGCCCATGGCATGCTGATCTCTCTCACAGAAACAGCGAAGGCTAAATTCCCTCTGTCAGCTATACTGAGCCGATTGCAGACAAATTGCTCTTACCTTGGCTGTTATGAAACTCTCCTGGAAGAATTTTTTTTTTTTTAAATCCTAGTAATTCTGAGAACGCAGCTGTGCAATCCTTTGTGAATCTTGTTGGGAATCAATCTAGACTTAGTACACGGAATTCCCTGGTAGAAAGATGAAGTTCAGAAATTCTGGAATAAATGGTTAAATTGAATTAAGAGCACTTTTAGATGAAGCTTATGATCATGTTAGGTCTTTTGCATAGCCAGGCGGAGTCCCCCCAAACCCCGGGCAGCCCCTGAGGGAAATAATGACACGGGACGACGTTCTATGGGATTAAAATTGGCCACAACTTTATTAAAATTCAGATGTAGGGAGACCTTGGCGCAGGCATTGGACGTTTATCCTTCCCAGCCCCCCAGCTGGGGTTCTGGGTAATTTCAGGGTTATCCAGCATGTGTGGGGATTGGGCTAGCTCTGGAGAACATATGTCAAGCAGGTAGCCCGCCCCCCGTTCGCCGCCGCTGGAGGGGGAGGGCAATGATGACCTCTGGGCGTATGGCCAATGCCTCCCCCTAAGACCTCTTTAACGGGAACCCTGGTATCATCGCCGCAATGGGGGCGGGGGTCACCGCCCCTCACCCCCCCCATTTTAGGTAGATGACTAAAGGATTCTGCCCAAGGCCTGCACCACCAAGTTGTGACGTATTGCTACAGGAAAGGCGAAACCTGCCAATGCAGGGAAAGTCCTTTCCAGCCCTTCAACAGCAACCTGACATAGCAGCGTCTGAGTGTCTGCGTGGCTGTGGAGAAGAAAAGGTTACTTGAGGAGTGGAGGGTGGGGAAGCTCTGAAGCCAACGGCCGCTTCCCAGGTATGACTCAACTTCTATTGTGTCACTGTGTATTCCTTCCTTCTACCTGGCCAATCCCCCCGGCAACACCTCCCCAGGCGTGATTGGGCAGCTGATGGAGTAGGTGGAGTCAAAGGTATCCAGCCCGGGAAGGTGGTGCCAGACCTCAACTGCCAGGAGCTGCCTCGTGATCCCAGGAGGCTACGCGCGACCACGCAAAATGCGCACCCCATTTGATGTGGGGAACGGTCATTGGGACAGTTATATTGGGTAGGAATATGAATTAAGAATTCCAGGGGAGGAGAAGGAGAACTGATCACTGAAGAATCCTACTTTGGAATGGAGTGATAGATAAAGACTGTTTTTTTATTATTATGTTGCTTTCTGCAGAGATTATGCATCCCTCCAGATACATGGAATAAATACTATTGACATTTTGTAGCCTTTTAAAAATTGCTTTTAAAAAGAATTGAATTCAGTGGTAAAAGTCTATCCTTTATATTTCATAAATATGGACGGTGCTTTTTTCTGGGGGTATGCAGGGTACGCATACCCCTAAACATTTTGTGAAACTTTGTACTTTTGCCCATTTACTGTATTTATTTTTCCCATGAAACGGTGATTTTCTTATTGTCAAAATGAGAGTACCCCTAAGCATTTTTTAAAGGAAAAAAAAGCACTGGTCGTGGGCATATTTGATAGCTCTCATGAATGTGTTAATTTGGTAGATCTTGAAACAGATGTCCCAGTGTAGGCTGCTCAGGGGCAAAGGATGACCTTCCTATTTATTTAAGCACTTGTGCTTTTAACTTTAAAGTACTGTACAGATGCATAGAAAATTAACCATTTGGCAGATGTAGCTTAGCACACAAGTGAGAAAGTCTGCACCTGCTGAATCAAATTGCCCTTTCCTATGCACCTGTTAAAGGTATAGGAGCCCTGTCTTCCTGTTCCCTATATACATGTTACGAATAAAAATTACTGTCTCCCAATCTCTCCATTGTTGCTTCCTCTTCCCCATCCTGCTCATCTGTAAACTCACTGTTCCACACCAGTTCTGTGCCCCCTATATTTTCAGTTCACAGACTCTGCCCCCCATCTTGCTCTCCATCTTGCTTCTTAAAACTCTTCCATTGTTCTCTCACACAGATAAGCTAGATCATCTTTAGGTGGGGGAGGGCAGTGAAGGTGTTTCCCTTACTCAGACTTCTGATGGCTTTCCCCATTCACAACCTTCTGGAGACCTCTGTATCTCTGCCATTGAGAACTGTTTGGGGACATAAGCATTCCTTTTGTCAAGTCCCAGTCTTGGACAGGCATTGCCTTAATGAAAACCGTAATAGTGGTCCCATCTGCAATATTCAGATAATCCATAACACTGTACATCACACATATAACATAAGGATCACTAAAGCCGTGTTGTTGGCCAAATAGAGCAGTAACCTTTAACCTGTGACTCACCTTTAAATCCAACCTTCAACACAGGGACTGACTTTTTCACCCCCCCAATCTTTCGTCTCTTCCCATATATATTTATTTCTTCAATCTGTCTTTATTCCCCACTTTTTTCTCTCCCTCTTCCATCTTTCACACAGCAAAAAAGAAGAAAATGGTTGCTGCAATGCTGACTGCAACCCACCTGTAGTTGGGTTGCAATCCACTTTGGGACCACAGTGGCCCATCAGTTGAAACTACTGATCTAGAGCAATGGTGTTATCCTAGTGAAGAAAGGCAGCCTACATGCTTATCTTTGTCTGTTCTCCAAATCTGATAAAGTAATTGATGGAGCCCTCAGAGCAATTTCCTGTGGCTCATGACCCTTGTTCTAACATGAGTAACAAACATACGGTACTCAAAGATGGCAACTGCTTAAAATGAAAGCATATTTCAGGGCTGTCCAAGGGTCATGCTACATATACAAGGCTACCTTGGAATTTCTTTGCTGTTGTGCATTATGAAAGAAGTGGAGTGTTTCTTGAAAAAAATCTTTAATGTGCTTCTGTATCATATTTGCTGAGAAATGTCCAAAGCGTATCTTTTCTCACTCTCACTCTCAAAGTGATTCATTTGTTTGCTGGACGGGCACCTTCACTGCAGCCCAATACTGTTAAGAAATCTGGCTTTCATTTCATTTCATTTCATCTCATTTCATTGGAGACTTATTTTAAACGCTAACTAATAAATGCCCCTTCAGGTACCTGTGGATGCCATTTTTTCTCATCTGAAATGCCTTCACTAAAAACTTCCTTTCTTGGTAAATGATAGTTCTGTTTCCACTGAGTCTTCAGAAAGCAGGAATTTTTTTAGTATGGTCCCAGTTCTGGTGCAAAAGTTGCAATTATTATCTTTATTCTTATTTTTTCATACCTGTTTTAGGCCACTCTACCACAGGTTGGGGTGTTGGATTGGGGGAAAATAGGCTAATAATAATAATAATAATAATAATAATAATAATAATAATACCCCACCTATCTGACTGGGGTGCCCCAGCCACTCTAGGCGGCTTCCATCTGATCTAAAAACATCAAACATTAAAATTTCCCTATACAGGGTTGTCTTCAGATGCCTTTTAAAAGGCAGATAGTTGTTAATTCCTTCACACCCACAGGGCAGGAACCACTACTGAGAAGGCCCTCTGTCTCGTGCCCTGTAACCGCACTTTTCGCAGTGAAAGAACCACCAGAAGGCCCTCGGAGCTGGACCTCAGTGTCCGGGCTGAATGTGGGGAGTGGAGACACTCCTTGCGGTTAATAATAAAATAATAATAATAATAATAATAATAATATTTATTATTTATACCCCACCCATCTGGCTGAGCCTCCCAACCACCATGGGTGGCTCCCAAGCGAGTGTTAAAAACAATACAGCATTAAATATTAAAAACTTCCCTAAACAGGGCTGCCTTCAGATGTCTTTTTAAAATAGCATAGCTGCTTATGTTTCTTGACATCTGATGGGAGAACGTTCCAAGAAGGCCCTCTGCCTGGGTCCCTGTAACCTCACTTCTCACAATGAGGGAACCGCCAGAAGGCCCTCGGCGCTGGATCTCAATGTCTGGGCTGAATGAAGGGGGGTGGAGACGCTCCTTCAGGTATACAGGACCGAGGCTGTTTAGGGGTTTAAAGGTTAGCACCAATACTTTAAATTGTGCTTGGAAACATACTGGGAGCCAATGCAGCTCTCTTAGGACTGGTGTTATATGGTCCTGGCGGCCACTCGCAGTCACCAGTCTAGCTGCCGCAGTCTGGATTACCGGTAACTGCAGTTTCCAGGTCACCTTCCAAGGTAGCCCCACGCAGAGCGAGACAGTCTGTGGGCAGGTAGGGTCTCAGCCTGCGTGCATCCATTGAAAGGAAAACAGTGCAGAGGAAATTTCCTCATGCCAGCATAGGACTACTGATCGGGCTAAATGTGATTAAGCTTTCCACTTTTAATTTGAAGGAAAATCTCTCAAAGAGGTCCCAGTGTTCCTGAACTGGAGTGGGGTTCCATGCTGGATTATCCAGTGATGACTGTCCTCTCCACCAGCTGCTGTGTGACCCTAAAGGTGCTGTTTATGGTGAACAGTATCTTTGTGGGAAATTGCAGCCACTGGCAGGGTTTTGGTGGGCAAAATGTGCTGGTCCCCTGACTGCTGCCTTTTCTTCAAAATAAAAAGGATTAGCTTACGCGCACTCTTTTAAAAAGCATGCTAAATGCAACATGTAGTTTGGCCATGAGCCTGATTGGCTAATAATGGCAAACCTGTGAGTCTGCAGATGCTGCTGTGCTTCATCTCCCATTAGCCTTGGCTAGCAAGTAGTAGGAGTTGTATTCTAGCAACATGGGGAAGCTCACGGGTTTTGCATCCCTGTGTTATGTTCCATGAATTCTCGAATGATGCTATTTCAGTGCATGCTGGACTAATATGTTGCAATCCTGTGTACACTTGACTGTGAGTTTCATTGAGTAGACATGTATAGGGTTGCAATGCACATGGCAGGATACAGCAGAAAATCAACTTGTGATCTTTGTTGGCAGCTCTGTTAGCGATGATGGAGTGTAATGCAACAAACTAGAAAATGGTGATTCTATTATGTTTTTGCCTATATGAACTCAAGCAATTGTATTTGGGAGCCATCAAAATCTATTGTTAAAATACGGGGCTGCTTTAAAGAGAGAGAGAGAGAGAGAGAGAGAGAGAGAGAGAAAGAACTGTTAGAAACCTTTCCTTCACTGTACTACATCTGAACAACATGTTTTGTATCCCCATTACTAGTCTCAAAAGCTCCATCAGAGTAATTGTCAGGCTGAGCAGCCTAGCCAGCCTCTTCTATTGCAATGAGAAGGTTTGGGGTTTTGTCTTCTACAAACATTTGAAGCAGATTTTCATGATAAACCCAACCTGCAAAGCAGTCTATGTCGCAAGCTCATCTGCAGGCAAAGGGCTGCAATAATTACAGCGGCAGGAAATTGAAATCTGACAGGCTAGTTTATTTCTAAATATGATCACCCTCCCTTTGCTATGCTTCCCATCCCTTTCCCCTGGCTGTGATGTTATTGATATGTGGCATACAGTCTCTCTTGGCTCAGCTTCCCAGTACTGTGAGACCCAATCTGTTCTTTCCCTGGTTCAAATGCCCTTGTTTCTACCTCTAAGGTCCACAAGAGTGAAAGCCAGTTCATTGCCTAGTGCTGTTCAAAAAATGCTGCCGGTAAGTTTGATATTAAACTTCAGTAAGCTTCTATTTCTCTCTCGCCCCCCAACACTCTCCCTACTAAAATGATTTTGGCTGGGGGCGCTGTAATTCTTGCTCATAAATCAGGTGCTCAGAGATTTAATCATTCCAAATTCACATGAGAATCTAGTGCAATAAAATATTTCTCACTCTTTCCTTCATCCTTTTTTGTAATTGTGCCACCATACTTTTATTTGTTTTTAAGACTTGGGAAATCTGTGCTCGAAGATGTGTCTTGGGGCTGTTCAGTGTAGAAAAGATAGAACCACTTGATCCTGTTTGGATTAATGATCTAAATGTTATGGATTTCTAATGCATCCTTAATAAAATATTTTGGAAAGTTGCCACAATAAATTCCCTTACTCCTTTATATATAGATTGCCCCCCTTTGTATATGAATTTATTTCAGCTTTCCATCACAGTGCATACCATAAGCACTGAAGCCAAAATATCATGTCCCTAGTAGTCATGGTGTTTCAATGGGAATGCCCTCTGGTATGTTGAAAAGACAAAATATTGCATTTCTAGTCCCATTTCCACCTTTTATTCTTCCATTGCTTTGTCTAACTAATAATATTTATATACTATTCAATATGCAAAATCCCTAAGAGGTTTACATAAAACACAATAAAGTCATGTTTTGTTTTTTTAAAAAGCTGGTATTGCAATATTATGACCAAAATTATGAAGAAATAGATCAACAAAAACAGAACATCTCTTAATAAAACCATAAGCAAAACATTAAAACAAATCAGAATGGAACAGGGAAATGAACCTTATGAGCCAGGCAAAGCCTGAACAAAGAGGCATTTGAAACCTGAGACTGTTTATGCCTCACAAACAGCACATGGAAGGCTATTCCAGATAGTGGGTACCACTACAGAGAAGGCCACATTCAAGATGCAATAAGAAGGCATCCTGCCTGTCTGCAATATGATCAGGAATGCCTCCTCCTTAGATCTGACCAGGTATAACCAGGAACATAATGGAGAATAAGATCTATCTTACCATCAAGATGCAAATTACTATGATTGCTGTGATGTACTTCTTACTCCACTGCTCCACAGAGATGGGAAACCTGTGGCCTCCCAGATGTTATTGGACTCTTAACTCTCCACCAACCCCAACCAGTTTGGCCCAACAGTGAGGGGTGATGAGAGATGTAGTCCAGCTATATCTGAAGGGGTACTGGTTCCCCCATCCCTGCCATAGAGGTTTGGGATCAAAGTTTTACAGTATTTGCACCTCTTCTGTCCTAGTGTTGCCAGGGGTGCCAACTTGAATAAAATATTTTTTTGGGGGGGGGCAGGTAAGTCCCGTCCCACATACCGTATTTTTCGCTCCATAGGGCGCACCGGATCATAGGGCGCACCTCGTTATTAGAGGAGGAAACAAGAAAAAAAAATATTCTTCTGGTTTTCCTCCTCTAAAAGCCCTGGTTTTTTTTTTGAGGATCAGCTAAAAAGTTTTGCAGCTTTTTTTTCAAAGGGAAAAGCCCTGGTTTCTTCAGGATCAGCTAAACATTTTGCAGCTTTTTTTGCAAAGGGGGAAAAGCAAAGCACATGACGCGTTGCATGCACACCATTTGAATGGCAATGCCCATCAGCTTTGCCCCCCCCAGCCCCCTCAAATATTTTATCGGGGGTCAAAGCCCCCACAGCCCCTAGGAGTTGGCTCTTGTGAATGTTGCTATCTGTTCATATGACATGTTCACATTCAGTGAGCATATGGAGAGCAGGAGTACATTTCCTGCCCCTGAGCTTGACACATTCAAATGTGGAAGTTGACACAGAATCTGCAATCCTGTTCCCTCTCCCCTGTATTGTTCATGTTGGGTGAGAAGAGTCTTTTTCCACAGCCTCCTGAATTTAGAGTGGATGAGCTGCTGCAAGGCCATAAACATCCATTGTCGTTCAAAACCCATTGACGCTAGGAATGAAATGTATTGACAGTCACTGAAGGGAAAGCAAAGTGTTTTTCTTTTCACACTTTCATAATAACCAGCGTAACCATCACTTATAGCCTAAGGCCACTGTAATAAAAATTACAGGAAATACATGCATTAGCATTTCAAATATGCATCAATAAGGGTCAGGAGTACTGGTAAATACATATCTTTAAAATAAAAAAGCACAGTCCTTGCCTTCCCAACTAGCTTGTTTGTGCGAGATTGTTCTGGAGGGTGGCACTTGTGTCCTTTGTTATCACATTTCATTTAATTCACTGTTGCAAAAGGTGAGGGGGGAGGACACTACTTAAGAGGAAGGGTGGGAAGCTACTGTAATAGCTTTTTTTATAATAATGCATGCTCTGAGTTGAAGAATGCAGGAGGAGAGAGTTTAGGTTAACAGAGAGCAATCTCGCTTTTCCTGTAAATAAGCAGTGTAGAATGATGGATTGAAATTATGTGTGCGGACAGAGCAACAGGCTTTGAAATGAGCCAGCGTATGCTGTTTTTCATCCAGATCTCCATACGTTCTCAATTGGTTCTGGAAATGCAGTTAGTGGGCACCTGCCACGCTGCAACTGGCATGCTGTTCCCCAGAAAAGGGGCAGCTACACAGAAGGCCCTGCTCCGAGTTTATACATACAGGCCATGTATAAACCGGATTGAGGAAGGTTTTGAATACTACCCAGAAGTGCCCAAAAGAATATAAAGAATGTGACCAACTATCCATAATAATTTATGTCTATCCATCGTAATTTATTTTTGTATGGACACATGACATTGGTAGGTGCCAGTGTCCTGCGTGTCACACATGAAGCTTCCTGAAATCTCTGCAAGGTACTGGTAAATTGAAAGGGATTATATCATACATATTGGCCTGGCAAAGAACTTTTTTTTTGCCACCAGCTCTTCCCAAAATTCTGCTTGCAACTCTACAGACCCCACCTCCTTTACCCATAATCTGGGATAGCTTTTCTTTCTTTCTTTTACCAAGAAAGGAGTGGCACAGTTTTCCTTTCATAAACCACATTGTGCTGGCTAGAATGATGGGGAGTAAGGGGGGGGGCGAGAGGAAGGCTTTGTTTGCTTTTTCCATACATATACATACACAGTGCATAGGAATGCTTGCCTCATTCTTTAAAATAAAGATGCTTGAGATCCTTTATGTAAGTTCCTGTAGGAAAATATTATACAGAAACATCTTGAAATGTCTCTGGTGGTAATTCTTTTGACATACTAAAGTTGTAAATGGTCTGGAAGTACAGAATAATGGCTCTGGCTTCATTTGCTGTCATTGTAGCTATGTGAAAGAGCATAAGACGCTTGCTGATTAAGGTTTACTCAGCTGTGACGTTAACTTCTGGCCATTACTGCAAAGCTCAGTTGATACTGTCCCAATTTATTTTGGATTTGTTTTATTTTCACATGGTAGATTGATTCAGTAATTTTTACTGGGTAATCACCCCAAACATGCTTAATTTAAAAAACAGGATCTACAATCCCATTGCTTAACGGCTATGGGGCATTGCTTTTATGTTAACAAGGAAAGGCAAGACTTTCCATTGGGGTACGCTAAATGCTGTCGGAAAAGTAGCAATAGGGTGGCCACACGTCCTGCTTTGCAGCAGACAGTGTTCTGCAGGGCCATCTTAAGCATATCCGGCGCCGTGGTGCAAAGATCCCTCAAGCGCCGCTCCCCCCTCCAGTTTCCCAGAGTTGTCGACCTTTTCCCAAGCCTTTGTGGGAATCGCTTTCCTCCCACGGAGGCTTGGGAAGGAAGCTGCATGCCCGCCAGCCATATAGTTGGCAGGGCACCAGCTGGAGGGCATGCAGGGAAAGGGGAGGCCACCAGCAAAGCCGCGCAGCTCCCCCACTCGCTGGGGCACCCCTGAGGCTGGTGTCCTGGTGCAACACACTACTAAGCCCTATGGGAAAGACGGCTCTAGAGTCCTGTTTGAAGGCCCATTAGAAGCATTAATTCCCCACCAGAACTACCTAACTGTCAAACTGAGCAGACAGTCCATGCACCTGGTTGCAGTCTTCCTAAGTGGGATCTCAGTTGGTAGTGCATGAGACTCCTAAATTCAGGGTCATGGGTTCAAGCCCTATGTTGGGTGAAAGATTCCTGAATTTCAGTGGGTTGGACTAGATGATCCTCATGGTTCCTTCCTACTCTACAATTCTGTTTCCCCCACTATGGTGAGATTGACTGAATTCCTATTAATCTTATATATATAGGCATACACACACACACACACACACACACACCCCTCCATCATCATCTCCAGACATTTTACATTTGTAATTTTTCTTTTAAATGCTTTCTATTTCAGTGTTTCTTTTTTGGGGACTTTAGTTTGTACCCCAGAAAATGTTCTGTTGTATGCCTATGTACCTGTTCAGGGTGTGTGGAAGATAACAGACACGTCTACTTGCTACTTGCTTGCAATGAATGCTTTTGGAGGCACGGGAAGGAATTTAACAGCAAATAATTAATTAACTGATGAATCAGTAATTGGTGCTGGGAATTTCAGTTTAAAATGACTCTGTCAGTACACAAAGCATACTCTCGCCAATTTAATACCTTTGTGAGAGAAAGGGTGTCTTTTAAATGTGCTAGATGGTATTTTAGCACCAGAGCTGTGATATTGGCTAATGCACTGCCCAGTGATTGAAAGGGAACTATAACTTTTAAGGTGAAAATAAAAACGTCTCATTGCTGAAATCAGGAAACCAGGTCTTTCATATTAGTATTAGTTTCGTCAAAGTTTTTTCTTTTTGCTGTACGCCACCATCTAACAAGTAACACTGGCTGGTGTTACATGCTAATGGATTGCATCCCCTTAGGGACTTGGTCGTATTGAGAGAGTGAAAGAAGGCAGGCGAGGTACCACTTTTACATTAAAGCATTCATACCTCAGAGGTCACGAAACCTCTTATTCTGCTCAAGGCTTCTGGGGACAGGGAGAGTCTCAGTCTTTTAGCAGAGAGTAATGAATGGCACTTGCTGACTCCTTATATTTCCACCCCACCCGTCTGTCAGCAGGGGTTAGTGCTACTCAGCATAATGAGCCTGGACTCTGCCTGCCAAATACATGCAGGTCTGAGAGTGCTTTCTCCCCAGTTGTTTTGTAAATCCACTTTTACTTTTAGAGAAGATGGCGTTAAGATGTGTACTAGAGGTGTCTCGCCAAGCTTTTTCTCTAAAGGTTGATAAGTGCTGTAAATGTGAGCAGAGAGTCCAAGATATGGAGCTGAAAAGGTGGCCTGGCTGAGCTTGAGATTGCCAACAGGGTGATAATGCCTGCCTTAAATGTCTTTGGGACCAGGTTATTTGAAGGACTGCTTTGGAGGCTGCTCAAGGGCCCACCATCTTGGAACCCAAGATGGCATACATGTGGCCCTGACCAGCACTGGTATGTGGCCCCTGGAATGTTGACCAGCCCTGGTATGTGGCTCCTGGAAGGATAGGAAGAATTTTTAGGGTGTTATCTGACAATTCTAGTCTGTGCAGATGGGTTCATCATGGCATAAGCACAGACTGAGGGAAGTAGTGCCCTGCCAGGAGGCTGCTGTGGATGCCATCTTCCACTCCCCACAATGTCTAGGCCTCAACTCAGTTGAGGCAGGATGCAGGGGTGAATGATGAGCAGCAACAGCACTCATACACCTGGTGCAACTTTGTTTTATGGGTTCAAGAGGTGATGGGAGTGTTATGATTTTAGCATAACCTCTGCTGCTTCAGCAAGCAGCCTAACATGACTATTGTATTTCACTTACTGTCTGAGTTCAGCGTGAGAAAGGATGTGATGTTATTGTATTCTTTTTCTTTCACTTCTGGTTCTCAATGGAGTAAGAAGCAAGATGCCTAGCTCTGTTCTGTTGGAGTTTTGGGAGCAGGGAAACAGAGAATGGACTTTGTAAATAGCCTTTAATAAAGTAGATTTAAATCTACTTTTGGCTTATTCTTTCATACTGCGAAATGCAGGGATTGTGCGTGCTTTTCTCATCGGAGAGCATTCGCATATTACTGGCGTCTGGACTACAGTATTTGGGCATCGGCAGCCAAGGAGTGGCCACAGAGAAGTGCTTGGAGTCTGGGGCAGTTTGGCGTTGCCCCGACCACATTTTTGACAGGGAGAAGCACCAGTCTGGATGGATCAAGTAGATGTTGCAGACTGGTTCTTGAGGGCACAGATCATTAGCTTTTATTGCATGATTTTTGTATTGTAATGCCTTTGTGCTGTCCTCAAAATGGCAAAGTGACTTTACAAAGCCATTAACAAAGGGCATTTTGAATTCTGTCTTTTGGAGTTCTAGTGAACTGTTGTGCCTTCTAAAAAAAAGAAGCAGCTTATATTGTGTTCATTCAGGATCATCCTGCTTGTCGGGTGTGAAATATCATAGCCATCTTTTTTGTGTGTCTTCCTACTTCTGTTCAGTGCTAGCCATGGTATCTTATGAGATCTACCTGTGAGATTGTGCTGAATGCTACAAACAAATCTTTGATTTTCCCCTTATATAATTTATATTTAATTCTGTGGTGACTGTCACTTTTGGAATTTCTAGAATACATTGATGTCATTTACTCACTATACACACACTTCTCATGGGTCTGATTTTTCCAATCATATCTTTTGCTGGAAATTTACTGGAGCTGTACTTTACATCCAACCAGTAATATTCACAACTGAGTTGCCAGAAGAGAGCAGTGTTATTAATAATCTATATAAAGCACTTTAAATGTGTCAAGTGCTTTAGAGCCATCCTCTCATTCATCATCGAGGTAACTTTGAGATAAGTATTAACATTTTTCAGAAGGTGAACTGAAGCTGCTAATGATTTGCCTAAGGCAACCCAATGGCCCATAGCTGAGCTCAGATATGAATCCTGGCTTCCCAGGTCCAGCCCCTTTGATCTCATAAATAAACGTGAAGCTACAGCTTGAGGATTATTCTTTCGAGTGTCTGTGTCCCACTGACTCAGAAACAAATCTTATGCTACCTGTAGAGAAAAAAGTATTGAGGAAAAACTTTGGCTTCCATATCTTTGCATATTAACAAAATGACATGGCTAAATAGGCCAGTTAGAATTCCTTACAGTATGGTCCTTTCTACAGAGTAAGCAACAGCAGGCAGATAATAGTATTTACGAATAAAGCCAAGGCAGAATTTGTGTCCTGTTTGCAATTTATGCAGTCCTGATTATTCATATGACAGTGTTGGAAATATGTTCGCTTGACCTGCAGTATTTAATATTTGCAGCCAGTATTTTTCCAGTATATAAAAGCATCAGTCACAATGGAAGTGCAGTGGCATACATCAAATATATAACCAGATTGCTTCAGTTTTGGACTGCAGATGGATAACAATAAATTTCTTTATGTCTTTCAGAAATGTACCGCTTGCCATTTGCACATCAATGGTTATTGTCACAGTTGGCTATGTGTTAACCAACGTGGCCTATTTTACAACTATTAGTCCCGAAGATCTGCTAGCTTCCCAAGCAGTGGCAGTGGTAAGTCATAGTAGAATGTATCATGCAAATGAGTAAAGTTTTCAGAATAAGTTTCTTGATCATGATGGATGAACTCCTTAAAACTGAAGAATGGGAGAAGGTGTTGAGGAATTCTACCAATTAAGTTGATCCATCTTTCCTTCTCTTTTGGCAGACTTTTGCTGAACGTTTACTGGGAAGTTTTTCCTTGGCTGTTCCAATTTTTGTTGCACTCTCTTGCTTCGGATCTATGAATGGTGGGATCTTTGCTGTCTCCAGGTGAGTCAAATGTGGGGTGAGGGTAAAGCCATAAAATTTGGATTGAGCATGCAAACTGGGAATATTACTTCAAAGGGGGGAAATCAACATTAAACAATGGCATTAGTTTGCAGCGAATTTTCCTCTCCTTTACTTCAATACCACTGAAAACACTTCAGTGAAATGAATAGAGGCAGGGCAAGAATACAGCTATAATCTTGCACACTTCCCATTCATTTCAATGGAACTTAAACAGCAATTTATGTTGAGTTCCCCCCCCCCCCCCCCATTTTCTGTAATATTGCAGTGATGGTGGTTTAGCTCAAAGGAGAGAAAAGAAAACTGAAGCAATGCTTACTGGCACTTGTTTTTGAAGACTTACTAAGAGTGGCTGAAGGTAGAAATGTTCATGCTGATTTCCCGGGCTTCTAAATTTCTTTTCTGAAATTCTTTTACATCAGAATTTCTGATGCTTGTCTTGCATAGTAAGAAAAAAAAAACAGCACTGCTGAGGATAACTTTGAATGTGTTCTGCACCTCTAGTGAGTTGCTTCCATTCATCTTGGTAATGAGTGTCTTTAAAAGCTGTCCAAATTTATTTTCCCACCAGGATGTTCTACGTCGCATCCCGCGAGGGTCACCTTCCTGAGATTCTGTCCATGATTCATGTTCGCAAGCACACTCCTTTACCAGCTGTCATTGTTTTGGTAATTCCTATAAACAAATGTTCCTGTACAAGGCTGCATGGCATGAATTTGCACTGGGGGATTCAAATGCTATTTAAATACTTCTTGAATCTCAGTTATTTATTTCTATCTCATACATTAGATGTATGTGAGGGGTGGAAAGTAATTGCAGAGGTGATTTCTTCTAGAGGCTCCTCCTTTTGACTCTCTGTTAGTTGCACTTAACTCTCTCTGGCTGGTGCCTAAATCACACCTCATTATGTTTTATTTGAAAGGTTGAAAGAGAGTGATTAGCTAAGCTCCTCTCAATGGAATGAATCTTTCTAGATAGGGATGCAGAGTAATAAAATTCTACATAAAAACTACACACTAGTGTACTGTCTGGCAAGACCCTGAAGTCACATTACAGGTATCTTGCAGAGAAAATGCAGACAACAGTAATAGATAGATTGATTTTGCCACCTGCCTTCAGGGCACTGGTTCCAGGTTATAAAATAATGTTTGTTTTCTGATTTCTACGCTTTTTCATATTTTTGTTTTGGAGAATCCAAAGCTATACTCCTTAGTGTACTGACTTGGATACAAGTTCTTTAGAAGCAATAACACAGATTCCCAAATAAACATGTTAATCTCCTCTGGTCCTGTTGAAGTAAGATGACATGTGGATTTTTACAATGCAATTCATGTGCAATTCATATGGTTGTGATTCTGAATTTTCCATTATCTGTGTCACCTTTATCACAGAAACATCCTCACAATTGGAACAATAGAAACAAAGCTGCTTTCTAAATCACATAATTTGTAGCCTAGGAGAGGGCATTCTTGGGGGCAGCCCCAAGGTTGTTGAATTCCCTCCCCACAAATCACTATATAGCTTTCAGCGAATACTAAAGACACACTTATTTACCTTAGCCATTGACACATGAGATATATTTTTTTTCATGACCTGCCCAATTCCTGTTAAGGTAAATTGTTTTAACAGTTTTTAAATACAGTGGTACCTTGTTTCTCGACTTCCGAAACATTCAAAAACCAAGGCGCAGCTTCTGATTGGTGCAGGCGCCCCGGAAACAATAGCTGACAGCCACATTGGACGTTTGGCTTCCGAAAAACGTTTGAAAACCTCAGCACTTACTTCCGGGGTTTCAGTGTTCAGGAGCTGAAATGTTTGAGTACCAAGGCATTCGAGAACCCAGGTTCCACTGTACTGAATCACATTTTTTGGTAACCTTCCCAACACAGGATTTAACTCTGTCCTCCCACCCATCAGCTGGCATAATGAGTTGTGTTTGCTGATGGGCAGGTGGGCATGATTTGGGAATAAAGGCTTTGTGGGTCAAATTGGACCACTAGTAGGCCAAGAAAGGTCCAGGCTGAAAGTTCTCCACCCCTGGTGTAGTGTGCTAAGAGCTATGAGGACACAGCATTAATATAAGGAAATAGGACAAAAGCTGTTTGGGCAATAAATCACACTTCTCCTTTTAATCTATTTTGCAGCACCCCCTGACAATGATCATGCTCTTCTCCAGTGATCTCTACAGCCTCTTGAACTTCCTCAGTTTTGCCAGGTGGCTTTTTATAGGCTTGGCAGTTGCTGGGATGATTTACCTCCGATATAAGCGCCCTGAGATGCCTCGTCCTTTCAAGGTAACCTCAGAAATACGACTGTTTTACATAAATGCCATGTTTATACCATGTGTGCCTCCGCTCCCCCATGGGCATTTTAATGGAAAATATATTTTGTAGTCACGCACTTACTTGCATACAACCTTCCCCATTCTATGAGATCGACTTCTTGGGTCTTTTCAGAGGTTCAGTGGCTGGCGACCAGGAATAAGGCCAGGGCAGCTGTGGTTACCACTGTTGAGCAACGCCTTCACAAAAATATTTATTTGGCACTAACCAGGGCGGGTGCAAGAGATTGCAACACCTTAGCCATCACTGCTGCTGTGTTCCTCGCTCCCCCCCTTTTCATGGCAATAGCAGCGCTGCTCCCACTCTCACTTATTTCCTCAGCAGTGTTAATTTCCCTGTTGCTCTAGCAGCACTGCTAGCACTAGCGAGGCACCCCACCTCCTCTCTCCCAGCCTTGCGCTAGGAAGGTCCAAAGGGGTGCTTCCTCAAAGTGGAGCATTCTGGGAAGAGTGGCTGTGAGACTGGCTTTGCCACTGCCCCTCTAATTCTAGACATCATTTGTCCCTGCTGCAGCAAACTGCAGGGGCAGCACTAGCAACATCACAGCCACCCTACCCAGAATGCTTTGCTTTGTGGAAAGATCCAGTGCTGTCAAGTATCCCGTTTTCCCTGGGAATCTCCATTATTTCAAGCAGTTTCCCCACTGCTATCCCTTATTTTTTTATATCCCTTTAATTTCCCGTTTTTTCAAAGGAAGCAGCTCCTCTCCCTCTCCCTGCTGGCCAGGGACTGGGAAGACCTTGCCTTCTTTCAGCCTCAAAGAAAGCAGGAGCCATTTCCTGCGCTTACAGGCGTCGTAGCCCACGGGCAGCGTTCCCAAAATACAGTAAGCCTACTGCGCGCGTTCACACCAGTGCCGCCCACGTTTGCTTCTGGCTCCGCCCACCACTGCCATGTGACTGTCCCCGGGATAGGTGAGGCTGCTGATCCCTTATTTTCAAATCCGAAACTTGACAGCTATGGAAAGATCCCCTTGGTCCTTCCTATGAGAGTCAGAGAGGAAGGAGGTGGAGTCAGAGAGTCTTGCTGGGCAGTTGCTGGGTCAGCCAGGCCAGCAGAGGCAAACAACGAGCCAGTGGGAGTTGCAGTCTGCCGCTCCTCCACACTTACTTCCGGGGTTTCAGTGTTCAGGAGCTGAAATGTTTGAGTACCAAGGCATTCGAGAACCCAGGTTCCACTGTACTGAATCACATTTTTTTGGTAATTTTTTCCACATCCGTTGCCTGAGGCAATTGCCTCAGTTTGCCAAATGGTAGCTCCTATAGTCCTTAAAACTGCCTTACTGTCCTGAGCATTTGATGGATGATAGTTTTATGTTGTACCTCACTGTTGCTATTTTTTGACAGTTTACTTGGATTTTATTGTTAATTGGTTTTCGTGGTTGTGACAGGTGTAAACAAGGCATCGCTGTTGGAAGCCAAAGCTGTTATTCATATTGTAGCATTTTCTTGATTTTAAAATCATCTCAGATTATGTTATCAGTTGCAATGACAGAAGCACAGATTTTCCCAAGTCTATGATGGCTGCATAATGCTATCAGCCATCAATGCCCATGTCCAAAATGATATTTAATTTGGCAGTCTCTTGCCAGGTTATTTATTGTACTTGGGAAAGAAAATCAATATGTACTTAATGGTTTTAAAAGGCGGCCCGTAACCTAGGCACCTTCCTTCATTGTAAAATTGATTCTAATGAGCAATTACAAAAGGCGCCATCTTTGCTGCAGTTGCTCCTGCCTTCTACTCCAAGAGAGGCTTGAGAAAGGGACTCGGTACTAGAAAACGCATTTACAAGACTTCCAATTTAAAGGCTGTGCATAGCAATGTAGTGTTTGTCTGAGTGTGTAATTAAGCAGCTGTTGGGATGCCTATTACATAAAAGTGCATTTAATTAGCTCTCTTTAGCTACTTGTATTTGCAGTGCCTGTCCTGAACACCTGTATTTCTGTGAGACTTGCAGTGTGCCCCTGTGTTTTATCCGATTTATATTTCATGGAACATTAAATACCAGCGTCATTCAATAGCCAAGGTCAGGGTATTGCAATAACGTCTTTTGGTGTGTGTTCCAGGTGCCGCTCTTTATTCCTGCTCTGTTTTCTTTCACCTGCCTCTTCATGGTTGCACTATCACTTTATGCTGACCCTGTCAATACTGGCATTGGCTTTGCAATTACACTGACTGGCGTCCCTGCCTACTACCTCTTTATCATATGGGACAAGAAGCCAACGTGGTTTAGACGGCTGTTAGGTGAGTAAACGCCAATAGGAAATCATTCCCTTTGTTGTGCATTCAACTTTAGACCATACATTAACTCTGAAAACTGCAAGTTTTAATTTTTTTTAGGGAGGCTTTGTATCCACTAGTTTCATTGCCACAGTAAGGCATCTACCTCATTATTTTTAATGTAAATGCCAATTTATTAAGCAGTTATACTGTACCAGTAGAACTCAATACTTGAAGTTACAATCTTGGAACAAAACCTGTTTCAAATTACTGAATCTCCCCTCAAATTCCCCAAGTAAGGATATATCTTAACAAAAGCCATGGGGCCGTGCTCTCTGGTCAAGCAGTAAATAATACTGAACTTTTATTTTACCTTACTGGCACTTATCACGGACCATTTCTATCTGCTTGGAAAAGAACATATACTGAGAGAACCAGTATATAGGCTATTGGGTGTCCCAGTCCCACCCAATAGCCTATTTTGACCCAGTTTGTTTCTGTCATTGTCCCATGTATTGACAACTGAATTTTTGTTGTGTTTGATCAATGTTAAAGAGTGCTGTTCAGTTGTAAAGCAAATGCAATTAATCTCTGATCAGTATTGATCAACTACTAGGAGATGTCAACAGCAGCCAATATTTCCATGATTAGTACTAAATACCACAAGTAATTTGTGCAAATTCAGGGCTGATTTATGACCCAAACCTAGGTGCTAAAGATAGCACCACAAAAAATAAGTATTAATTTTACTTAAGCATAAGAAGAGCCTGCTGAATTAGTCCAATGGCCCATAGTGGAGCATCCTGTTCTCACAGTGGCCAACCTGATGCCTGTGGGAAACCCACAAGAAGGAGCTGAATGCAGTAGCACTTTCCCTGCTTGTGATTCCCAGCAAGGCAAAAGGCAAGTGTCAGCCACAATTTCTCAAAGGCACTTTTCACCCATAAAAATCCACACTTAGCCTGTTTTTCTTTCTCACCCAGAATCAAATTAGCCACCCCTGTACTGAAAACACAAAGTTTGCTTTAAAAAAAAAAAAAGTGTACGTGCTAGTATAACAGAGTTTCTTCTGAAGTTGGCAGCCTTCTCATGACTTGACTTGAAAAATGAACTTTTCTACTTCTCAATTGACTGCACTACTTCAAGGTGTACTGGATCTTTTTCAGTTATCTAGTTACATAAAAACAGAACAAGAATCTTATAAGGTAGATACTTCCACTTGTAGCTTAGCAGCAGAACACAGCAAAATAGTTATCAGTGAAATCAGCATTAGAATTTGTGAAATAATTTGACTCTACAGAGCAGATTTGAGAATAATGATCTGTCTCCTTAACCATGATAAAATTAGATCACTTGCTTTCTTAAAAACAGTGCCATGAATAAAAGGAATATAAAATAAAAATGCATGTGACATTCTGTAGGAATCTTTCCTGCTATTAAAACTGATGTCTATAGCAGTTTATTTTTCTCTGTCTGAGAATAAGGCAATGGAAGCAATATCTTTCACTCGATAGTCAACATTTCCAAAGCTTTTGGATCATGTTTTTATGAATCAGTGTGGCCACAGGATGCCAGTATTGAACCATTTTATGCGAGCAAAAAGAAAACATTCCCTTCAAGGCAGTTACTGGAGAGACTTGATTTCTGCTTGCTGTGGCAGTGCAGCTGATTCTGTTGTTTTCTCTGGCACAAGAAAATACAAATACCTGTAAATGATACAGACATGCATTGCAAACCTGGCTAAGATAATATTTACAGATATTAGTGTATTTCACCGTATATGATTAATGCCTGGAGAACTGTAGTTTGTTGAACTATGTAATCATTTTTAATTGAAATATAGTGGTTATTGTTTACTTAAATATGCAATGCTTTGTTAAATGTAGTTTGGTACTGGATGAGACTATCAAAGGATGTCAGGTTGGATGCTCAGTTTGTGTCTCTAGACTTCGTGTCCTTGAGGGTCTAAGCTACTGTACATGAATTGTATGCTTTTCTATCTCAGTGACTGGAGGATTGACTGCACTTTAACAGTGTTCTAGCAAGCTAATATAATGTTACGCTGAGTTGCATCCAAAGACCTGGGTGAACCTGGGTTTGGATGACATGTGAGCTATAGTTTAGCTCATAGTAGTGGTGCTGTGGGTTAAACCACTGAGCCTCTTGGACTTGCTGATCAGAATCAGACTTGCGGTTCGAATCCCTTCGATGGGGTGAGCTCCCGTTGCTCCTGCCAACCTAGCAGTTCAAAAGCACATAAAAGTGCAAGTAGATAAATAGGTACCGCTCCAGCAGGAAGGTAAACGGCATTTCCGTGTGCTGCTCTGGTTCACCAGAAGTGGCTTAGTCATGCTGGCCACATGACCCGGAAGCTGTACGCTGGCTCCCATGGCCAGTAAAGCAAGATGAGCACTGCAACCCCAGAGTTGTCCGCGACTGGACCTAACGGTCAGGGGTCCCTTTACCCTTTACCTTTACTAGTGCAGCTGCAGTATTACTGGAGGATGAATAAAGTGGCCTAAGTCTGCTCTCCAGGAGCTTACAAATTTTTATGTTCATGCTAAGCTAAGGTTTGGCTTAGCATTCTGTGAGAACTGGACTTAAGTTAGTTTACTTTAGGTCCCATTGAAATCAACGGAGCAAGTAAATCCTAATGTGCCATTGAAATCAATGGGAGCCTAAGTTCATCTAATTTAGGCTGCAATCCTAACCTCAATTTCTTTGCAAATAAACCCCATTGAATTCAGTAGGATTCAATTTCTGAGTAGACATGGTTAAGATTGCACTGTTAGTCCAGATATCCAACCCTCTGTTGCATTCAAGATTAATCTTACAAATGGCATTTCATAGAACCTTTCAAAAAGTCTCCTCTATTTTTGTCGTCTATAGATAAGACAACGTTAACATTGCAAATCATCTTGGAAGTTGTTCCATCAGAGCGGAGTGCTACATCGTGATCTTCTGCAGCTGAAAGTAGCAGAGAGGCCAAGCAACCAGCTTCTTCATCAGTCAAGGAAATGTGTGTGTGTTCACCTTCCTAGGCAACATGGAGAAATAATGAACTGTGGAGGGAATGGTTTTATAGTGTCAATATTTTTATGTGTGGTTATCTGGTACTGTGGACTCAGGCCACATTCTTGAAAGGAGAAGCTATGGAACCTTTGTGGAACAAAGTGTATGCTCTCCTTCTATGAGAATAGAGTCAATGTAATCTGAAATTCCCTTTATCATACAAGGGAAGGGATCAGTTTTTAACATTGATGATTTGTACTGTAGCGTAAATGAACATTTGTTTAAAAATGTTCAAGAGACAGCTAAAAAAAACCAAGAGAGATAATGTCTGTATTATGTGTATTGGGCCTAAAGAAAGAAAGGAGTAAAAAATGTGAGTGCAAAATTACCCCAACCCTTTTTAATATCTGTTTTTTTTTTTTTTTTTGCAAGTATTTTTTTTATTTTCCATCAGCCAACAAAATACATATACATTCATCAAATAAAGTTTCACAATTGTTACACAAACTCCGCCGAGCTTTCCTGACTTCCCTCCTTCTCTTCTCTGGTTTTTTTATTGTTATAGCTATTCCCTCGCTTTCTCTTCATTCCCACATGTTTTGTTGTCATATTGTTGTCATTTTTTGTTATACATTTCTGTCCTGTTACAAGAAGTTCGTCAATCCTGTAAGTGTTTACATATCTTTACAATCTTTTACATAATCCAGAAATTTACCCCATTCCCATTGAAACCTTTGGTCACTTTGCTCTCTTATTTTCCCCGTCAATTTTGCCAATTCAGAATATTCCATTAATTTCCTTTTCCATTCATTTACCGTTGGTACCTCTTTTAATTTCCAATTTTGCGCTATTAATATCCTCGCTGCTGTGGTGGCATATAAGAAGAATCTTTGATCTTTTTTTTCGATTTCTTCTCCAACTAAACCAATCAGGAAGGCTTCTGGTTTTTTCGTAAACGTATATTTAAAAATTTTTTTTAATTCATTATAAATTGCTTCCCAATAAGGTTTTATTTTTTCACATGTCCACCACATATGGAAAAACTCACCATCTTTCACTTCGCATCTCCAACATTTCTTATCATATTTCTTATATATTTTTGCTAATTTTACTGGGGTTAAGTACCATCGGTACATCATTTTCATAATGTTTTCCTTTAAGATTATACAGGCAGTAAATTTCATATGATCTTTCCATAGTTTTTCCCACATTTCGATTTGGATATTGTGCCCGACATCTATCGCCCATTTTATCATAACATCTTTAATCTCTTCGTCTTTCGTATGCCATTCTAATAAATAATTATACATCTTGGATAATATTTTCTCATCACTTTCTAAAATTTCCACTTGAAATTTCGATTTCTTATTATCAAAATTACGTTTTCTTTTGTCTTCATTAAATAGACCACACACCTGGTGATATTGGATCCACCCAGTCAATTTATCTGCCACCTGATCATAAGTTTTAATTTTCCAATCTTTCTCTGATTCAATCAACAAATCCTCATATGTTAGCCAATTTTCTTCCTCTGTATTAATTTTCTTTATTGTTAATATCTCCGTGGGTGATAACCACCTAGGTGTCCTTCTTTCTACCAGTTCTTTATGTCTTTGCCACACCTCGTACAGGGGCTTTCTAAATACATGTGTCAAAAATTCCCTATGTACTTTCACCTTGTCCTGCCAAAGGTATGCATGCCATCCGTACCTGTTGTTAAAGCCTTCCAAGTCCAATATCTCTCTATCCTTTAAAGTTATCCACTCTTTCAACCAGGTCATACATGCTGCTTCGTAATAAATTTTTAAATCTGGCAATCCAAATCCTCCTCTCTCTTTTTTGTCTATTAATAATTTATGTTTGATTCTTGGACGTTTGCCTTGCCAGATGAATTTTGACAGATTTCTCTGCCATTCCTTTAGCTGACTTGTACCTTTTATCACAGGTAACATTTGAAAAAGAAATAGGACTTTCGGCAGGACACTCATTTTCACACTTGCAATCCTTCCCCACAGAGATAAATTTAGTTTATTCCAAATTTCTAAATCTTTTTTGATTTCTTTCCATGTCGGATCATAATTATCACTAAACAGATTAATATTTTTAGGTGACAGCCAAATTCCTAAATATTTAACCTTTTTTACCACCATAATGCCATACTTTTCCTGTAATTCCTCAATTTCGTTCTTATTTAAATTTTTGACCAGTATTTTTGTTTTTTCTTTATTTAGCCTAAAACCTGCTAGTTTCCCAAACTCCTCTATTACTTTCAACATTTCTCCCAGACTCTGCATCGGTTCCTCCAACGTCATAACTAAATCATCCGCGAAGGCCTTTATTTTGAATTCTTTTTTGCCAATCTTAATTCCTTTAATGTCTTTTGTGTCTCTTAGTTTATTTGCTAAGACTTCTAGCACAACAATAAAAAGAAGCGGCGATATTGGGCATCCCTGCCTTGTTCCTTTTGTAATTGTAAATTCATCTGTTAATGTAGTATTGACCACTAGTTTTGCCACTTGTTCCTTGTAAATAGCCATAATCCCATTTAAGAATTTTGTTCCCACCTCCAACTTTTCTAGAACCTTCATCATGAATTGCCACGATACATTGTCGAAAGCCTTTTCGGCATCTATAAAGATTAAGGCTGCTTTTTTCTGTATTTTCAAATCCAAATACTCAATTAGATCTACAATTGTTCTGATATTGTTTTTCATCTGCCTACCTGGAAGGAACCCTGCTTGGTCTTTATGAATTATTTTATTTAAAACTTTTTTCAATCTGTCCGCCAATATATTTGTAAACAATTTATAATCTAAATTCAATAATGAAATCGGCCGATAATTTTTGACATTTAATGGGTCTGTGCCTTGTTTAGGGATTAACGAAATAAAGGCCTCTTTCCATGAGTTTGGGACTTTCCCATTGGTCAAGATCCCATTCATCACCTCCAACAACCTTGGTACTAACTGAAATGCCAATTCCTTATAATATCTCGTCGATAAGCCATCGGGGCCTGGGGCTTTCCCTCCTTTCAATTTTTGTATTGCGCATTTGAGTTCTTCTTCTGTTATCAATGCATTTAATTGTTCTTGATCCTCTTTTGATATTTTTTTTGGTTTATTCAAACCAAAAGCAAAGAAGGTATTAAATGATTATTTTGAATTGAATATGAATAAAGGAACAGACCTGAACATGGTGTGGGATGCCAGCAAGGCGGTGATAAGAGGCTTCATGATCTCCCAAGACATTGGTAAAAGGAAAGAAAGAGAGAAGAAGAAAGAAGAAATCTTAAAAGAATTGGAAGATAAAGAAAGGCAATTAATTCTAAAACCAGGAAATCAAGATCTGAAGCAAAATATTAAGGGGCTGAAAAACCAATTTGAAATATTAATCAATCAGGAAATTGAGTGGAAATTAAAATGGTTAAGACAAAAGAATTTTGAGCATGCCAACAAAACGGGGAAAGTATTGGCGTGGCAATTGAAAAAAAGACAAGAACAGAGTATAATAAATAAAATCAAAAGGAATGAGGAAATAATTGAGAACCCAAAAGAAATTAAAAATATATTTCAGGAATTTTACAAAAAGCTTTATCAGAAAGAACAAGAGAAGGAAGAAGAGATGGATTACTATTTAGAAAAGAATAAACCTTTTTAATATCTGTTTTTGTTTCATTGAGAACACTACCAAGTTCAAAACTATGTACACTCTATTTACCTTTTTAGTTCTTGGTGATATGGATGGGCATCCTGTTCTTTTACATCAGGGGTAGCTAATGTGTTGCCTCCCATATGTTGTTGAACTACATCTCTCATAATCCCTGACTCTTGAACATGTTTGGTTTGGTGGGTTGGGAATTGGAGTTCAACCATGTTGGAAGGGCACCACTTTCCTTACTCCTACTTTAGATGAACCTAGGAATGTATTTACAGAAAAGCACTCTCTGAATGAACGGTGCCGACACAGCCACAGCAGCATCCTGCGTGAGGTCACTTGGGCAGGGTGCTGTACTGTTTATCAGCTGCAAATTAGCACAAACACATTATATTGGATACACTGGATTGTGCTGATTCAGCTGAATTATTGGCAACATTTTATTGATGACTGGAAAGCCTTTAAGAAGATGGAGCTTATTGCCTCCAATCCTAGCCTCAGTCCTACCATGCCCTATCTCATGCCACTAGCCCAGCAGCAAAACCTGTGTTGCTTCAATGGAGCTGTCCTTCTGCCTAATACATAAAAGCGCAGAAGCTTATAGGGTTGGACCATAAGGGAGGTTAGCATCTTTCCTGTGTTTGTGATAAAGCATCTTAAGAACAAATGCTTTTAGTAGGCATATGGATTATTTCCCCGTCTTAACAGTTTCTTTTAAAAATGACAGCTACCAAAACTTTGGTTATTTTCAGTCTGGAAATTTGGGAATTATGCCCAGAAGCTTAAGAAATGAATGGTGTACGCCTCAGACAGCTTTGGAATTTTGTTTGCTATGGACAAAAGCCTAATGGCCAACTGTTTTTGAAACTCAGCACAGAATTAAGGAGTAGCTGGTGACATGCTGTATGGTTTTACTTTTCTTTGAACAAGAAGCACACACACAAACCCACCACTCACTGTGGACACACAAGTCTTAGTGTTTTCTTGTGTAGCTTTGGTCCCACCCCATATCTTGTAAACTTTAGTCCCAAGTTATCAACTGAAATCAAAGGAAATTCTTCCTCCAAACTCAAACATTGCCTAACTTCCTATTGCAAAAGTATTAATATGTAAATACTCATATTGAACATCATATGTTGTTTGCCTTTGGTTTGAAGTAGAGGTTAATGTCGCACTAAAACCTCTGTTGCAAAGTAAGCTGCTATTCTGCATTGGTAATCTTGTTTATAGTCATAGGTTTCTGGCAACAGGAGAAAGAAGGAAGTAGTTATTCACACAGCATATATGGAATCCAAAGTTGTAGTGATGTGAGGGTGACTAACATGGAGGGCTTTAAAATAGGATTATACAAAGTCATGGAATATCAGGCTGTCAATAACTGCTAGTCAATATGTCTGTATATTGCAGTATTGCAGACAATATATTTCTTAATGCCAGTTGCTGTGAAACACAAATTGAGAGTGCTGTTGTAATCATGCACTGCTTGTAGGCTTCCCACTGGCATCTGATTAGCCACTGTGCTGATATTAAAAACAATCTTGCTTATGTTAACATAATTCCTAACTTGAACTATAGTTAAATAGTTGGCTTGTGTGTATATTTAAAGGACACCATTTCTCAAACTCCTGCTGCTCCTCAAGCCCCTATACAGGTAGTTAGGAAATCATTCCAGTTTATTTGTGTCATAGTAGTTTTTCCTATTTAAATATTATTTATTTAGAATGTCTGTGTGCTTACTGGGGAAGGTTTTGCCCAGTATCCTCTATGTGTGATGGGCTCAAGGGAAAAAAGCTGTCTCATGAGCCCTTGCCGAAGAGGGGAGGGGAAAGTTGATATAAGGCTGCTTCCCCTGGAGCTCAGGGACAGTTTGCTTTGAGAGCTGCCCACCCTCAGGTTAGAGCCTTCAATGGGCAATGCTGAACTGATCCTGGTGTCCAGTGCCATGCCAACCCTTGCCCTGCCTGCTGCTGTCAATAAAGATTTGGTCTGATTTTTTCCCATCACCATTTTATTTTGCTGCTCTCATGGGTCACATAATGCTCCTGTCTGGGCAAAAATTATGACATACAAGGAAAATGAAAGGAAGGGAATAGGAAAATCAAAATAGAAAAACAGGCACCAATTTCTAAGCAGTTGTTCCTATAATGACCAGCTAGTACAGAATATGCTTTCTTTGCCATTAGTTTAGGAGAAAACAACCTCCCTGTCCAATTTATTTCACATATAAGTAATCTCAAGGGTTAACTTGAAAGCCATATTTATACAAACTGATGTTACTTATGCTGTCAGTATTCAGTTGAGTTCTTCTATTCCAAAGTTTCTTGGGGTTTTTTTTGCATTTGGAAGCATAACATTAAGAAAAACTGTTATAGACATCACTTTTTAATAGGATTAGTGGCACCCTCACAAGCTCTGTGTCCTTAGAGAAATTGCCTTCTTCATTAATTGTGCAATTGCACATTCTGTACAGAGTGAATAATTTGTAAAGTAATAGTGTGACTTTTAGAAAGGCACACAGGAGACTTATTATTCTAATTAATAATTCCATTGCATGAATATTTACAATCATAATAATACGGAGCTATATTAATGAGGTACCCTCTGTGTGATAAAACAAGAGGAGTATGTTGCAAAGAAATGTATAGTTGTACAAAGCCCAGAGAGTAAACAACGTTGCACATAAAACAAATCCTCACATTTGGGGTCCTGGAGATTGGCATCACACACAACAACCACCCAGTGCCATTCAGATGGCTTACTGCAGTTCCCATCAGCACTGTCTGGCACAGCCATGAAGGATGGGGCTGATGGGATTTGGCAGTCTGAAACACCTGGAGGGCTTGCAAAGGCTACCTTACAATATGGGATGTGCCACAGCCATAACACAGGGTGTGGAAGAGGTAATCTAAAGGGGAAGCACTGTGGGTCAGAGAAGTTCCTCCACCCACTGCTAGATTTAACTCCTGTTGCCTCTGCCTAGCTTCTTTCAGCTGAGCTTATTATCAGCCTCAAGGGCCTTGCCTGGAGAAATGTGGCTAGTTGGTAGGGTTGTAGGGATTAAAGTGGCAGGCAGGGCAAGGATTCGGTACCCCTCACCCACTTGACATTCATCTGCTTTACATCACTCCTGTGGGAGAGCCACATCTAGTTAAAGCCCAAGTATGTGTATGGACCTAATTAAATGCCTGCATGCAGCACTACAGCAAGAGGGATTCATAACAATACCTTAGAGCTCAATCTGCTAGACCTGCTTACATGAATAAGTGCGGGAACGACGAATGCTGTAAATTTCTATCCATCTCCATTTACCATCTGCCTATCGATTTTATGCTGCTTTATACAGTGAGCAGGTGTTGGTCAGGAGCAAAGCTAGAAATATCTGCTATTACTCCATTTGTGTTTCACTAACAGTGAGTAATAGAACATACGCTGACTTTGTTTATACAGGTGTAATCCAATGAGAATTGGTAAGAATTCAGCAACTGAATCTTTTTTTATTTATTTACGAAAAGCTGTGCAAAGCATTGCTGCTAATATAAAAAGGCTGATTAAGATTACATAAACGTAAGAAGGAAATGATAAACTTTGGCCAGAATTATTAATGACTACATATGCATTCCATTATTAATAGACATTTGTAGTGCAACTCTAGGCACATGCACTCAAAAGCAAATCCTACTGAATTCAACAAGACTTATTCACTGTCTGATGGGGAAAACTGACCAGTTTTGTAAACAATAGCCAGTTTGGAACTAATTTTCTTTGAAGAAATTATGCTTGATCTCTAGAGAGGAACTTAAATATCTTAATTAATCAATATCTTGCCATTTAGATTTATATCCAATGCATCTGAAGAAAAACAGACATGTTGCTGGAGACTGCATTTTGTTTAATATTGAGAATTTGAGATAGGCTCCTCAATTTTAAAGAAGTAGTTGGGCAGTGGTCAAGAATTTCCTTGACAGTCTGTTAATGTTCTCTATTAAATGTTTGCATGAGTTTCATCTTTTCATTTCTGAGTTAAAAATTATTACATTGGGAGTGGGAAGTTTAGGTTGTTGTTTTTAAAAAAACTTAATTTCCCACTGTCACTGCCTCAGCCAGTGAGAGATGTTGGACGGGAGTGGGGAAAGACATGAAATTTTAGCAGGTAATAAACTATCTTCTGTCATTCATTTATATTATATAATGAGATCCAAAATACACTGTAGATTATTGGCAACAGCACATTTTGCTTAGCTTAATTATGATTTCAAATAAAAACAGTGGATGCTTATTGATTGGTAACTTCTCAGGCAAAGGCAGATAAGTGAAAAGTACTCAACATTCTCTTTTCAATACACCAAGCAAACAAATCTAAAAAGTCTGTAGTGAAAATAGAACTGCTTATAAATGTTGCAAACTGAACGCAATGAAATATGGTGTTTCTAAAATGAAGTGCAGTGACTAAATTTCCTGGTTGGTCCAGTAGCTGGAAAACATGCTGTAAGGAGAATGTAAGTTTTGCAGACATATTGCCCCTATTCACATGTTACTCATAGCATTTACAGCAGGAGTGGTGCTGCTACCCACAATGTAAGGTTCCTGCATTAACCATCCTTTGATATCCACACATCACATTTGTAATGAAAAGCAGCTGTTAATGCACAGAAGCTTCACATGAACAAAAGACTTATGCAGCCATACTCAACACACAGACAAACTTTGGAGTGAACCACACTCAGTGTGGAGACATATTCTAGTTCTTGCTTCAAAGCATGAGCTCCCTCTGGAGTAAATATGAATAGGGCTGGTGCCTATGAGAAATAAAGCAAACTAGGATTAATCCACTAATTTAAAATGGCACTATAGTACTTCAAGCACTAGAGATATTTTCTAACAATGGAGAGCTTCTGTTCGGATGACTTGTCCTTGTTTGCGCTTTTTCAATTTCTCCTTTGAAATCTTGACAAGCCTTTTCATTACTGGATAAATCCTGTGGGGTTCCTGTTCCCATTTCCTCATCATGCAGAGAATCTCCAAGCAGATTAGCTACATTGCTGGTGTAGCAGTTCTGGATTGGAGAAGATGCATGTCGAGAGGAACTGGAAAGTGGAGGCTGATGCTGTATGATAACAGCAATGGGTTAAATTGTCACATGAAGGCTGCTTTTGAGTGGTCTCTGCTAAATAAGAGTGACTTGGAGATCTTTAAACTGTTGTAGTCTTGGTATTAAGGACTTTGCATTACGAGCAGAAACATGTTGGTCTGCAATCATTGTCAAAGAGGAGTGCATGGCTAATGTGTGCGACACATACAGGGCCTACAAGCATGATGCTCTGTGTCGGGGTATGGGTGCTGGAGCTCCTCGTGCACGGCCTTGGACTGGTTATGCACGAGGTACCAGTTGCGGGGAAAGCGGCCAGCGTTCCGCGTGCTTTTGGGCACGGTCGCCTGCCAAGCCTCACAGTCTGAAGGATGATGAGTAAGCCAATTGAAGACTCTAGTGGTGTGTGAGTTCCTAATTGCCTTCTTTAAAGAAAAGTTGCCTCGTGAAATAAAATATATACCCTGACTCTGAATAGATGGACCAATTTACAGAAAATTAAAATTTTACTTTACTCCCCCCGTTAACCCCAAAGGAAGACAGACACCGGTTGTATCTTTAGTGGCTTCGGCAGAACCCGCGTAGGCTCGTCCCCTAAGCTAAGTTCTCCTAAGCTTAAAGACCCTGCGCGCCCAATCTTCCGCGAGGCTAACTAAATAAACTAAAACCGAAATATCTTCCGCGGGCCTAACCCTAGGCTAACCTAAAAGAGAACCTAACTAAAACTAAAACCGAATAATCTTCCGCGATCTAACTCTAACTAAAGAAAACCCATCCAACCCGTCCAGCCCGCTCCTAGTCCCTTAAACTAAACTTGACTTCAACTAAAACCCAACTAAAAGAACATAAACGAACTTCTCCTGCCTAAGCGGGGTGCCTCTGCCTTTTATTAGGGAACAAACGTGACATCATCATTAGTACTTTAACCAATAAAATCACTGTTGCTGCCCTCCAAAAAGGCGGGAAGCAAGTTTAACGCTCATTAACAACTTTGAACATGACCGGATCTACAAAATAAAGGCGGATTAATCTCATAAGTGAACCACACTATTCATTCATGCTTTCACTTTCGCTTTTACGCGCAATTATACCAAAAGTAGACCTCGAAAAACTTATAAAATAACCAAATAAATATGAATCCATGGCGGATCCGTGAAACGTATTCCGACAGCTCTGTAGTTTCTTTAATGTGCTCCTGGATCTGTTTGCTGTTGAAAATGGGTGATGTATACCTGTAGTGTTGGAGAAATCCATGCCAGCCCATTCCTTCCCCCACTTTGAATCTTAATTTAAGCAGGACCATGTACAGGGATCTCTTTTAAAAGGTAAGCAAGACTGGAACCCTCAGGGACAGCTCTGATGTGGTATAGGAAACCAGGAACAAAATGAATTTCACTCTAAAGTAAATATATAAATAGTGTAATGAAATAGCCATGGAATTGTCCTGAACTAAGGGTGGAATAGCATCATTCCTTCAATCAACAGATGGATGAAGCACTCTTTTTGACCCTTATTAGACCCATTTCCTGGACATATAACTGCAATAAATATGCAATTAAGTTTTACCGTATTGCTGTTTGATGGCTAGCAGTGATGCCTGCTCAAAACATTCAGCAGCTATTCAAACGCCCACACACCTGACAAAGTGGCTGGAATAAGAGTTATGGGAGCAGAAATCGGTCTTTTTTGGGTGGTTTGTTTGATTTTTGTATGAATTTGGAGATAGTGCTGAAGGTGATGCTGTTACTTCTAATTGTACAGAAGAGAATTGTAAAGCTTTTAATTGAGCTCCTCTTGTACTGTTGATGTGTTAAATATGTTTATATGTGTATACAGTTAAAACAAGTTATACAGAAATGCATTTTTGCTAAAAATAAAAATGCCCATTAAAAAGTCTTCATATTTTAAAATTCAGTTGCCACCAGGAACTGTTATGTGGTATTTAGGCATAGTGAATTAATGTGCACTGTCCCCATAAGCACAACACAGACTCTTCTCTTCCTTTTCTTGTACAGAAATGAATGCCATATTTAATAAGTGACTTTGCCAATATTTTGCAGAAGGGTTTCTAATGCATATTGGGATATTTAAGTTTTTGCAATCAAAGTATTCTGTTTCCCAAGTATAATGAATCCACTTTTAAAAAGCAGACTTTTTGCAGTTGGGAAAGTGATGGGAGGTTGTGGCCATGACCTGCCCCTCCTCTTTAAGGGTATCTCGTCCAAAGCCCGGGTATGGGCTAGGGCCATGCCACGGCCCCATTGGGGAACCTGGAGGAGCTCTCAGTTGATGTACATCAGGGGTCGGCAAGGTTTTACCTGCCTGGGCCAGTCAAGTCCTGCACAGATTTCTCCGTAGGCCAGATCGCGTGCACATGATTTCCAGTGTCTGCACATGCATGATTTCCAGCGCCGCAGAAGCGAGTCCCTGCACCGCACCGGTTTAGCGCAGCGTGCAGGGACTCGCCAAGGGGGTGGCTTGGTTAGGGGGTGGCTCGTGGGCCGGTTAAACTGCCCCTGTGGGCTGCTTGCAGCCCATGGCCCGCAGGTTGCTGACCCCTGATGTACATCAACAGGGCTCCCCCTACTGGTGGTTGACCCTTACTAGACTACCTGCATGGCGCAGAAGGAGTCAGATATAGTCGGTTCAATTCCAGTGCCTAAGCCAATACCACTCACATACTGCAACCAATAAAGTTGTGGCCTTTTTAACTCATTAACCTAAAATACTAGTGTCCATGTGTTTCATTATTCATAAAAATGGGGGAGGGCTCGGGGCCTTGACTCGGAAGAAAATAAGGATGAGCACTCATTGTGGTGTAGCTCCTCACCAAACAAATATGACAGGCTATTCAATGAAGACTGGATATCATCTAACCTCCCCATAAACATCGTGCAAGCAAAACAGGATGAATGGTTAGTAAATAGGGCACCTGGTGGAGCCCTGCATTCTGAATGTCATGTATCCATTTGTTGCTCATTCATACTCATTCAGAGTTCAGATGGTGGTTCCATGAATGGAGGAGGGAAAGGGGGAGTGATACTACAAACTGCGCAACCTTCAACTCAAATATATTTTAGCAAAAATATCCAACATTCTGCAAGGACCTCTGGCTGGAACTTTTCCTGTCCTGAGGGTTTCTCCAACCTTCTGGAGAAGATGTGGGGAAGGTGCAGGGGTGCACAGAGAGAGGAGCAAAGGAAGTTCTATTGTGCAAATGGCAGTCACTGTGCTAATGGAACTACTTCATTCGACAACACCATGACTTGTCCAATAGAGCCACCATTTCTTTGTGAGTCTAGCTGTATGGCTTTCTAAGTTGCCTACAAAACAGGAACCTTCTGTTGAAAATTTGGCAGGTCTAACCCCTTGTAAGGGTAGTTGCCCAAGAGCAAAAAGTCACCCTCTTTCCTGTCGTCTGTGAGCCCAAGTAGATGTGACGTTAAATGCATATTTGTATTCCACATCTACAGTTTTAAAAATGCAGATGATAGCTGCTGGGGAAGGCCAACAATTATGGAGACTGCTGGAGTAGGAGTGTCACGCTTTCCTCCACTGCAGGAGTCCTGTTGGAAATCCTTCAGAGCTGCTGTTTGCCTGGAGAAGGAGGTTAGCAAAATTTCGCCCACCCTACATATGAAATAGGGGAAATCCTTTCCTTTTTCACAGGGCAAAATTGTGCTCAGTGCTACCTTTACCTGGTTCTCAGGACAGCACTGTGTGCATTCTGGCACCACCTTTTTGGTGATTATCACTCTGCCATAGAATCGTAAATTTGGACAGGCTGCCTAGTCCCCTCCCCTGCTTGTTGCAGAAAAACCAGAGCTAGAGCATCACCAACAGATGGCTGTCTAAGGAGGGGGAGCTCATCACCCCTTTAGGTAGTTAGTTTCATTGTCAAGCTTCTCTTACCCATCTCAGTCGCTGATAGAAATGTTGATGTGTTGGACAGAGCCATGCTCAAAATATCTCACATGTTTAATGGGCAGAATCCTACATGCATGTAACTGTATGTGTGGTGGCTCTGTTCAGATGTTCAACCAATACAAGTAGTGTGAAGGATGTGAAGGGGTTAATTAGCTAACCTGTATATATTTACCTGAATGTATTGTTAGTCCAGAAGTATAAAAGAACTCTTTAAGCTTTTCTTTATGAAACCTCTCTGTTAAGCTGTGAACTTTGATCTGCATTGCACTTCTTTCTGGCAAGCTATGACTAAGAGTCTGGAGATAACAGTAGAAGAGAGAGGAACTTTCTAGGTCAGAGATAGGATGGCCTTGCTGAAGTGTGCATGAACCAACTCAGGGCTAAATGTCCTTTTGCCTTATATGTACAACAGGAAATGTACAACAGGAAATGTTCCTTATATGGACAAGAGGAAGATTCCTGGGGTGGGAAGATGAGCCAGGGAACTGTCTATAAGAACTGTCTGAAAATTGACTTTTTTGTACTTGATTGGGTGTCTGAACACCGCAAGTGCCTCTGCATGCAGAAATAAATCTTTCTCTCTCTGAAGCCAGCAGCCTCAGGTGTCTTTTCTGCTTCCATGTTTTCTCACCGGGCGCAACCGTGGGAACCTGTAGGGGCAAATAAGGCTCCAGATGGACTCTGCTATGTATGTGAATGTATGGTTTTCTGCCTATGTATGTGAATTGCATCTGAAGATCTGAATGGGGCTTACATATCATATCACACACAGTGCTTTGATGGAGATGTTTTAAAATTTAGCTGCTTTTAATTGTTTTAAAGGGTTTCAGTATGTTTTTTATTTTGTTCTGGATATGATTATTTTTAATTATTGCTTTATTACTGATGTGTTTGCTGCCCTGGGCTCCTTTGTGAGGAAGGGAAGAATAAAAAATTAATAAAACAAAATAGAGGCCCTTTTAATTATGAATGGTTCCCCCCTGCCATTATTTCAATTGGGGAAGGGGGAAGGGACCTTCAGGACAGCCTGGGAGCCATTGTCATAACAGCCTTTGGATGATTTCAGATTCTCTATCACTGGATCAATATACCTATTGAATGAGAAAGGGCTTATGGCACACTGTGGGGGGACAACCCTGGGAATTATTATTACCTTGTACAACCTGCACTAAATATGTTATGTACCTAAGTTGTGTACCTGTCGACTACCTGTTTGGCCTCTTTTATGAATGCTAAGCTCACAAAGATTCAGAATCAATAAAAACAATTTCTTCAGGGAAAGGAGAAATGTTATTAGGGAAGCTGAAATATGTTTTTGCATTAAAGTGTCTCTTTTCCTAGATTATATGGATATTTTGGAAACAGGACTGCCCACGTTCAAAAATAAAACAAAATCCTCCAATGTACTATAAACCTTCTTTCTCCAGGAGAGCAGACTATGTAGAAGAGAGAAAATGGTTTTCTGGTGAAGTAAATGTACAGCAAACAACATTGTGTACACTAATTCTGGGCTGAAGGCTGCTCTCTGCAGGGAATGAATAATGGCAGGGCAGCCAGTGAACAGCACCATCTAACTTTCACGTGAAAGCTCCAATATCAATGAATTTGCTCCTAAGCGCCTTCTGTGGTTTCTGAGATGCCGCGACTGTAGCCTGATATTCTACCCCATGGTAAAATTAGTAGAACTTGAGTTCCTGAACTCTTGGGGTGAAACTAAACCTGCAGTACCAAGGAAAAGGTCACAAAGAAGTTAGCAAGCTTTTGAGTTCATCAAAACTCTTCACCGGAGCAGATGATATACATAAAAAGAAAGGGAAAGAGAGGGGGGGGGGAACTGTTTCTGAGCAAGATGGAGAAATGCTTTTCAGGTTGAAATGCTTTTAAGACAGAATGGTGGAGGTTTTATGCAGACCTAGTTGGTTCTGGTCAATGTTATCCTACTTCTAATGGGCCAGCATCGCTATGTGAAATCTTGTAGACCTTCACGCTACTTATTATCCCAGTTTACTACACATGCTTATGCTACACAGAAACCATTAACTGTTTCCAATGACTAAGGAAGTTTACATTGTTTTCCACATGTAAAATTTGCCATGGAGCGTACTTGTATTTTCTTATGTAAGTGAGGTTGAATTTTATCTGTGTTCTCATCCACTGCCAACAATAATGCCCATTTTGGATTCCTTTATGCACCTTGCAATGACATCTCTTGTATACTGGTCACGTCATCTGTATGCTCATATGACGTAGGCTTGACATGTAACATTTTTTTTGCATGCTTCTTGTCCATTTATCACTATGGAGAAGGGTGTAGGATGAAAATGCCACGCAGAGATGGAAAATGTTTCAACCCAAATGAATTTAAAATGCACTTAATTCTAAAACTGCCCTAAAAAAGTTTCTCTTGCTAGATTATTGATTTTAAAAGATAGCTGGCAGAGGCTTTCTGATTCCTGAGCAAAATCTTCCCCAGAAATTGTTAATTATGACTGTTAATTGCAATTGTTAAGGAGACCAAAAAGGTTACCATCCTTTATTATCCACACAATTCATCATGCATAGATTTGTCTGATTTCTTACCTGGGTACAGGTAGGTAGCCGTGTTGGTCTGACATAGTCAAAACAAAATATAAAATCAAAAAATCCATCCAGTAGCACCTTAGAGACCAACTAAGTTTGTTCTTGGTATGAACTTTCATGTGCATGTATCTGAAGAAGTGTGCATGCACATGAAAGCTCATACCAAGAACAAACTTAGTTGGTCTCTAAGGTGCTACTGGATGGATTTTTTGATTTTCTTATCTGGGGACAGAGCTGGCTCATTTGTGTAACTTGCTGATCCTGATCACTAATGCAAACCTAATTACCCAGGTTATAAAAGCAACCAGGATAGATTCCATGTTTGCTTATTTTACCAGAATCCATGCAGTGATGGTTGTGTCCACACCCCACACAATCTCTTTGGGAATGCAAGGACTAACACACTGCAACAATGGACAATGCTTTCAAAATAATAAATCTGTGTGTGGAGACGATTTTAATTGCTTCACATTTGGGAGCTGCATTTTAAGGAGACATACAGATCCCATCCCAGTAGCATTGGTGTGTGAGGAAAGCCCGATTATGGATTTTGCATTAACATCCTATTTTGTAGAAACCCCATTCTCTTCATTAACAAAACACAGCCCTGATTTGTTTCATGGCATTGCTGCTCTTTTGATTTATGAGTCTGTTATTGTAAGAATTGATTACTGCAACTCTGTTTGAGCTGGTTTTGCTATAAATAACTATGTGCCACATTTAATATGTTTTCCAAACAATTCATGTTCACCTGATATGGGTCAGGAAACCTAGTAATATTTCTTCATTTCCCTCTTAGGCTTCAAAATACCCATGTTTACTAGCTGATAATGTTTAAAAATCCTGAGAATGGGTTCCAGGGTTTGTTTGTTGTTGTTGTTTTCGTCCTTTAATGTCAGATAATCTCAGTATCATTTTAATTTGCTTGTTAAATAGCTTCTTTTCCTGTTCTCTGCCATAAGTCTTTTTTTTTTTAAGACAGACTTTTAGCTTAGTGGCAGAAATATTCATTCACAAAGAATAGCACCTTAGGCTCCTTATTTCTAGATTTCGTATAGACAGACTAATGAAACTTAACCATTTTTCTTCCGAATAAATAGTAAGTCACACATTATGAAATTATTAGTCCATTCTGGGTGCCACCAAATAAATAAGTTTTGCTGGGGAAGGTCCACAGCTCAGTGGTTAGAGCATCTGCTTTGGACACAGAAGGTGCCAGATTCAATCCCTGGCACCTCCAGGAAGGGTTGGAGAGAGCTCTCGAGAGCTGCCACTGCCAGTCAGTGTAGACAGTACTGAGCTAGATGGATCAGTGTAAGGCAGCTTTCTGCTCTGCAGTAAAGGCTAGCGGGGTATAAGGCAGAGAGACCAAAGTAGGCGGAGCCAGATCTAATGACTTGTGCAACCACAGCCAATGACAGGCAGAGCCAACTAATTCTAATTTTGTCCCCACTGTCCTCCCTGCCGAGTTCTGCAAGGGCCACACTGAGACTAAGGAGAAGGAAGCTGACAGCCAATGTCACTTTCTGGACTAGTTATAAGTAAGAAGGCAAGCAGGTGGGGGCTGGCTGAGAGGAGACCGAGATGGCTGGGGTAGCACCCCTTTTACCCTAATGGACTGCTCTCCCTTGATACTCTGGATGTGCAGAGACATTGTCTGGATCTGTGTTGTGGATGGTATTCCTCCACTTGATTTTGGGTGATTACTCTCCCAATTAGGGATAGGGGAGGAATTCAATGCAATCTGGTTATCAATAGAGTTATTGAATAGAATAAAGGAAATAAAAATAGAACCAAGAACAATCTCGGACCACAATGCAATCCTACTCCAAATAAGATCAGAATGGGTAACAGGTATAAGAAGATGGAGGTTAAACAATGACTTACTATACGATGAAAAAATTTTGGAAGGTGCAAAAAAAGAATTAGTGGAATTCTTTAAAATGAATAAGGATAAACAAATAGAGCAAGGAATAATTTGGGATACAGGGAAAGCATACATCAGAGGTTACTTCATAAAACAGAATATTAGGAAGAAAAAAGAAAAAGAAAAAGAAAAAAAGAGAATAATAGAAGAATTGAATAAAAAAGAAAAAGAGCTGTATAAGAACCCAAATAACGAAAAGTTAATAAAAGAGATTAAGATGTTAAAAACAGAATATAAAACAAAGATAGAACAGGAGATGGATTGGAACTTAAAAACTTGGAAACAAAATAAATTCGAATTTGCAAATAAGCCAAGCAAATTTCTTGCTTGGCAATTGAAGAGAAGGAAAAATGAAAAAATGATAAATAGAATAAAGATTGGGGACAAATATATAAATAAACCACAGACGATAGCAGAAAACTTTTTGAAGTACTATGAGGAATTATACAGAAAAAAAGAGGAAGATAGTAATGAAATAAACAAATATTTAGAGAAATATAAATTAGAGATTAACATAGAGGAAAAAGCAAAAGAAATAGATACCCCAATTACAGCACAGGAGATCAGAAATGTAATGAGAAAAAGTAAACCCGGGAAATCACCAGGACCTGACGGACTGCCGACAGAATATTATAGAAAAATGGAGGAAATCGTAATTGAACCATTAAAGGACCTAATGAATCAAATACTAATTAAAGGAAGCATACCGGATTCCTGGAAAGAAGCATACGTTACGCTTCTTCCCAAGCAGGATGCTGACCTCGACTTAATGAAAAACTATAGGCCAATTTCCCTCCTAAATAGTGATTATAAACTGTTTGCAGGGGTGATCGCAAACAGATTAAGCAAGGTGATTAAGGAGATAATACATCCCGACCAATCAGGATTTATACCAGGTAGACAAATTTCAAATAATACAAGGAATATAATAGACATATTGGAATATTTAGAGTTTAAAATAGATAAAAAAGCAGCATTGCTGCTACTGGATGCCGAAAAGGCATTTGACAATGTCTCCTGGGAATTTATGATAAGACAAATAGAAAAAATTGGACTAAAGGAAAATATGAGGAGGGCTATAGAGGCAATCTACAACCAACAGAGAGCGAGGTTAATAATAAATGGGAATGTAACGGATAGCTTCAAAATAACAAAAGGAACTAGGCAAGGGTGTCCCCTTTCACCCTTGCTTTTTGTAATAGTACTAGAGGTCCTTTTGAACAACATCAGGAAAGAAAGAAAACTAAAAGGAATAGTAGTGGGAAAGAACACATATAAAGTAAGGGCTTTCGCCGATGATTTAATAATTACGACGCAAGACCCAAAGGAGAATATACCGATAGCATTAGATTTAATTAAGGAATATGGTAAAGTGGCGGGGCTAAAAATAAATTACCAAAAAACCACCCTGATGACCAAAAATCTGGATAAATATGAGAGAGAAGAACTACATCAATTAACGGGACTGGAAATTAAAAATAAAGCCAAATACCTAGGAATAAATATAACACCTAAAAGTATCAATCTCGTGGACGATAATTACAAAAAGGCATGGAGAGAAATAAAGTCAAATATGGAGGTCTGGAATAAACTAAATCTTTCACTATGGGGAAGAATATCGGCGGTAAAGATGAATATCCTCCCCAAAATGTTATTTTTATTTCAGGCAATACCGGTATTGGGGGGTATGAAAATCTTTAAGGAATGGAAGAAAGATTTAGCGAAATTTGTCTGGAACGGAAAAAGACCAAGAATAAAATTTGAGCTATTGACTGACAGGAAAGAGAGGGGAGGATTCTCCATGCCCAATTTAGAACTATACCATGCGGCAGCAGCTCTAAATTGGATTAGAGAATGGATATTATTAAAAGATTATGAGTTATTGGACTTGGAAGGTGTTGAAAACAGATATGGTTGGCACTCCTACCTTCTATACGAAAAGGTGAAGGTCCACAAAGGTTTCCTGAACCATTTGATCCGGAAATCATTATATTTAGTCTGGACAAAGTATAAAGGGATTCTAGAGCCAAAAATCCCGCTCTGGACATCACCTTTAGAGGTAATAACAATCAAAAAAACAAATATGGAGGGAGGAAGGGCCACCTATCGGATGTTATTAGAAGAAAAAGAGAATGAGTTCCATCTGAAAAAATATGAAGAAATAAAGGAACATCTAAATGATTGGCTGCAATATTTTCAAATTTACCAAAGACTCACAATAGATAAAAGAACTGGTTTGGCAAAAGAAAAATCTAGATTTGAGAAAGAAGTGCTCCAAAGCAAGGGGAAGCATATTGCGTTGATTTATAATATACTGTTAGAATGGGATTTGAAAGAAGAGGAGGTAAAATCTGTAATGGTGAGGTGGGCGCAAGACTTTGGTTATAATATAATGATGGAACAATGGGAAAGACTGTGGAGGGAGGACCTAAAGTTTACAGCCTGCTATAATTTAAAAGAGCATACACTGAAAATGATGTACAGGTGGCATCTCACCCCAGAAAAAATATCGAAAATGTATAAGAATGGATCCCCATTGTGCTGGAGGTGCGAAAATGAAATCGGGTCTTATAAACACATCTGGTGGGCATGTCCAAAAATAAACAATTACTGGAATCTGATTTATGAAGAATTGAAAAAATTGATAAAAATTAATTTCAAAAAAAGACCAGAAATATTCCTGATAAGTATTTTGCCAGAGGAGATTAAAAAAGAGAAGAGAACATTGTGTATGTATGGCACCACAGCCGCGAGAATATTGGTAGCTAGAAATTGGAAAAGTAAGGAAATACCATCCATAGCCGATTGGCAAAACCTAATGATTGAATATTTACAACTAGCCAAAATAACGGGTAAATTAAGAGGACAGTCGAAACAGGTAGTCTGGAGGGAATGGAGGATATTCAAAGAGTATTTAGTAGAGAGTGGTTTAACCGAAATCCTAAAGGCAGACCAAGATTGAACCTCAAAACTAAATGGAGAATATGTGTAAATAGCAAGAGGAAAGAAAAAGAATAAAAACTGTACGTAAGGTAATAAAGTAGACAAGAAATACAAGAAGGATAATTGGAAGTATAGAGATCGAATGAAGTAGTGTAAGACATAAGTATGCAAGACAAGTTAGAATGGGTGGGTTTCTATAGGATGTCTGAAGATATGAATGTAAGGTTTGTATATGGGTATGTGTTTATGTACGATTGTAAGGTATGTAACTGTGTGTGTTAATGTTTGATGATGCGTTATCAGTTATGATTTTAAACAATAAAGAGATTATTTAAAAAAAAATAAAAAATAAATAAATAAAAAAAAAGGGATAGGGGAGGAATTCTGTTCAAGTCTAATTTTAATGACCTGATTTGCACTTTGCAATACAATATGAAAACCAGAAAAAGCTAATCTTCAAAATCCGTTTGTCTCCAGATTTTTGTGACATGGTTTTCCAGCCAAATAATTTTTACCGACATGTTATGGGAAAGGGTGGATTAAAATACATATATTATTGAAAGTGAACCTTATTGGGGGAAATTGCTTGCAAAAATGTGTGTACACCAAACTAAATTGCATAGAAAAATGTTTATGCTGTATCAAGAGAAATTTGCACCAAAAGGCTGACAATTTTTCAGCCTTTAAACTACAATGAAGCAGAAATGTGGAGAAATGAATCTAAGACTGAAAAAATGAGAAACAGGGAGAAACCAAATGTGATGCATTCATCCATCCCCTGTATGCCACTGTTCAGGACAACTGTAGACCTTAAATAGGATTTACTGTAGGAGGTGAGGCACACGTAGCTGCAGAGGGAGAGGAGGGGAGAGGAAACTTCCCTTCTGTGAACTTCCTTAAGTTAACATTTTCGGATCCAAGCCATTGTTTCTCAATTGAAATGAGCATAGAGCCAAAATATTCTTTGCTTCTTGTCCCCAGAGTGATTTCTAGGCCATTATAGTCAAGTTTTTATTGTTTTTTATTAAAGATTTTCTTGATTTACAAAAGTATGTGCAATGTCTCTCTCTCTCATATTTTTTCCATTAGTCTAGTTGTCTTGCTGAGCCTTTAAAGATAGAGAAGGGGCTGCTGTGGTCCAGTCCAACTCAGGTTCAGCTGAGCTTTCCAAGACTGGCTGTGTTAGTTTTAGAACGTACTTCGAAGGCAAAGTTGCTAGCATTTGCTGTGAGATGGATGTCACTGTGGAGACAGGATGAAAAGAGATGTCCCGGGGACCATCTGGTCCAAAAGTATGGGATTAGTTTCTTTTGTTGCAGACAAGAATGTGGACTTGGATAGCATCTTTTTGGGGGCCAATGCTGCCTTTTTTCTTTCTCTTTTTTTTTTGGGTAGAGTTGAAGCACAAAGGTTGGAACAATGATTTCCATGCCAATTAGGAGCTCAATGATGTTTATTGAGGAGATGACTCATTTTATTGCCCAATATGTTTCTTTTAGTAAAAGGTTCAGGACTCTGGACGTCCTCCCTAGGAAGGCTGGTTGGGGCTTGTTTGTCATGGTTCTGTACAGCCTAAGGCGCTACCTGCATTAAACAGGCTCCTGGAAGGGTTTGCACAAGTTTTATGGCTGGTTTAATGGCCTACCTCGGGTGCTCTTCAAGCAGGGCTCTTAATCTGACTCTCATTATAGCTCGACTGCATGAAATGATATGAAGCTCCAAGCTAGATGAATAGGTACTACATCTGCAAAATGAGCACTGTATTGAACTCTGGTCTTCCCTCTAGTACTGCACAACGAAGCTGTAGAGATGACTTATGAGGCAATTCGACTATATTAATTTAGATGACACGCTCTTCCTTCAGAAATAGCCAAGGCACTCTTCTGCCCACACTGCAAGTACATCTTGCTGATTCAGCAGAAGAACGGCTCTTCATTTCGCTGCCATAAATTTTAAGCAGCAGGCAGTAACACACACAGGGTCAAGGTTAATGTTGGTTTTTAAAACCAGGAGTTATGTTGTCATGTTGTATTGACCTTTTGGTGGATGTTGGGGGTTAAGAGCATTAATTGCTCATGTATCATGCTATTTCAATTAAGGACGAGTTTTCTAGCAAACTAAAAGTAATGCACAGGCTAGGAAAAAACGCCTCAACCTAGAAGTGTGGAAGATGCTTTAAAACAGTGGTGGGAAGTTCTGGCCCATGGACCAAATCAGGCCGCACATTAGGCTGTCTTCCCAAACTATGCCCACCTACTCCACACATCATATGTGAGATCAGGTGTGGAGCAGGTAGACTTGCAGCTATAAAAGAACAATGGGGAGCTCTAAATGGAACTCCTGATTGTTCCTTAACAAATAAGGCTTGCTGTCAGTGCCAATCAGCTGATCAGTGGTGATAGCAAGCCTCACTAGGATTGGTTGTGCTATGGAGTGCCCAGTCATGAACTCCATAGCCCAGCTGATTCCTGCCCAAAGTGACACAGCTTCAAATTGTCCCAATTTTCCAGGGATAGTCCCAGAATTATGAAAGCCATCCCAGCTTCTGATTTGATCCCAGAATGTCCCTATTCCCCCCTACCAGTGTTACCGCTGCTGAACTTGGGGAGGAGGATGAGTTGGTGATTGTGCTGAGCAGTAGTGATGGTTGTTTAATTTATTGGTTGAATGGGGGGGAATTAATGGGGGGGAATGCTAATCCCCACCATATTTCTAATGAAAATACCCTACTTCCTGTGAAGCTGCTGTTTTGCTCAAAAGCAGAATTGTGTGCGTTCAAAGAGTTTCACACACATTATCCAAACAGTCCTCACAATAATCCTGCACTGCAGATGGTGCAATTTCTCCCCACCCCTGAAACTGCTGTTTGTATTGGAAGATAGCTCTCCATGCCTGGAACTGCAATAACAGCTGCCATTATGTGGGTTAAAACAAATCTTGCAATTAACACCCTGAGGCTAAGAATAGAGGCTTGCCTGCCACTGTTCAGAGCTGAAGTTAGATTTGAGGCAGAGGATCTTCTGCCTCATATTCTTAAGGCTCAATTAAACATGATCTGGGAGATAATGTGAACACCCTCACCCATACTTGTTTTTTCCTACTTCAAAGCAGCATGTAGGGTTGGTTATGGGACTGGAGAAACAGTGCCTGGAGACGAATAAACTTTCCAACTGCATAATTTCCAACAGCATAATTTCCCATATCTGAATAGTTCCTATTTGTCGGGGGTGGGGTGGGGGAAGAGACACAAGCTCCATATAGAATCTTATAGGTTGGCATATTGGAACAAGGGTATGATACCCAAATATCAGCTTCAATGTGTGTTTGTGTGGGTATGGGTGTGGGTGTACGTGGGAATGGCATAAAAAATTAGCAGGCCCAGCTGGCTCCTTTGGAGTAAGAAGTCAAGTAAACCCTGAGCAATGATTATCTCCTGCCTCGACTCTAGTTTGGTCTTCCAGTGCTATGTCGGCCTTTGGCATAGTGTATTTCTCTCCACCTCCAACAATTATATGTGCTACATTTCTGAGGAAACTTGTCACAGTGCAAAAGCTAACCTGTCTGCTACTTTGTCATAGGCTGAGGGTGAGCTCTCGGGGTTAAAAGCTATGATGAAGGTATATTGCCTTGCTCCACCAAATGCATTGCTTCAAGGAATAATGAGAAGAGTGAAGCATGAAGGCCCCCGTGCCTTAAAATTGTACCTCTCTCACAGAGCACAGGCTGATGGAGATAATCACTTTAAATCTATAATTTCTTCCTATGTTGGGAATATGTGTCTGGTACACCTGTTTCAATTGATTTTTCCCTTTTTATTAGACGTTCCAGTAAGAGATCACCTCTCCTACTGTCACTACATGTGGCTTATCTCTCTGTCTAGTTTTATAACGGCATGTTCTCTCTGATGTGTTCTTCAAACCTGTACTTTGAGGACAGTAAAGTATCCCAAAGGTTTAAAATTCTGTCTGTAACACAGATGTCCTATTTAGTTGTTCTGCTGTTTTTTCAGCCAGAAAATTATGCACTGAAAATCAGAATTGTGACTTCAAATACTATAATGTAAAATGGCGCACACCATTTGTGAGGAATAATACTACCAATCTCATTCATTTCGATGTAAGATTGCTCCATGACAAAAGGGGTCTGGAGTATCAACCATATACCTGGCTTAATGATCTACTCTGGGCTATGTGTGCTAAGACCTCAGAGCACACTTGGTGAGCAGAATGCAATGAGAGTATTCAGCAGCCACCCATATGACTTGACAGGAAGTTAAAAAGCCTCTGGATTGTGTAGACCTTGTATAAATACTAGCAATCTGTTTTTCTACCTTTGCCTGGTCAATAAAGCAACACATTCTGTTCTGTCCAGTTCAGTTTAGGATGCCCTGTTTGGTCACTCTTAGCCCAGTGCTCCACTCATGACATGTCCACGTTTAATACATGTGCATGGAAATGGGAGCAGGCTGAATGTGTGTGTGGTGCCTGTGTATAACTATACACATAGGGCTGTCTGTGCATTGTACACAATGGAGAATGTGGGAAAAGCAAGGCTCCCAATGATGGGAAGAGAACCATGAATGTCTACATTTTTATATGCAAAGGCTGCACACAGACAGTTGAGGGCCAACCCTAGGACTGTGGAAGATTCCTACTTCTCCCATCACCCTTTTGTGTAGGATTCCTTTTGCCTTTGACTGGACTTAACCATCTAGGGGTCCCTTTACTCTTTTTTACCTATGTGATGAATGCACTGGCTTAGATTATTCCTTAACTTCCACTGCTACCATTTCTGGTTTTATTTATTTTTTAAATACAGGTACCCTTGTGAGGTTTCAGGCACGAGAAAGAGCAGAAGATTTATTTAAAGTGAACCAAATCTAATATTATTTAATCATTTGAAATTTATGTACAACATAAGATTCATATTACTTAGCAGGTTGTATATTAAAAGTAGGTTTTGTTCAGTGCTTGCTTCCTATATGCCCGAGATGTTGCTGAAACCTTAAGGAAATGTCTGTTACCCTGATATATGTCAATTTTGTAACCTATACTATTAGCCAGTTTCCCTTATCCTAACTTGTTCAGATGTTTAAGCCTGAAGCTTTCCTTCTGGTCAGGGTCACACTGGTGAAGATGCAGCACAGAAGAGGCTTCATCAGTTGCAGATCCCTGGAGACACCAGCGCTTCTTGAGCTCAGCTGCTCAAGGCTGATGGGCACAGCTTTTGCTTTGCTGGATGCTTGCTTCAGAATTTTCTCTCTCCCTGGAACTTGCATTCTCAGATTCTGCCATGGTAATTTCAGCTCTCCTGTGTTTCTTCTGCCGCCTTCTTTCCCTCTGGATAGCCACTGCTTCCTGCCTGTCTGTTGCCTCCTCTGACTCTTCTCTTCTTCCTTATGTATGTCTTCTCCCCTGGGTCTTCCTCCACACTCTCTTCCCAAGGCTCCTTGACCCCAACCAATAACTGACTCAGACAGTGTTATGCCTAGCCTTTTGTTTCCTCCAGCTAGACCCCTGCAACAATTTTAAAGTTAAACTCTGACAGACGGTTAACTCATTGGTGTATACTTATTTTATTGTGCTTATTTCATTTATGAGAATCACTTACCCAAAAATATTGGCTGTGAGTCCCAGAAGACCTGCTCCCTGCCTTGCAGGCTTTTCCCCACTTGGCCTGGCAGGGCATTGTCCTGATTGACTCCAACTACAAAAGCTGAGGCTGCTGAAGAGAGCAGCAATCATTTTGGCTGTCTCTTAGCACAGATTCAGATCATCGAACCTGAGCTTCCACAACTGCTGCCTGCCATCAACCACCATTGGCAGGACTGGCAGCAACAACAGCAATGTTCTATGCTTAGGATAATATTTTATTCCCTTGTTAATTTTGCTGTTTTAAATGTGCATTTTATATATGATTTCTTCTAGTAATTTTCTCTCTCAAGTGATATATGCTGTGTCAAGTGTGCATTTTTTAGTTGACCTCCTTTTGTAATGTTTTGTTTTGAAATCTTTAAGATAATATTTTAGGCTCCTGTTAATTATGTTGCCTTGAGTGTATACTTAATATTTGACTGTCCCCAGAAATGTTTTATTCTGTGTTGTTTTATTTGATATTTAATATAATGTAAACTGCTTTGAGCCCCCCCCCCCTAAAAAATATAAAGCGGTATAGAAATGAAATTTATAATAATAGCTTTCAGAGTGAAAGCATCAATAAAAACAAATAAAAACAAGTTCATACATAAAAACAAGTTCACACTCAGCACTGATACAGGCTGGGATAAAGATCTCATCTTAAAAGGCTTGTTGAAAAAGGTTTTCAATAGGCACTAAAAGGACAACCAAGATGGTGCCTGTCTGATGCATAATGGGACGGAGCTCCCAACAACCAGTGAATGATAATGGAAAATTCAGTGGGACCTTCCAATCCTTTGGCCCCTTGTTGATGCCCAGATCTAATACAAAACAGAGGCCTTCTAGTCAGCAGAACACAATTGCAACCCTCTCAGGTGAGAGCAACTATATCTCTCAGTTCTGCCATTTCTCGACACACCGCCAACTGAATACCACAACACGCAATGTAACTATCCTCAAGTATAGATACAAACTGCCTCCATATTTTAATTATAATTAAATGACAGAAAGCACATTTATATATTTACATAATATTCTGTCAAACTTTTACCTCAAGGTTTTCTGATTCTCTACAGAGACATTCAACTGATCGTGCACATTCCTCCACCCTGGATATGTTGTCAGTCGATGGTTCCTGAGAACACCATAAGTGCACCTCCCAGACAGAATCATAGAATTGTAGAGTTGGAAGGGATCCTGAGGATCGTCTAGCTCATCCCCCTGCAATGCAGGAATGTGCAGCTGTCCCATACTGGGATCGAACCATTAACCTTGGTGTTATCAGCATCACACTATAATCAATGCTTTCTCAATAAAGAGTCCCAATAAAGCTTTTGTTTTTTAAAGGCAAATATTAGCATAACTGTTGCTTTGTACATTATCAACTGCAACAAAAATTAGCCCCTTGTTTCACTTTGGAAATGCTAGTAAAGCTTTGGTGATAACACACAAGCTGCCTTAATAACCTGACCTTAAACATCCTCTTAGCCGTTTACCTTTCTGTTGTCTCAACGACAGGTGCAGTAAACAGAAACTTAAAAGATTTAACTTTCTACCTGTCAGATGCTCCTAAAGTACAAGACTAGCCTTATCTAGATTCTTCATGCCTTCATGCCTTTTTCCTGTACACCTGCAAAGGTTGCAAAAGTGATGGCTTACAAACTTGGTTTCATGTTTCTCACCCCTGCAGGCAACCTGTCTGTCATGGGGTACATGACTTGAGACAGAGGGCTCACAGGAAAGGATGATTCATTGCTCATTGAGGGCTGGCTGGCAATCTAACATCACCGGGATACTGGTAGCAAGAATGAGTTACTGCCACCAGGCCGTACAGTTCAGAAGATGACACACTGAGAGCACAGCCTTTTGAAGGTCTTTAATTAATTAGGTGCTCCCTCAATGAGTAAAGACTACTTTACCAGGTTCCTGAAAGCCACACTAATAATGACCATTGTTTGTATAGAACACTTCAAAAGTTCCAGGGGTGTGTGTATGTGTATAAAATATAATATAATAATTTTAGAAATATTTATAATGGACCTATAAAATAGGTCAGTGTGGTTATTTCTATCCATCTCCAACATAATGCCCTCCAGGCATTTGGGACTAGAACTCTCATCTGCCTCAGCCAGAATGATAGGAGTTGTCATTCAGAATTATTGATGACAATGGAGGCTGCTCTAGTCAGGCAAATGGAGAACTATCCAACTAACCTCAGTCTGTGCTCAGCCAACCCCGCTTCCACCTTTCTCCTTAATTACAACTAGTTCAGAGGTTGGCCTTAGCCATCTGTTTCTTCCTCCTTAGTCTCTTCTTTGCCTTTGTAGAACTCAGCTGGGTGGAGGATGGGGACAAAGCTAGAATTTGCTGGCTCTGCCTGACATCACCTCTGACTCCACCTACTGTTGTCCTCCCAACTTTCTACCTTACCATTCCCAAGCGGCATTGGCCACCACTGCATCTGAAGGGTGCCATGTTGGCTACCCTGGTCTACATATTGCAGTAGTAGGCATCCATAAGATTAGGTAGTGATCTAAATTTTAGCTACATATGTTAATTGATCTGTTGCAGCAAAAACATGAAATGCAATATTGCATATACTGACTCAAAGGCATGGATGTCTTTTCATCTTGAGCAAATGGGACTGTACTCTCCCACAACCCCCTGCAGGACCAGAGCCCCTGCTCTCTATCCCCCAGCCCAAATAATCAGATCACTCACTCAATCTCTCTGGGATCCAGTCTCAGTATCTGTCTCCTATTTCCCACCAGCTGCAAACATCCACATGCAAACCACTGTGTGTTAAGTAGGTTCCACCTTGGTTTCTAGGGGATGGAGGACCATTTTTTTTTAAAAGCATCCCCTATTGAACAAGTCTAGGGAGGGCATCAGGACTGAACACTCCTCTATTAACCCCCCTTCCCCTGATTGTTTACAGGTATTCATTCAGGAGTCCTCTGGGATGCAGCAATTTCCATTACCATGGTCAATAAACAGGTCATCTAGAAGTGACCAAATGAAGTGTAGCTTACATGGAGTTTGAACAAAGTACCTGCCAGCTCACACACCACAAGCCATTATGCTATATCCCTTCGCCTTTTGAATGTGGCTGTTTCTTAAAGAAGAGAAACATATGATAAAATGTCTCTCTGCAAAAGGGAAATAACAGAAGGCTGATCAGACTGTCTCATAATTCCCCAGTGGTAGATTGACTAGAGATGTGTGCTGTTTGTTCTGTAGCAGCTTAAATGAGAAGAAAGAAGGAATGCGGCATATGTAGAGCTACAGCACAAAAGCTGGCTTGCAGTGCTACTACTTGCTAAGTAGTCCCTATTGATTCCAGCACCGTACTGCATGTCCTAAAGGTAGCGAGGAAGATGGGCACAGAATACCAAAGAGGAAAAAAAGCAAAGCAGCACCAAGAGCAAAAATGGAACAGTGATTGACAAACACAATTATGTGAATCTCATTATCAGTGTGAAAGAGACTTTACTGGGCCGAGGGAGACACTGCTATCCTTCCGTCAGGTTTTAGGCACACTTCTGACTCTGCTCATAGACGTCTATGTGGTTCCTGGTTCATGCCAATGCATGGATGCCTGTTGCCCCCACTCCTAGTAATATTGTCTATGCACTGGTAACCTCAAGGTTAGGTTACTGCAATGCATTATAAGTAGCGCTGCCTCTGAGGACAGTTGGGAAACTTGAGGTGGTTCAGAATTCAGCGGCCAGGTTGCTCACCAGAGCAAGGCGGTTTGAGCATATTACATTAATCTTGATCCAACTGCACTGGCTACCAATTAGTTTCCAGGCCCAATTCAAAGTGCTGGTTTTGACCTATAAAGCCTTAAATGGCTCAGAACCACAATATCTCAGACCCTGAGATCATCTTCTGAGGCCCTCCTTCATGTGCTCCCTCCTTGAGAGGTTCAGAGGGTGGCAACATGAGAAAGGGCCTTCTCTGCAGTGGCTCCCCATCTGTGGAATGTTCTCCCCAGGGAAGTTCGCCTGGTGCCTTCATTATACACCTTTAGGCACCAGGCTAAAACGTTCCTTTTTAACCAGGCCTTTGGTTGATCTGATCAACATACTATACCCTTTTAAAATGTGGCTCTTTTTTGGAGGATACTATTCGGTTATTGCTTTTATTTTAATTTTATATATTGTGATCTTTTTTGTGAACTGCCCTGAGACCTCCAGGTATAGGGCAATTTATAAATTCAATTAATATAATATAATATAATATAATATAATATAATATAATATAATAATCCCTCTTTTATAAGATTCACGCATGAAGGCTGCTAAAATATATTTAAATTCAAGGTGCTAGGAATTTGGAGACTTATCTTTCATTGTGGACTCTTTCTCAGGACTGCTGCCTCTGTGTTTTTGCCTCTGCTGACAGCTACACCAACACAAGAATTGGAGTGGGAAAGTACAATTTAAATGTTTTATGATGCAGCAAGCAATGCTAAGGGTCACAATGATGGATCTGAAGTTCATGTGCTGAACCTCCCCTTCACAATGACCTAGAAATACATAATGCCAACTTTGAGCGTTATCCTAGTTTTGCATTCATTTCAGATTTACAGGCAATGCCCCAGAAATGTGTCCTCTTCTGTGCCATTTGCCTAAGACTAGCAGAATGCCACTGGTATTAAGCACTACAGGAAATAAGTAGAAACATATTTGTGATCTATGTGTCTGTGGATGTATCAGTGCTCGTCTTGTGCCCCTGGCCTCCATTATAGCATTATGACTTGTGCACATCGATCACATTCCATTATTCCTTTATCGCTCTGTCAGCAACAATTTAACCTTTAGCATTCCTCATACACAGTTTATATGGTAAATATATCTGAATGACACAACAAGGGATGTATACACAGATATAAAACCCATATAATGGAAGGGCATATAATCGTTGAGAGGCTCTCATTCAATGCATTTAGGTTGTTTTTGTTTTCTTAAAGGCATCCAGCTATAACTCTTGTGTTTTAAACCATGTTTTAACGTTGCATAGTATATCACTAATTCTAGCTTACTAGAAATACTTGTGAACTGATGCAAGAGATACATGCATATTGTCCAAAGAAATAATTTATAGACTTTAATTGTAGGAAAGAGGCCTTTGCTTCAAAGAGCTCATCAACAATCTGTCCTTCCTCTTTTATCAGTAAGCAAAGGAGAGAGCAAAAAACAGATGGAATGTCCCTTAGTGCCAGTCATATATGTGCATGAAATATAGTCCAATCTACTTCCACCGGGTTATGTCTAGAACAACACAAGATCAGAAGAGGGATAGGCGAAGGACAAGATGAATGACTGCCTCGTGAATGAATGAGATGCACTTTCAACTTGGAATTGGTGTTGTGCTGTTAAACTTCAGACAGGCTTTGCCAATGTCATGGGAATATGGCAGTGGCGCAAGTGATTACTGGGGCCACCTCACCCGTAATGCCTAAACTCAGCTCCTTGGAGAAAAGGTGGTATATAAATGTAATAAAGAAAAGAGAACGAAGAAGTCTAAACGTTCTCTCTCTCTCTTAAAAGTTCCAAATCGTAAGAACAAAAATATATAAGAGCACTGCTGGATCAGACCCAAGGCCTTGCTGGTCCAACATCTTTTCCCCCAGAGTTATCAAGCAGACCTCTATAGGAAACTTGCAAGTATCTGCAAAAGTCCCAGACTGTCTTTCTGGAAAAAAAAGAAAAAAGAAAAAGAAAATAGAAAACAACTCTAAAATGCTGCTTTGTTTACATGTGACTCCTGATTGGTTTTTTTTTTTAATTGTGTGACAATGTTTGCGATAAATATTAGAAATATTCACAACCCAAAGCTGACTGCTCCATATTTGGTGGATTTGTTCTTGAATTACATTTTTTTTGGGGGTGGAGGGGGAGGTAATTTGTACAATTGGGGGAGGGATGGAGTGAGGTCATCTGTACAATTGTTTCCCCCATGGCTCCCCCCCCCGGCAGAACTCACCAGAACTCAGTTCCGGAACCTCTCAGGTGGATGCCATTGCCATTATAAGAGAACAAGGGAGGTGTTCATGGTGAGTTCCAGCATCTCCTTTTCTAGAAAAATAGCACCGGTTTTCCCTGTTAGTATGTATAGTGTCAGTTAGGATTTGGAGGAGGCACTGAAAATGAAGCAACACCCTGAGATAGTTTGGATTAATCTTGTTTTGGTTATGGAAAAGTTGCCTTTGGCATAAAAGCACAGGTCATTGAATAGCCAAAAATAAACAGTGCCCAGCTGTGATGGTGTAAAAGAAAGAAAAAGAGAAAAAAAGGATGGGACTATCAGACAGCTAGGCCCAGTGATTTTACAAAGAGCAAATATAATTTGAATGTTGATTTATACAAATTTGCCTCATTGTAATGTGTTACTTAAGGGTGTGTTTGTATTTGCAGTTGGCTTATTATTTTGTTAGATGGAAACTGCCCCCTTATACACAGCAACACAGGCATCTGCCCCACTGAACTTAGTTGGGTTTAATTCCAAAGTAAGCATATTTAGTATCAGGTTGAGTATTACAGGGTTTTTATTTTTGTTCACACACACAGTTGGTCGCAGCAGCACCTTTTTGTGTTCCCCCTTCCCAAATAGTTTTTCTAAGCATTTCCATTTGTTTATTTATTTCTGGAATTGAAGTCCACCAGGAGATTGTGTCCCACACTGACTGTGGACAATTTATTTAGACAAAACTTTAAAAAATATTTAATACTTTATTGTTGTAATGAGAGGAACGATAATTTTATTTCAATCAGTAGTATAAATACGGCATCTTGACTAATCACAAGCTCATTTAAAATTGACATTTTTGCATACTCTCAGAAGAAAAGTATTGCCAGTTAGAATGTGTTTCCGGAAAGACCATCTCAAATATATTAAAGTTTTCCACATATTTATGGTTTGCCTTTTATTTTTGTATGTTTCTTTTTCTTCTGTTAAAGTCTGGTTCAAAATCTGCACATATTTTTTCTCTCTCTCTAAAATGAAAGATACTGACATTTTGGTCTCCTCTGTTCCACTTTTTTATGATACTGTTGACCACAAGGTGGCATCATTGGTACAGCTGTAACCTTAAATATTTCTACAATCTCACCCGAGGTTCTTTGCCAAGAAAGTTGAGAGGGCATCGACCTTAATAGACTTTACAAAGTACCTCTCCTGCTTAAAAAGCTATTGCACGAGATAGTTATTTCATATGAGATATCCCAAGGGCAAGGACTATCTTAATATACATCCTGTGTAAGCCAATCTGGAAATCTTTTTGGCTAATGTGTGTGGGTTTATAAATTCTTTAAATACTTGCATACACACATGCAGTCATGACCAAACCAAATGCACCCAACCAGTTATTTCTGCGTTGACATGAGAGGCTCAGTTAGCCTTCTGTTTTCCTGCCTCGTTGGAATGCAATAAATGGATGGTGGACTTTCTAGGTTTTGTATAATAAAGTCTGTGCACGCTTGTTCTAATGAGATTAAATAATTCATTCCTGTTGTAATGCCAACATTGCACCAAGACACCACATCTCTACTCATTCTTGATAGGATGACATATATTATGGGGATTCCAGTTAATGAGAGTTGACATTGAGAAGAAAACAGCAGAAATTAAGGTTTGTATCCTGCTTCTATCAGTAGAATGGTAAGGGAAGCCATTTACAGAAGTTTTCCCTTCCTCTGCAGTCTCCACTCCCCTTAAATCAGCTATGAGGTGTCTCTCAACCTTCTGGAGCAGATTCAGGGTGTGGGGATGAGATTCATGTGTGCGCCAAAAAATTCTTTCCTCTCTGTTCTGCTTTCAGAAGCCTTAACATCAGTTGAGTGGCACTGCTGTATACAACAAATAACAAATGTGAAGACCATACTGAAATTACAAAGATTATATATATTCCTCAATATGACACAGGTGAACAAGAACTAATAATAATAATAATAATAATAATAATAATAATAATAATAATAATAATTTTATTTATACCCCACCCTTCCCCGCCAAACCGGACTCAGGGCGGCTAACACCAATAAAATCACAACAAAAACATAAAACAATTCATTAAAATACAGATTAAAATACAATTTAAAATTAAATCTAAACTGCAGCCTCATTTTTACAGGAAAGTCCTTTCTTAAAATCGAAAGGAGAGTCGCAAACTAGTGCTGCCTTCAGATTTTCATCACTCCTTCCTGTTTGACTTAGGATCCAAGGTCCTAAACATACCAAAAGACAAATGTGAAAAATGGGTCATTAAGAGAGAAGGGCCACAGAGTTGGAAGAAGGAAGCAGCAAAACCATTGCACGCCGTTTTAGATAAATGACCAGCAATTGTGTTGCTAGAGGAAACGAGTGGGGCACAGCTGGCAATGGTGTCTCTGAGGAGGCCTGACTTTCTGGTTTTTGCTTTTGGTTGAAATGCATAGCTCAGAAGGAAATGGCTCAGAAGTTCTAGCATAGAAATGGCTAGAATAGAATGGGCCACAAGTAATGATGTAGAATGAACTGCTGCGCCAACTCACAGCTGTACACAGTGACATTATGCTGGCATTAAAGACAAGCAATGCCTTGCAATGTAGTCCCTGAAATATTGGCAACTGTTGGAGACTATTGTTGTATCCTATGAACCCTAAGTTTGTGTTTTAAGAAGTTTGTCCTGGGCGGGATTCATTCAGTAGTTGAAGGAGGAGATGGGAGGAGAAAAGCAAAATAGGCACTGAGGCCAGAAGCATGAGCCTGCAGCCCCTTCTACTTCACTCTAATAATGCATGAAAACAGCTAAATTGGCCACCCTATCTCACATTATACTCCCCCCCCAGTGGCTGGAGGCAAATGAACCACATACATAAGGTAAAATTCTTATTGTCTGATGGCTAGAAGGCCACCTACCTTTTAAAACCTCTGACAGGCTATTGAAGAGAGCAATCCAAACTATTTTCACTGCAGTGGCAATGCTTCTCCACTATGGGGGAGCATAATGCAAAACTACTTGATAAGTAGCAGGGCTGTGAGATTTTGAGTCCTGCTCCATGAACAGAATCTGCCTTTGCAAGGAAGGATGCCAGTTCCCTCCTGCATCTAACATGATGCTCTGTGCCTCTCTTGCTGGAGAGAAACTTTGTTTCTCAAACTTCCTGCTGCTTAATTAATAAACATGGCAACTAGATAGGACCTGGCACAAGGCCTTATTCCCATCCAGCACATTGGCATACAATTGTAGTGATTTAGATTTGGCACACAGTTCACCAAGCTAGTGACACAGTATGTGTGTGTGTGTGTGTGTGTGTGTGTGTGTGTGAGAGAGAGAGAGAGAGAGAGAGAGAGAGGAGTATAAAAAACTATTAAATTAAACAGGTTAATATGACTGCAGCATTTCACTCCCTGCTGTCCCACAACCACAGTAAATCTGCCACCTGTTTATTTCCATAAAAATTCAATTACAGCACCACCAGTTTATTCTTCTTATATGAGCAATTAACTGCTGGATGTTCTCGGCTTAAAAAATATTCCTGCTCCCCCCCCCCCCCCGGTGAAACTAGTTATTTTGTTGCTAACATTTTGTGGACTGACCTGCCTCACCCAACACTATATAGTGTAAAGGCAGGTTCTATTTCAGGTGCTGGGAATGTTTGTCATTGACCCAAACTGGACAGACAAAGTTCATAACCCAATGATTTTCCTGGCATTTGATACTTGTTTCTTTTCTGGATTAAAATTGTTTTAAATATTGCTTGATGACTTACCTTCTAAGTTTGACCCTATTCTTTATACAGTGTTTTTGAGAAATTGTTATCTATCCATCTATCATCTATCTATCTATGTTTCTATCTATGGGATTCAACAATGTCTGTCAACTGTAGCACAGACTATGTAAGCAAACCCCTTCTTTCCTTGCAGTGATGTCACAACTGGAAGAGGCAGGTGGGATGAATGTTGTTTGCAGCATCTACATTCAAAGGAGCATAGTGAATGCATTCAAATGGTGCCTCAATTTCTGCCCTTCTTGTGGCACCTAAGCACACAGTGTGCCCCACCAGTTGCAGCAGCAACAAAGCAAGTTATCAGAAATAGCATGAGATGATTTTGCCTCCTTTGTTTTCTTTTTGCCACTGCAGCTATTAAACCCATACTATTTCATTCCAGCAGATTATTTTCTTGGAATTTAATCAACAGAAAGTTAAGCATCCCTATGCCCAACCGACATGAATGGAATCTATAGCTTGATACTAAATATAGGTACATGGAAGCAAATTCTCTTCCCACATATTTCCCACAGAGCAGGACAGCACAAGTCACTTCTGACACTGGACATCCTGAGTGGGAGGGAGATTCATGTCGTGGGAAGTAGGCTTGAAATGGGCCTCTTTCAGATAGCATTTCCTATCTCCACGGCTCTCCCACAGGGTCAAACAGCCTGTTTATGTTTGGTGGAAGATAACTTATTTTCTCCTTTTAACACATGATTTCAAGTGCTCCTTCTGCTGTAGAATCTTTTTCAGGCGGACGCTGTTTCACTCCAGCAGATTTCCAGATAGAAATGAAGTAAATTCTTTGTGTGTGGACTCTCATGTCAAAAATGGAACAACCCCCTAGCGCTGTGAATTTTGTGTCATGTGCTGGAAATGTGGCATGATATTCACTAAAGGCAGGGCTTTTTTTCCAGCCGGAACTGAGTTCCAGGACCTCTCAGGTAAATGATGTTGCCATTAAAAGAGAACAAGGGATGCATTCATAGTGAGTTCCAGCACCCCTTTTTCTAGAAAAATAGCACTGACTAAAAGGAAGGAGTTAATAGCAAATCCATGCACAAACACACAGTAGGAAACGAACAAATCTGCTTGCATTTGACCAACAAATGCAGGGTCTAATGGAGTCAGAAGGTGTGAAGGATTCACCCTATAAAATGTGTTTCCATCTCAAATGTGGTAAAAGACCTTATAATACATCATAAGGTCTTCTACCTTCTAGACAAATAAGCAGTTACAGGGATTTTAGCAGATAATTTCATGTAGAATGGATACTTCCTTAGTTTAGTGGCTTGTGAAGTTAGCGGGTGTTGCTGGGGGCGGGGTGGGGTGGGGAGCGGGAGAGAAATTAAATTCCGTTTTCATTAAAAAGTGAACTTCCCCGACTTCCGGCGGCTGGCGCCATCACGGATGGTCCTGGGCTGCTTCGGTGGCGAGGCACCCAGTTCATCCCGGGGGTTAGGAGCCCTGCAGCCGCATGCAGGGCTCTGGTTGGGGCGCGGGAAGAGCGTCCCGCGCCCTGGGCTCCCCGGCTATGCCCGCTGTGCTCCGAACCCTTCCCCCGCGCCCCCTGTAAGGGGGGAGTGGGGGTGAAGGGACCACGGAGTCGGGCTCTAGGGGGACATGCCCCAACCGGGATGTTTACATGCGGCGGCAAAGTCCGTGAGGAGCGTCTCTGTTCTACCTGTCATTAAGGAGTTGCTAAGAAACCAGAAGCTGTGAGTAATTGACTGACTCTTTGTACTTCGGGAAAAGCTCTGGGATCAAAAGAAAAGGCAGCCCGCCTCTCTCCCTTCGGGTGGTGGAAGGACTTAACTCTTTAAGTGACTGCTGCTACACTAATCATTTGAAAGTACTTGGAATTTGAAAACTGACTCTGTAGAGATTCCCTCTCAGGGGTTAATTGAGGAAAAATATCTCCATTTGAAGTTTTGGTCTTTATACTCTGGCTTCGGAAGAAATGGCGGCGATTTGGAATTGCGCAGGAAAAAATTGAGACAAAGGAGGAAAAAGACAGGAAATGTAATTTGATACCCACCTCCCTTCCCCGAAGATGTTGGACTTTGCGCTTATGCTGGCACAGAAGGACTGGGAGGTAGAGGAAAAGCTCACTGTCTTTCAATTGGAGCTGACTAATCGAAAATTAAGAGTCTTGTGTGGGATTATAAATGGAAATAATCTGCATTCCACAGAGGAGGCTTTCCAAAAAATCTACTCAATGGAAACAGACTTTTGCAAAGAGCTGGAAGATGTGCTGGAAGGATGGTCTGAGATGGCAGAGCAAATCCGATTGGAACAGGGACTGTTTTCAGGGGGTGGCAGAAACCCTGAAACGGAAAGTTTTTTAATATCTAGATTCCGAGGTGGCAGCTCGGGGTCGAGGGACAGAGAATTAAGATTTCTACAAGAAGAAGAATTTTGGTACAAAGCTACGGAGAAGCTCAGAATGCAGAGGATGAACATCTTGGAGCTCGATGCAGGGTTTGTTGGGGTTGTAACCTGGATCTGTGGACATTCAGAAGCATACAATAGGGGATTCGGTTCTGGTGAAAGACAGGAGAAGACAATGGACAAAAGGGGAGTGGGTTGAATTAATCATTGTATAACATAGATGGTCTGCCATGGTATCCGAAATCGGAGTGTGAAGTTTGTTAAATAAGTTTATTTTAAATAAGTAAGGAGATATTGAATTTAAGTTAAAAGCAGCATGCTAAATGATAGAAGAAATAAGTTTAGCTCTAAGAATATTTGGTTAAGTTTTAGGCTATAATGCAAAAGATAAGACAAAGGTGTTTTTTCTTTCTATATCAAGTTAAGTTAAACTTTTATAGAGAAAAGATGTTAAGGAGAAAGTGTATTGTATTAAAACCGAAGGTGCATAGGCGGGGGAAGTCAAGTGTCAAGATTCGGAACTAGAATTTTTTTTTTTTCTATAGCAAGATATACAGATAAGAAGAAGAATCCTGACATTATGTGTATGTGTATTTGTATTTGTTTTGATATTTGTAGGTGTGGGGGTTGGGTTTATGTTGTTTTGTGAAAATGCCAATAAATTCTGTTAAAAAAAAAAAAAAAAGTGAACTTCCCAAGTTTGTACCTTCTGAAACAATCTGGGAACTGAAACATAGCCATCCTTTAAACAAAATAAAAAAATAAAAAAAATTCCTTCCAGTAGCACCTTAGAGACCAACTAAGTTTGTTCTTGGTATCCTTTGAAATTCTCACTTGAATCTCACACAGCAGTTCTCTAGCCAAGTAAGTCAAGTAACGGGTATAGAAGACTCAGTTTCCTTGGACATCAGCCTAGGCCTAGCCACCAACAAGGGGCTCACTACTGACCTCCCTGGCCTTGCTGAGCTTCACATTTGCTATTGTTATCTGCCTACCTATTCTCTGTAAGCAAGTGAGTAGTGTCAGGATGAAAGACAGCGAGTGGCAGCACATTGTCCTTTCCCTTAGGGCTGCTCATCTGGCTCAAGGAGGAGCCAATTGAGGACATCTTTTTCCAAAGCACGCCAAAATTTAGTGCCAGCACTGATTAGGATGAAACAATAGCTCATTATGTAGACATTGTTCACACCAGAATAGCATGATCCAGCTAATCAAAGATGCTGCCTTGGGGACGAGAACCCTCTCTCTGCTAACTCAGCTGCAAAGAAATCGTAGCATCATAGAAACATGGAAGTGGACAGGGACTTGCAGCTCATCGAATCCTAGTGTCCACTTGGTAGAGGCAATCCAGAGCTACAGCATCTCCAAGAGACGGCCGATCTACTTCTGCATGAAGGTAGAGGCAGATTTTGGAGTGCATGGCTGTTTTGATTGCACTGGGTGTGGAGCCTCGCTGGTGCTGCACGGAACAGCACAACTGTGATTTAGAATGGAGCATGAGAGGCAGGGATGGGTGCTGAATTTTGGCATTGCGCAGGATGCCGCTGAAATTGGAGGCCCCAAGTTCCACCACTGATGGAGATAGCCAACAAAGACTGTTAGCACACCTTCAGATAATTGGTTCCATTCTTGAACTGTTCTTACCATCAAGAAGCTTCTTCCAATGTTAAATTCAAATATCCCCTCCTGGACTTTAAGGTTGTTATATATCATGTGGTCTGAAGCTGCTATAACCATCCACATTTCTTTGTCTACATTTTTTTTTTGTTATTTCCTCCCCTCCACCAAAGTACTTGGCTTTACCATACATATCTAAATGGCACTGCATTTCAACTGTACTTCATTTCATCCCTTAGAACAAACTTTGTAGGGAGAAAAACAGCGTGAACAGCATTTATACGCCTCCTCAGACTCTTTCCCTGCCACATGTTACACCATCATTTAACATTTTGCAGAATTTAAAGGTGCCATTTATATACCAAGCAAATAAACAAGTGAAAGTTGGAAAGATTTTTTTCAGTGTCTGCCACTTAAGAAGGTATGTCCTGTTCTGCACTGCATGTTTTGTAATAAAGAGTACTACATTAACATTGTATGACTGCTGTCCCTCCTGGGATCTTCACAAAAAAAAACTCCTGTAGATGTTTATCTCTTATGATGTTATCTCATTGAGCAGCTCTTTAAAATAAACTAAGTGTGGCTTATGTAGTTGTAGTGAGAATCTGCCTGGTGGCTATTTTGATGTAAACACCTTTGTGTCTAAACACTGATGGCTTAGGGATTGTGAATTTTGCATCTCCATAGGAAAATGCCAGATACAATTGTTCTTACCTTTTTGTTTATGCTACATCTGTTTTAAATCCTATTTACCACCCTTCTCTTTGCAGTTTAGGAAAGATGTTGCAAACATCTCTGACAGCCCCAGTAATGTGCTGGCCTGAAAGTCTAACCCAGGCACTGTCACTCCTGGGTGAGAGATTAGCCCTGATTAGCAGAGTATTTCAGGGAAGAGAAAGAAAGACTGGATGAATCCCCTTAAGAAGAGTCTGCTGGATCAGCCAGGGGTCCATGTAATCCAGTATCCTATTCTCACAGAGACCAACCAGATGCATATGGGGAAGCCTGACTTCTAGAGACTAGTTTAGAAATAATTCATTTGTACTGGATTATGCTCAGACAGGGACCATTGCTCCACCTTTTGCTGGGGATGGGCTTAAAGTGTTATTATTTAATTCATGTAATGCTTACATGCCAAAGTGGCTTCTAAGCAGTTTACAACTATAAAATCCATCATAAAATTGACACATAATTAAAATACACAATAAAAAATTCCACCAGAGTAGAAAACATCCTTAATTAAAATATACACTAAAACAAGCCAGTTAAAAAGCATGGCAATTAAAACAATTGGGAAACATTTAAAACAATAAGATCAGAAGTTGTTCAAGGAAACTTGACAAGTGTTCTTTCAGGAGCCAGCGGTATGCCAGTACTAATGGGCCTCTCATATATTAGCAGGGAGGTTGTTCCACAACACTGGTGCCACCAGTGAAAAGGCCACATCTATGTCACCAGAAGCTGATTGGGCTGTGGCAAAGTGAATGGGTTTCACCTGCTGATCATAATCCCCTTCTGGGCACTGGAGGGGAAGACAGCCTTTCAAGTAGTTTGGTCCAGAGTTACTTAGAACTTAGCAACACCTTAAAACTGGCACAGTGGCTAGTACAGATCCCTCAGCACTGGTGTGATATGTGCTTGATAAGGAACACCACTTGGGCTGTAACAAGCTGTACCAGCTGCAAGGGAGGCCCCACACAGAGCACATTACAATAGTCCAGACGTCAGGTTATGTCATGAACTGGCAGGACAATGGGAAGGAGAAAGAGGATGCCAGTGAGGTGACACACCAGGGCAAGATGGGGATGGGTAAGGAGAGGTTGGTATAGGAAGTACTCACAGTTTGACAAGGGGATGAGGGTTGGTGCACAGGAACCAGAGTGGCAGAGCCCATCACCAGAGCCAGAGGGACGCTGTCTCCACAAACACGGTCAGCTTCAAAACATAGGGAACAGCAAGCAGGGTACTCCAGGAGACTGAGGCTGGCAATGGCCCACACTCCAGCTCCTTAGCTGGCCAGCTGGGGCTTGGTAGCTCTGGGAGGAGGGGTGTGATTCCTCAGCTGGAGTGACAGGTGAGGGTTACATGCTGCAATCCAGATGCTGCAATCAGTATGCAAAGTACAAAAGGGAAGCATAGCTGCTGTGTCGTGACTGCTCAACAGTCCATGTTGATGGATCTTAGCTTGGATTCTCCAGGATCTCAGCAGGCCTGTGCTTCGGTTTGGACTTTGGCCTTGTGGCTTGACCCTGGACTGGGGACTTGACATACTGACTTGCTGCCGGTAGACCATGGGTTCCACACAGGTTACCAACATATAAATCAAAGTGGTCAAATTATCCCTGTCCAGGGTATGGTGCTGTTGATGCACCAGCTGCAATTATAATGTGTGAATTATTGATCATATTGTCTTCTATGCTTGCCTAGCACAGGACTTTGCAAGTGACATTAATCACTGAATAGTGGTGTGCCTGTAAACCCTCTTTTATCCCAGCTACATCTTTACCTACTCTACACGTGCTGGATCAGAGCAAAGGTCTGTCTAGTCCAAGACTCTGTTCTTACAGTGACCAACCAGATAGCAATGAGAGGCCCACGACTTCCGGCGGCGACGCAATCGCCGGGTGGTCGAGGGCTGCTTCGGGTCCGAAGCGCCCGGTCCATCCCGGGGGTTAGGAGCCGCGCTACCGCAGCGCGCGGCTCCGGTTGGGGTGCGGGAAGAGCGTCCCGCACCCTGGGCTCCCCGGCTGCGCCCGCGGAGGCTCCGAACCCTTCCCTTGCCCCCCCTGTAAAGGGGGAGTGGGGGTGAAGGGACAACGGAGCCGGGCTTACGGGGACATGCCCCAACCGGGATGTAAATGCGGCGGCAAAGCCCGCGGTGAGCGTCTAAGTTCTACCTGTGAAGAATGGAGCTAAAGGAACCCGGTGGTCGTGAGTAAATAATCTTGGCAGAAATCGTGTTTTTGGAACGATCCGGGGGGAAGGAGAAAGGCAGCCTGCCTCCCTCCCTTCGAGCCTAAGAAATTAACCAATTTGAGGGATTGCTGCCACAGAACTGGTTACAAAGTATTTAAAATCGATACATGAGACTGGCAAACTTTTTTCTTGGGAAGCTAACTAGCGGAAAATATCTCCATATAAAGTTGCAGTGTTTGCGCTCCAGCTTAGGAAAATGGCGACGAACAAAGAGACAGGGGAAGAAATATGATACCCATTTCCTCCTCCTCTGCCAGTATGTTGGGTTTCGTCCTTGAACTGGTATTGAACTCTGGACTAACAGATGAACAAAGGCTCACTGCCCTGAATGTGGAATTACTTTATAGAAAAGTCAAAGTCTTGTTTGGGGTCTGAAATGGAACCAACTGCCCACAGAGGAGGCTTACAAAACTTTTGACACTTTGGAAGAAAGTCTTGCCAAAGAGCTGAGAGGGTGGATGGAAAGATGGAAAGAAATGAGTGAGCTACTTCGGAGAAGAAATTCGCTCTTTGGGGGTGGCAGCCCCAAGGCGATGTCAAGATTTGTTATATCCAGTCCCCGAGGTGTGAGCTCGGGGGCCAGGGACAGAGAATTAAGGTATTTACAAGAAGAAAAGGAATGTTACAAAGAACCGGAGAAGCTGAGAGAGGAAGAGATGGATACCTCGGAGCTCGTGGCAAGGAGAGTTTTGGACTGTGCCCGGATCTGTGGACGTTTGGAGAGGGAAGCTGCAAGGAAGTTCAGTGCTGATGCCATCAGGAGAAGAATAATGGACAGAGGGGGTGTGGGGTGAAGCATTAAGTAAAATCTAAAGCAATCTGTTATGGTATTTTGAAATCGGAGGGTGAACACTGTCAACAATAGTTTGTTTTATTATTTGTTTGAACATGAAAGGAGATATTTCAAGTTTTTATGTTATAAGCAGCAGTTTAAAGGATAGAAGAGATAGATTTGATGAGGATGATTTGTGAGGATTTATGAGGATGTAGTATAAATAAAGTCAATTTAAGTGGTTAAAGTTTATAGATTAAGACGATTAAGATTAAGATGAAGATTAAGATGAATGTTTTACTTTATATATATAATTAAGATTAATTTTTTAAATGAAGAGGTTAAAAAGTAGATTGTGGATATAAACTCGAAGGTGAAAAGGCAGGGGAAGTCAACTGTCAAGATTGGAAAAAGAAATTTTTTTTTTTTTGAGATGTCTAATTAAGAAGAAAAATCATGGCAATTTTTGTATTAGATGTGTAATTGTATTTGTTTTGTATGTGTATAAATGTAGGTGTGGTTAAGGTTGTATGTTGTTATAAGTAAAAATGTCAATAAATTCTTATAAAAAAAAAAAAAGCAATGAGAGGCCCACAAGCAAGACCTGGGTGCAGTGGTACTTCTTCCACTTCTGACTCCTAGCAACTGATATTCTGAAATATACTGCCTTTTACATAGCCATCATGACTAGTAGCCATTGGCAGCTTTATCCTCCACATATTTGTCAGGAGTGCATGCAGAAGCCAGACCCTGGGAACATCAGGGCTTCGCAGGGCTGGGGCCCTCTTTGGCTTGTTCTGGAGAGGCAGGGCACAGCCACACAGGTGAGGCTGCTTGATAACTCACTGCACCTGGTGGCAAGAGCCGGCAGGGGATATAAGGCCAGCTTCCCCCCTCGGCTCTTTGCCACAGCAATGCATTCCCTGCCTTGCTTCTTGACTGTGACCTCGTGCTTCTTGTGTCTCGACCCTCGGACTGCGACTTCATGTTACTTGTTTCTTGACCCTCGGGCTGCGACTTTGTGCTTCTTGTTCTTTGACCCACAGACTGTAACTTCATACCGCTGGCTTCTCGACCCTCGGACCCCTGCTCTTCGGACTCTTGTTCCTGCCATCTTGCCCCTGGTCCTGACATGCCTTGCTGGGACTTTGTTCACTAACAGCCCAGACCGTGACAATATTAGTCTAATCCCTTTTAAAACCATGCAAGTGGTGGCATCATTGCATCTTATGGTAGCAAATTTCATAGTTTAACCACACAAAAGAAAACAGCTTTGCACCAGCTCAAGAAGAAAGATTTCTAAAGCAGTCTCCTCACCTCCAAATTCACAGTGTGTGTGTGTGTGTGTGTGTGTGTGTGTGTGTGTGTGTGTATTTACTGTCCTGGGAACCTTCTCTTCTTATTTGCAAGCTTTCTCCTTGGCTCACTTCCTACACACGTTACTGCAACTGTTTTCCAGTTATTGTCTTCTTGCCAAATATGAGATCTTCTTGAGTGTTTGTTCTCTCAAGCTGCCTGCCTGGCTGCCTCTTGTGACACTACGAAGAAGTACTGCATGAGATGATGTTGTGCTTGCCCTATTCAAAGATTGTTCTCTTCAGCTTGCAGACACCTAAGCAGTGGGGGTAAGACTGCCGTAGAACTCAGGCACATTTGGTGAATGACCTTTATGTACTTTGATCCAAGCAGAATTTAGAAGTGTATTTTGTGTTAACCTGCTTCTTTTTTTTATCTCTCTGTTCAAAGAAATCTATCTTACAAAATATCAGCATCACGTTATAGCCTTCACCAGTTATAGCACTGAAACACGAACCAGATTGAAAATAAGACAAAGCAGTTACCTGATTATGGTATTAATGAAGTAATGCAACTCATCAGACGCTGGGGTCAAATTCTAATCTAATGGCACCTAGGAGCTAGTTCTGTTAGTCACAAACAAGTAGCAGTTGGTACTGTTTCTACTCCCACCAAACTTTAAAATAGTTACAGATGTGTTCCGGGGGTCTTTTCTGGTACCAAAGACCACTTACTCTGTCCTTCAGGTGTAATAAAAATGTCTAGCCAATCTAGTTGATTTGGAACAATATGTAATAGTATTTATGGCCAAGAAGGGTTTAATATGGTAGTGACTATAGTTTTGTACTCTACTTTAAAAGGGGGTTGTGTGCAGTGCTATTTTTCTAGAAAAAGAGGTGCTGGAACTCACCATGAACACCTCCCTTGCTCTCTTATCACGGTAATGATGCCGTGAATTTCAGCTGAAAAAAGCCCTAGTTGTGTGAGATTTTTGAAGACAGCCAATGGTGTATGGTTGGCAGGCTTACGTGCATGGTGGCTGGTCGGCAGAGACACATAATTGCTTACTCTTCATGTACATTCCTTGTTACTTCACAACAATAACCATAATCCAATGGACAATTGGGATTGTTGATTTCAGTGAGACAGACACCCCTACCATTTCCTTATGAGTCACACTGAGTAAGTCCATGAGACTTCCACAATTTTAAGTTTGTACAGTTGCACTCTCCGTTGTTGTCCTTAGGTACTGCATAGTCCTTGGCTCTCTCCAGTAAGAAGTATTTGGCATTCAATGCCCCCCATCCCTTTTGAAAAATAAACCCATCTGCATCTTGCATGTTACTTTTTGTGGTATTCCATCCAAAGGATTAACTAGATTTGCAACTGCTTTGCTTTAGCGCCAGGTGCTTTGCCATGCCTGACACTGCGATCGTGATGGATACATGCTGTTGCTATTCTGTGAAACTTGAAATGCACAACTGTATAATATGCAATCAACAGAGGGTTGACAAACCAGAAAATTAAAAAGCATGTGTTTGATTGAGTTACAATATCATATTAATATACTAGGGGTGTACAATAGATTCAGATGAAGCCTGAATTGAAGTGGAACATTTTGGAGCATCTCTGAGCCAAAGTGGGATCTTTCCAAACGGCCCAGAACTAAAGCCTCTGAAGCAATTCAAGATGCTATGGAGATTTGGATACTAGGCAAACAAATAATAATACTGCAGACAGAGTGTCTGAATTTTTTTTTGTGGAAACATTTTGCCCCAAGTTTATCATATAAGGAAAATGCCAAGATGAAGAAAGGGGTGAAGGACAGCTTGTTTGTGACTAACAGAACTAGCTTCTAATCAGTTGGGATGCCTTTACCCAAGTTCTCCAGCCACAGGGCTTTGGGAGAGGGATGTTGAAGTAATGTATCTCCTTGTTCTTGTCTGTTCTGTGCTCTTTGCTAATTCTACTTGTGGTGCTTGCTTGGAAAATGCTGGATGTTCAAGTCCTTCTGCCTCTATGCCACATGCTAGGGGCACTATCTGGTGCAGGGGGGGGGGGAGGTTCAATGGTCCTTAGACCCCTCTGAAATTTTCAAGGAGGAGGCCGGGCCCCCTCAATGTCCCATGGCAATGTGTGCACACTGTGCAAGAATGCTGCACAACATGCTCATGTGATTCGGGCACATAATAAGACTTGCTCATGTCATGTGCGCAAGCAGCACAGCGTGCACACGACAAGTCAGCACATTGTGTGGCATGTGAGTGACATGTCACACATGTGATATGAGCATGCCACACAGCACTTGATGCCTCAATTGTAAGGGCAAGCAAGCATACCTGCCCTATGCCAACACATCCCCCACCTCTCATGGGCATTGTTGCAGCATCTCCTGTGACACCCTGAGGCTCCACACCCAGAGCAACTGTACTGGTTGTGCTCTCCTAAATCTGCCTCTGCACGAACACCCAAAGTATGGCATACTGACTCAGCTGATTCCATTCCCACCCCTCACGCCAACATTTCTTCAATGGAAAAAGATACTTTTTGTTTGACGCTAGTTTAATATGAAATGTGTTGCATAGTCATATGAAACACAGTTGTTAATCTAGGTATAAGGACTCCATGTGTTGTTTATTTGTTTGTTGTTTTGCTTCAGACTAGAATGTCTGGTAGATTTTCCATGGCTAATGCAACAGAGTTATCTGTTGCCCTCCTCTTCAATCCCCCCAGCTCTGCATATTTAAGGGGTGTTAGTATGCAATGGTTGTTGTTTGTGGTCAACACGAAATGCATTTGGGGAGGCTCATTTCAGTAGCTGGTGCACAAAAGCATGCATTAAAATGACTGCAACAGCTATTGCTAATTGGCAATTTTTGTGGGCAATTTGTGCAGAGTTGTAGACGGACTGAGCATGAATACTATGCTCTGTCAAGGTCACACTGAGGAAAACTTTGGCTGTTAAAAGACTACTCATGAGGAAAATGTGCACTAGGACAACAGCTTTCATTCACATCAATAACAGAGAGGGCTCATTTCAAAAGACCATTGATCCTTATAGTAAAATATGAAGGAAATGGTGCCTGCTGATGATTTACTTGTTGGTGGTGAGCATTCCTCTTGGCTGTAGCTTGCCCTGTACAACCTTATGCACTTCACACTTTCAAGTATTAGATCAGCTTTTCAAACATTCCCCTGTTGAAGCAGATATCCATGTACACAATGGGACAGAAATGTCCCAAGGCATTTTGGACATAAGGGGAAAAAAACCCAAATCGTGCTTTATGTCTGTGGTGATAAAATGTACTAATAAATATGTTGCTCATTCATGGACCGCCAAAATCTGTTGGGTGAAGTGGACCACCTCATACTGTCCAATAACAGGCCAGCCATGCAACAGGAACACAGAGTACCATATTTCTTGCATGTATCCCTTTGTACCCTAGGTGTTTGGATGTGTTGGGTGGTTGATACATTAATGTTGTAAGCACACATGTGCTGCCTAGCACTCTTGACCAGGTTGGGTACTAGATGTTGCTGAGATGAAGTGAGATGCTTCTAGGGGGTTCCCTAGGGGGTTGCGCAGCCAGTGTCTCCCACCGCTCTTCTGCATCCACCCAGTCCATGAGGGTATGTGATTGCTTTTAAATGTTTTCAGATGTGGTAGATGTTTTAGGTGATTTTTAGTTTTAAAAAAATGATTTAAATATGCTTTCATTTTATTCAAAGTTGTATCATTTTAATTTTATGATGTTTGCTACCCTGGGTTCCTTTAGGAGGAAAAGTGGGATAGAAATTTAACAAACATAGTCAGACAATATAACACAGTGCAGCATAGTAGCTACTTTGAAAGGTAGTAGGGTGGCACAATTGGCATAGAATCTATGCCATAGATGGGGTTCAGCCCTCTCTTATCACTCAGGATTAGTGCTCTAGATTATTATTTAATTCAACACTGTACTGTACTTGGAATCTTAGGGTGCAGCATTGGGTCAATATGGTCTCTCACTAGTGCCAAGGCATGTTGTTTCTGAAAGATATAGATCTTGGAAATATCCTCTATCCCTTCATTACCTGCAGGTTAGATCATTGCAATAAACTCTATGTGGAACTGCTTTTTAATGCTGGATGCTTCAGACTGGCCAGAAACATCAGCTGGTTTACTTCTTAATTGGAATGAAATTGGAAGAGCACATTATGGCAGGGCTCCAATATCTGCATCTTCCAGACACAATTAATGTGATGGGTTTAACCTGCAGAATACCTCCACCAGTCCGGGGTTTGTTTGTTTGTTTGTTTTTTTCATTTCAGTGGGAGTGAAGTAAGAGCACGCTTTTCAAAATATTACTTCAATGCCAACTTTAACCAAACGCTACTGAAATATATGGAACTTAACAGTGCTTAAGTTTGGTTGAATTGTGCCCGAATGAAGCTTACTATGAATATTCATAATCAACTACAAAATGCAATTTGTTCCCAAGTGAAAAGTTAGTTCTTAAACTAAACATCATCAGGATATAGGCAGCTTGCTTCTGTGCTATATTCACATGCATTCCCAAGACAAGTCAAGGTCAATGCAACAGCCTTCAACTTACTTACGTTATGAGACAAGTATTAAAACAGCTGTTCTGTCTGGAATGCCGTGGAAATGTTACATTTCCTATGTCTGCTTCACCGTTTATTGTCACCTCTGCAGCTCTGTTTGCACAGACAGCTATGATTACTTAATTTCTCCAGAAACCCTCATCAATGCCTCAATTTCCTTTAACCCAGACTTCAGAATCCCCTTGTCTCTGAACTTCCCTTCACATATTATTTCTGAAATAGTTAATCCTTAGCCAATTTGACCTAGCTTCCCTTTCCTGCCCAGTAACTCTCCACTGGCCACTTCACAGCAACTCCTCATTCCCTAACCTGAGTTTGATCCAAGGAGCAGAACAGTAGGAGAGGCCCGGCCCCTGAAGTGTCATCAGCAGCTACTTGTCAGGATACAGAGATCCAAAAGCATCATCATTGATTGGACTACTTCCATCATTCAGCATGCAACTCATCCAAAATAACATACCACAAAGGGCTACAGAGTGGCTCCTGATTTCAGCATTTTTTCTTGCCTGTGATAGGGAAATGAAAGCTTCTTTATGGTGTTCCATCACTGCTCTTGGAATGCATTTTGGACAAGGTGATAGCACAACCTCAACGCATCTCATACAGGATATGCCTTGGTCAGTCTCAGGCAACAGAAATAGTAATGAAAAATATATTCCCCCCCCCCTCCAGGTAAACAAAAACAAGAAATGGGGCAATTCACCAAACCTTCCAACTTGTATGTAGGAGAGCTAACATATTACTAGAGTAGTTGCCCTATCCTTGTGATGGGCCACTTCTCTCCATAAAGTGCAGAATTACAAGCTTGTCCAAGTGCAGAATTACAAGCTTAGTAGATGAAGGGAATGCTGTGGATATAGCCTATCTTGATTTCAGCAAGTCCTTTGACAAGGTGCCCCATTATATTCTTGTAAAGAAGCTGGTAAAATGTGGGCTAGACAATGCTACCATTCAGTGGATTTGTAACTGGCTGACTGACCGAACCCAAAGGGTGCTCATCAATGGTTCCTCTTCATCCTGGAGAGAAGTGACTAGTGGGGTGCCACAGGGTTCTGTCTTGGGCCCAGTCTTATTCAACATCTTCATCAATGACTTGAATGATGGGCTTGAGGGCATCCTGATCAAGTTTGCAGATGACACCAAATTGGTAGGGGTGGCTAATACCCCAGAGGACAGGATCACACTTCAAAATGACCTTAACAGATTAGACAGCTGGGCCAAAGCAAACAAGATGAATTTTAACAAGGAGAAATGTAAAGTACTACACTTGGGCGAAAGAAAAAAGAAAAAAAATGAAAGGCACAAATACAGGATGGATGACACCTGGCTTGAGAACAGTACACGTGAAAAGGATCTAGGAGTCTTGGTAGACCACAAACTTGACATGAGTCAACAGTGTGATGCAGCAGCTAAAAAAGCAAATGCAATTCTGGGCTACATCAATAGGAGTATAGCGTCTAGATCAAGGGAGGTAATAGTACCACTATATTTTGCTCTGGTCAGACCTCACCTGGAATACTGTGTCCAGTTCTGGGCACCACAGTTCAAGAAGGATACTGACAAGCTGGAACGTGTCCAGAAGAGGGCAACCAAAATGGTCAAAGGCCTGGAAACAATGCCTTATGAGGAACGGCTTAGGGAGCTGGGTATGTTTAGCCTGGAGAAGAGAAGGTTAAGGAGTGATATGATAGCCATGTTCAAATATATAAAAAGATGTCATATAGAGGAGGGAGAAAGGTTGTTTTCTGCTGCTCCAGGGAAGCGGACAGGGGGCAATGGATTCAAACTACAAGAAAGAAGATTCCACCTAAACCTTAGGAAGAACTTCCTGACAGTGAGAGCTGTTCGGCAGTGGAATTTGCTGCCAAGGAGTGTGGTGGAGTCTCCTTCTTTGGAGGTCTTTAAGCAGAGGCTTGACAGCCATCTGTCAGGAATGCTTTGATGGTGTTTCCTGCTTGGCAGGGGGTTGGACTGGATGGCCCTTGTGGTCTCTTCCAAGTCTTTGATTCTATGATATAGAAGCATGGAAGGCCACCTTTGTCTGAGGTTCCACATCCCTGCTTTCAATCCATATTCCATTTACTTTTTGTTGTTTTAGCAGATAATTGTTCTATAGCTTAAAGGTAAAGGTAACCCCTGACAGTAAAGTGCAAATAATAATTTAACTTCTCCTAGAATGGAGACATATCTACATTTTGTTTGATGTGATTACAGTTTCCTTTCTCTTGGCCTGACTTATTTATGTTTATTCATTAATATAATACAGAGGTTATGGAAATGGCACAATATAATATATATAACTACTTACTCCTGCTGAACTGTTAGCGAAGGCTCATGTGTCAATTCAGTAAGCTTTTAGCATAGTGGAGTATGAAACATTAATGCCATACTGGAGGTGCACACTGTTGCTAGGTGAGACAGAATCCCTACTTCCCCATTCAATTTGTGTGTGTTTCTTTGATCGGGAGCAGTCTTGCCACAGAGTTGGATAGGGCAGGAAAGAAAGCACACATAGTTTTTGGTAGAACTATGGCTGGGCAAGAAGTGCAGTAATTAAACAGCTGGATATAGTTTTTGTTCCTGCCCCCACTCTATTATTCTCACTGGAAACCCCCCTTCACTTTGTACCTTGCTTTTCAGCCTCAAAAACTCACTCTTATTTGGCTCCATCAGATGACCTGATTATTGAACATTCATGCTGATTTGCCTGCAGACATTACCTTACGCAGACATTAGATTATATCTGACCATTAATAGGCAGCTAGATGATGGAGCATTTGTCCTGTATTCTTCCTGATTTGCTTAAGGGATGTTTAGATGGCTTCTCATTAGTCATTTCATTCATCCCACACTTGTCACGGCATTTCCCTGAGACTTTCCAAACTACACAAAGTCCTCTTTCTTTTTTTAGTGGATTTGTTGTCCTAAAGTGACAGAATTCACTTTAACTGTACCCATTGAGAGTTTAGCTACATGGCCATTTTCCTTTGGTCTTCTCAGCCCAGCCTGGGTGTTTGCAGGAAGCAAGAGACCCCCATCTGTTCTGGTTCCTGCTGGTCAGGACAACAGTAGGTGGGGGAGCAGTTCATTCTCCTCTTTTTGCTGCACCAGCTCTTAGGCTGCTACAGCAGAGAGAGGGACCAAGGAAATGGGACAACTTTGGACCTAATGGATCCTTTGCTGGCCCTGTTCTGCCCCTGCTCTTCCCCATTTTGGAAACTTAGGGCAACTAGTGCCAGTGGGAATACGATTGTTGGTAGTGTGTGCCCCACCATGCTTTCAGTGTGTGCAGTGGCAGACCTTTACTGTGCAGGACGGCAGGACACATCTGGCACACACCAAATCCTTCCAGCCAAATGGATCAGGGGACAGGATTGCTCTGTTAGTCCTAATCTTTCGTGATTTATATTTCATAAAATTTATATACTGCTTGGTTGCAAGAAAGAAAAAAAACCAAACACCTCAAAACAATAACACTAGAGAGCTGGAAACTCTGGGGTGGAGCCTAGGGCTGTTTGCATGCAAAACATGCATTCTACCACTATAAGATGTGAAGTTTTCTTTCTTATTTATCAAAGCTATATTTTATTAGAAATATTTATAAAATACAGATGTACAACATAGAGTGGATAATAGATCCAACTGTAACTCAGGTAGCTGTGATGCTGGTATAAGTGATTATAATAACTTTTATGATGTCTTAAAGCTTTTATCCTATCCATTCTTAAAGAAATCAGCCCTGAGTGCTCACTGGAAGGGCAGATCCTGAAGTTGAGGCTCCAGTACTTCGGCCACCTCACGAGAAGAAAAGACTCCCTAGAAAAGACCCTGATGTTGGGAAAGATGGAGGGCACAAGGAGAAGGGGATGACAGAGGATGAGATGGTTGGACAGTGTTCTCGAAGCTACCAACATGAGTTTGACCAAACTGCGAGAGGCAGTGAAGGATAGGCGTGCCTGGCGTGCTCTGGTCCATGGGGTCACGAAGAGTCAGACACGACTGAACGACTGGACAACAACAACAACAAAGCTTTTATTGTAGATTTTTTAAATGTACGGGCAGTTTATAAATATTCTTATAAATAAAATAAAAGTATGTGGGTGGCATTCTACTATATAATTGCTGCTTCATGTTATAGCAAGAGCATCGCAGGATGTCTCCATTCTACAGATTGGAATCTTGAATGGATGTTTGTGCTGGCCTCTGTTGGCTTCTCTGTAGGAAGGGTGTAACAAACCAGTACAGAAACAACAATTTATTACAGAAGGTGTGTTCAGTTATTACAGGGTCTTTTAAAGACAACAATAGTGTTTCCTGAAATTACAAAGGCCAGCACACAAGCTGTGCTATTGTTAGATTATTTATCTTAATTACCACATTCCACAATCGGTTATACTTTTAAAACAACAAGCCAATGAGTGTGGATCTGCACTCCTACTTCTTTGTCTTAGCCTGTGTTATATTCCTTGCCAAAACAAAGGCACAGAACAAAGTACAGGTGAAAGAGAATAATAATCACATCTTGATTTCATTGGGCAAATCCCTGTTCCTGTCACATTTCCCCCCCTTTTGGTGATGGGGTTGGTACACTGATCATTGTATTGTTTGCATTATCTCTTAAATCAATGGTGAAATATATTCTTAAATAGCACTAGATTGAAAATAAGTACTAACAACACTTCAAAATGAAGCATTTCTTCATCTTTTCCCTGTTTCTTTCATTTGTACTTCACAGGAAATTCTAAAAATAATTCCAGAATTGGAAGAAGTGTAGTTTGCTGTGGGTTTCTACTTCTTCAATTCATTTGTATCTTCCTCCCTGCCAATCAGTGTAGACCAGGGTAAGTCAACATGGCACCCTCCAGATGTTATTGAACTAAAACTCCTATAAATGCCAGCCAGCATGGCCAATGATGATGGCTGGAGTTCAGAAACATCTGGAAGGCACTATGTTGACCTTCTGGTATAGATAATGTTGAGCTAGATGGGCCAATGGTCTGACATGGAAAAGGCAACTTCCAATATTCCCATAGTAACTATGTGCAGCTTATATGTATATCTGGGCTTCCAATTGCCAACATTTTCTTCTTTTCCTGAGCTGTCATTCCTCCCCCTGCTTTTTCATCTAAAGATAAAATAAAGATTACAGCTAGACAGTAAACACAAAGGTATTCTTATCCCCTTCAAGTCCTTAATTTTAACACATTTTCACATATAATTTGTGAAATGGCTGAAAATGTGACGTTTTGCAGTGAGGTGCTGCTATGCATGTCAGAAACATTTTCCTGTTAGCAGAGCTTCCTTCATTTCTTTGTTTTTTTCAGTCACAGTAATGCCACCCCATGAACTGAAAGGAAAGGAGAGGCAAATCACTTCTGAACCACCCGTACTATTTTACCACTAAAGCTAATGAATTATCCACATACTGACTGTTTCAGAAGTTCAAATTAAATAACAAGCAGTGAAAGGTACAGTAAGGTATTGAATATTACTCTTACACTTTCTTTCATGTGGCAACATTTCAAACAGTCCATCATCATTTCATTTTGGAGATGCAGGAGCATTAGGTAACCTCTTCAAAATATGAGAAACTTCAAGTTTTGATTCTATACTCTACAAGTTTTTCTCTTGAATGTGCTAATTAAAGGGCTTTGTGTAGCTATATCCCACCTACCCTGAAATGGTTCAATAATGTTGGTATTCTGTAGTTATAAAGAAGCAACAGCTTTGACTCTTAACAATAGTATGAGAGGCAGCAAACCAGCTACTAGGGAACATTAGTGGGAGAGTGCTATTGTGCCAAGGTCTCACTTGGTCAGCCTGTAGGCCTCTGTTTGACCACTGTGGGAGCAGAATGCTGGACCAGATGGAACTTTGATCAGATCCAGCGGGGCTCTACTTACATTTTCGTGTACATGCAAATGTGATTCTGATTGTACACTTGGAACCTGACCAAGTTCCTGCATGGAAAACTGTTCTTCAGGGGCAGAATGGTGGTGGGGCTCAAATGCATGGAAGCAACATCTGCAGCCATTTCAATCCTACCTAAACAATATTATCTTAATTGGGAGAAATATTGAGGGTACCTCCGAACTGTCACTGTTTTACAGGAGGGATTCAAACATACTGAAAATTTAGGTTTGTGGATTATAGTGCTTGCTTCTCTTGTGCCACAAGTCTGCTTTAAAAAAGAATAGAACTTTTGCAGTATGAAAAGTGATGGAGAAATGTATTGAAAAGGTTGGGGTGGTTTAACAGAAAGATGTGTAAACACTTGCAAACAAATCAAAATTGAAGGAGGATGAATGATCTTTGTAATATAAGTGTCCTAGAAACAATTCAGAACATTTGCTCAATAAAGACTGGATATAATCTAACCTCTGTGAAAGCTTTGTGCAAGGAAACCAAGATGAACGCTCAATAAATAAGTTGTTGGAGGAACCATAATGATAGCTATAAGACTGCAAGTAGGTATGTGTTGCAGAATATTGCAATGTGCTGACCCATATTAGAGCATTATCTGGTTGAGGGCTTATCCATACTTCCTACCCCAGGTAAAACTGCTCTTTAGTGCTCAGTTAGAGCAAATGGCAATGGGGGTTTGCCATGGATTGATATTTGCTCTGATTTAAAGTTAAAGAGTGGGGTTTCCCTGGAAAAGGAGCAGAGCAAGAGGAATGGGCCCATGCCTAGAAAGTGTGGGTCAAGTGGAAAATAATTTAGACCCATGGTCTAAACCAGGGGTCCCCAAACTAAGGCCCCAAGCGAGCCAATTATCCAGCCCGCGATGACCCCCCCACCCGCCACCTGCTCTTACCAACACAGCGCAGCTGCCCATCTCTGGGTCGGCGGAGTGCCGGAAATAGTTTGTGCGCACGTGCAAGTGTCATTTCCAGCACACTTCCGTGTCGGAGGAAGCCATGCACATGTGCACAAGCTATTTCCGGCGCTCCGCCAACCCAGAAGAGCCGGAAATAGCTTGTGCGCATGTGCATGGCCTCCTCTGAGCTGAAAGTGCGTGGGACATAGCGTGTGCGCATGCGTATGGGTGCACACTCCCCTGCCCTCCGGCCCACTGTGCGATTGGCACCGGAGGAACTGGCCTGAGGCTAGGTAAGTATGCTGACCCCTGTTCTAAACACAGGACCAGTAGAAGTGTGGATGAACCCATACACATGCTTGGAGAAAATGATGCTCTATTGAAACAGTATAGCTGCAATATTTGTAGCCAGGGCTCCTCATAATTCTGCAGGTATGTGTCATTAACTGGGGCCATTGTGGACCAGAGTGCAGTTCAACATGCTTCCATGTGGGAACATTGGGTGCATCTATCAGAGTAAGATACATAACCTGCAATTTCTTTCTGGTAGAATAGACACCTATATAATAGCGAGTGTGGTGTAGTGGTTAAGAGCGGTAGACTCGTAATCTGGGGAACCGGGTTCGCGTCTCCGCTCCTCCACATGCAGCTGCTGGGTGACCTTGGTCTAGTCACACTTCTTTGAAGTCTCTCAGCACCACTCACATCACAGAGTGTTTGTTGTGGGGGAAGAAAGGAAAGGAGAATGTTAGCCGCTTTGAGACTCCTTCGGGTAGTGATAAAGCGGAATATCAAATCCAAACTCCTCCTCCTCCTCCTCCTCCTCTTCTACTACTACCAATCACATTAGGAATTTGTACATTGCAAATCAGAATATGTTTTGGAGGCTGGAAGCAATGAGAGCAGAAAGGGCCCTTAATAATGGTTTTTTCTTGCATTCACTCAGGTATTTTTAAAGCCTTCAGACTGGAAATCAATATGATCTTCTGGCACATATCCAAATCAAACTGAGAAATAAAAATGGCTAAAGTCATCACCAGCCAAGCTCTTTAAGACCTCTAACATTCCATGAAAATACCTTAGCCATATTTTGTGAAGGAACTGAATTTTCTTGGTATAATGACTTCCCCTCACACTCTCTTCTTCTTTTTAGTTGTAGGTTTATTTGCCACAGCATATATTTCAAACATTTTCATAATCTTTGAAAACCATAAAATAACACACCATGTGCTCCAATCTCAATAAAAGGAAGAAATACATTATGTCTGCAACAATTTGGAAGGTTAAAATATATAGTTCAAGGATTCCAAACTATATTACCCACCCCAAACACTACTCCCCTATGTACCTCACTACCTGTGTGTTCAATAAAATCACCCCATACTGCGTAGAAATTATTGTTTTTCTTTTGGCCTCTTGCTACCAACAATTTCCATGTTAGCTTTTCTAACAAAGCTGTCTGCCAGACTGCTTCATACCACTTATCCATGGTCAACAGTTGCAATGTTTTCCATATTCTGGCTATGGTCATTCTCGTCACAGTCAATAAATGGGTAATAAGATCTTTATTTCTAATTCTTGGTGAGTCCTGGCTGTACAAATTAAACAATGCCAGTGCTGGGGACATAGGTACTGTCTGCTTTGTAATCAAAGATATCTCTGCAAAGACATTTTCCCAGAATTTTTCTATTTTTGAACACTCTCACCACATATGTCTGTATGTCCCAATAGTGGGACACCTTCTCCAACACATAGGAAAGCTGTTGGATTTTATATGAGCTAGACGTCTAGGTGTTAAATACCAGCCATGTGTGATTTTTGAGGACTCTTTCTCTTCTCTTTGCCAAAATAGATTTATATGGGGCTTTGATCCACAGTCCATTCCATGCCTCTTCCTCAATTTCTAAATCCCAATTTGATTCCTACCATTCTCTCATTTTATTCTGGGGCAGGAAATATGCCTCTATAGTTGATTTATACAGGGATGATATTAATCCTTTTGTTGCTATATTTTCTTCTTCTATTATTTTTTTGTATGTTTAATTGTCTCATGGCTTCAGTTTTCATCTTAAGCTCATTAGAAATGACCTTAGCTGATGTTGTAATAGCCACAGTATTTGAGCATTTCCCAATTTGGTTTGTATCTCATTAATGGTAAGCAGCCTTCTGTTTTTGTAAAAACCTTTCAGGTAGTATAATTGTTTTTCTTTCCATCCTTCTATGTTATGGGTTTTATATTTATTTGTAAAGATTGGGTGAAACTGTTTTGGCATTATGGGTGATGTGCCCAGGACAAAGAGCTTTGCCCATTTTGTCCAAATTTTAAAAGTTGTGTAAGTAAATGGGTTTTTGAATCTGTGTTGGGCATTTACCGGTAGTTTATTTTTTAAAAGAGGTATTACTTTTATAGAGATATTGTCTATTTCCACATCATCCAACTAATTCCATTGGATTCCCTCATTACCAAACATATTGGTAAGCTGACACACATTCTAATAGCTGTTTAAGTTTGGAAGTCCCCATCCTCCAACAGTTGGGTACTGGGGGAATTTTTTAATGTGTGTTCTATCTCAGGGGTGGACAACTCCCAAGAGACTGCAATCTACTCACAGAGTTAAAAACAGGCAGTGATCTACCCCATTTTGGGGGGTTCAGGTTGTTGAGCTTTCTTTTGGGAGGAAAGCCTGTTTTTAGGGGTTCAGGTCAAACTTGTTGAGCTTTTTTTAGGGGAGTCAAAGTTGTTGAACTTCTTTGAGGGGAGCCAGTGATCTACCTCAGACATCCGGTGATCTACCGGTAGATCACGATCTACCTGTTGGACGTGACTGTTCTATCTGATTGGAATATGAATTTATTATTTTTTATTTCCCATTTGGACATGTGGACTGGTGGGATCCACACTGGTAGGGTTTGGAATAAAAATAATAACTTTGGAACAATAATCATTTTGGTAGTGGCCAGTCACTCCATTACAGAAAGTTTCATTTCCCCCCAGCGCCGCTTATCCATGTTTATTGTTTTCCATACTTTGCTATAATTCATCTGATATAACTTATTTAAATTATGAGTAATCAGAACACCTAGGTATCTGAAATTTTTCTTAGCTATTGAAATTTGTAACATTTTAGAGAAGGTTTTTTGAAGCTGGGGGAGGGGTATGAAAATACATTACTTCTGATTTTTAAAGATTTACTCTAAATAAAAAAACTCTGGCTTCTCCTCAGATTGTACAAATCTTTTGCCTTTCCCTCTCTGTTGCTGTTGTATTCCATTCAGCTCCTAGATATCCTCTACATGCATGCAGAGGGCAGAATTCGTCTCTGAACATAACTTCCTTCATTAGGTGAGTATTAGAACAGATTTATTAAAGCCAGACACCAAAGACTAGAAAAATCAGAAGTTCCAGACAGACAAGAGTATCAAGGCAAACAGATGTGATGTTTTCTTTGGCTTGCGATAGGCTCACAAAAGAGCTGACTGCTGGTTTATTGTGAAATGCTTGAGGTTTTTCAGCAGGTGCACATGGCATGTGTGAGAGATGTGTATTTTAGAGCTAAAACAGTCCATGACAGTCTGTGGTTTGGATAGGTTTACTGCACCTGCATCCCTCTCTGGAGAGTTTATCCTCCCTGGGCAATGTGGGCTGGGCTGTGTCACATTCCACATTGTTCAGGATGGAGAACCCCCTGACCCACTAGAGAGGCTTTTGGAGTGTATAGGAGGCTGCAGGGAGGAGGAGGGGACCTTCTGGGCTCTTTCTTATTTATTTTAGGAGCCCAAACTGGGTGTATGAACCAAGAGCTGCCCAAATCACAGTAATGATATAATAGGCAAGGGATATTTGATATAATATACATTTGGCATCATGGGAAAAATTATGGAGGGAAGATTTAAAATTTACAGCATGTTGTATGTTGAAAGAGAACTATATGAAGATGATGTACCACTGGTTGTTGTTGTTGTTCAGTTGTGTCCAACTCTTCATGACCCCATGGACCAGAGCACGCCAGGCACCCCTATCCTCCACTGCCTCCCGCAGTTTGGCCAAACTCATGCTAGTCGCTTCGAGAACACTGTCCAACCATCTCATCCTCTGTCATCCCCTTCTCCTTGTGCCCTCTATCTTTCGCAACATCAGGGTCTTTTCCAGCCACTCCAGTATACCTGCCAAGAAAACTCCATGGACAAAGACAACAGGCATATGATTTATGGATGATGATAAATGTTAAAAGGGAAAATGAATGTAAAAACGTTTTTACAAAAGAGCTACCCAAATCACATAATTGATTTTATCATTAAAGGTCTGGAAGGATAGGTGTGTGTATCAAATCTCCTAGCTTACCTGTCAACAGTCTATTCTTCCCTTGCACTGTGCTGAAATCTGTTCCCCAAATTCTCAAAGGCCTTCTTTCTGCAAAGGAGGCCTCAGATTTTCTGCCACATTCTCAGGGCATTTTAGAATGTCGGCAGTTGGTTTCAGGCTTACTCATTGTGAGGTAGCCAAGGGTGGCGCATTCATTTTTTCTTTCGGTAAACATTTCTTCAGCACACTGCAGCTTCTTTAGCTGTCTGCATTTCCTGATAAAAGGCCCATGGGAAGAGTTGCCTCATGATGTCTCCCCCTGGGTACCCAGGAAGGCTGCAGAGTGCAGTCCATTGGTGAGATGTTTTGCTGAGAAAGAAGACTCACAAGTACCCCTTGACCACCTCAAAATGACTTAACTTCATAAAAAAAATCCTACACCCTGTCCATGAGAATTTAACCAAACTTTCTCTCCTCTTTGATAGTTTGGAAATGCATTTTTTCCCTTATGAATTGATTGAGAAATGTAAACAAGAACAAAGAAACCAGGATAAATGTTCACATAACTCTTGATGTCCTCCACTCCTAGCCCCTTTCTCCTCAGCCAAACCCTGCTGAGAATGAACATATCTGGGAAGCAACTGCTTGGTTGATAGGGAGGGAGGAAATGATGGATAGCAAGGTGGGTACCACTGCCTTTTGCCTGTTTTGCTTTACAAATCAGATCTCCCACTTGCCCCTAGAATCCCACATGACTGGGGCAGAACTTGCTGTACATTAATAGATTTGCTGCCATTGTGTTTAGTTTGACCCTTAAGCATCAACCACCCAAACTCTTTGGGGTTTTCTAAAGCCTGGATGAGAATTAAAAAGACAGAATGGTGACTGAATGCCTGCAGGGTAAGCAGCATTTCAATTATGTGCTGCAGTGCCCTTTAGATTAGTTAAATGATGAATGGAAATCTCTGCAGGATGGCTGAGGAATCTCAAGCAAGTGCTGAGTCCCAGGCAGGAATGTGTTAATTTTGGCCAGAATAGCTGAGGCCAGACAGCTCAGAGCAGATGGGAACAGTCCCTTGACTTTTGCCTGGATCTTTTTCATTTAGCCAAAAGAAGTTTGAGAATAAATACATTTAAATAAACCAATCTCCAACTATCTGAAAGGGGAATAATGCATGTGCACACCTTAGCAGGCTGTCTGCCCTGTAGGCAGACGTGGCTATCAAGTGTCACTGATTTAATTCTTTTTGAAAGCTCTGCATTTGAATTAGAGCAAAACCACTTTGGCTAAGGGCTGTTTCTGATGTGAATTATCCACATTGTTTAGATTGTGTTTGCTCATTTTCTATTTGCAAGTTTGGACGTTCAAATGTACACCTATGTAGCTCTCCAAGGGCAAAATATGCCTTACTCAATAATATTTATTGATGTGATCTTGGTGTTCAGCAATATATAGGAAAGGCTTTAGCTCAAAATGCTTCTAGTTGTTGAGGAGGCCTATCCATCCCATTCTAGTGCAGTAGGAGTTTGCCCTGGTTCCAAACAGCGGCTTAGGGAGGATGAGAAAAAAATAGAACTCTGTACACTATCTGCTTATGAGTACTTGAACCCAGGAGTAGAGAACACTGTGTCCTCCAGATGTTAGCCTTCATCTCCCATCAGCCACACCCAGCAGGGCCAATAAAAAAATAAGAGAGTGGTGCCTGCTTTATCAAAGGCCCATCTTATCTAGCACCCTGTTCTCTCAGTGGCCAGCCAGATGCCTATGGGAAGCCCACAAGCAGGACATGACTGAAACAGTGCTCTCCCCACTCATGCTTCCCAGTAACCAGTATTTAGAGACATACCACATCTGATAATGGAGGTCTTACAGAGCTGTCATGGCGAGCACCTATTATTGGTCTTATCCACCAAACTCCTTTTAAAGCAATCCAACATGGTAGCAATGTCCAGGGCAGGTGGAAGTTGTGGACCTGAAGGGCACCATGCTGAATATCCCTAAAAAGTAATGGTAAAGGACCCCTGACAGTTACAGTAAGTCCAGCCACAGACGACTCTAGGGTTGCGGCGCTCATCTCGCTTTATAGGCCGAGGAAGCCGACGTTTGTCCACAGACTGTTTTTCTGGGTCATGTAGCCAGCATGACTAAGCCGCTTCTGGCGCAATGGAACACTGAAACCAGAGCAATGCACGGAAATGCCTACTGTGGCCCTATTCATGTCTTCTTTTCAGTGCTCAATAAGGGAGATCAAGGATTTAAAATTCACTCATTATGCCTACATAAGTACAGCAGGCTCCCTGCTTCAGATAGTTGCCCTCTGAGGTACAATGCATATATATAGCTAACATATCTAGGTCTTCCCTCATCTGAATTTAATTGCATGAGGAAAATGCCTGCTTCTGTTATGGCTATAGGGAGGTAAGACAGATGTTGTCAATGGCCCTACTCATCAAATGGTAATAGATGATTAGCTAACAGCTACCCAATAAAGAAGGGCCAGTGCCATGGATTGGTTGGACACGGAGGAATGATGGGAGGAACCAGCTGGGCAACCATCAATAGAAGAAGGCTCAGAGCCTGGGAAGTGGTGGTGGGACAGCAATGAGCGGTCACAGGGAGAAGAGGAATAAGACTGGGAAGAGGAGGTGTCAGACACTGAAGGGGTAACAGGTTTCAGTGAGTTGCTAGATTCTGTGGCAGAGAGAAGTCAAGAATCAGAGGCAGAAACTGAAGCAGGTGAGTGGAAGGAGGGAGGCCAAGAGGCAGAGATTAGTCAGGCTAATGAAGAGTCATGGGTGTCTCCCCCTGCCACTGCAACAAGCTCCCCTACCCCATCGATTCCCAGAAGCAGGAGAGGTATGAAGCAGGAGGAGCAAAGACAGGCTGCATGTAGGCAGTCTCAGATCACTTGCAAAAAGTCCTGAAGAGGAGGAAACATAGATGACTGTGGAGAGGCAGGGACTTTCATGGAGTAGGACAGGCTTCCTCAAACTCGGCCCTCCAGATGTTTTTGGCCTACAACTCTCATGATCCCTAGCTAGCAGGGTCAGTTGTCAGGGATGATGGGAACTGTAGTCTCAAAACATCTGGAGGGCCGAGTTTGAGGAAGCCTAGAGTGGGACTTACAGGGCATGAGCAGCTGTGCACACATTAGACATGAATCTCAGCCAAGTGAAGATCATGTTTCACTAATGAAGAATTAATTCCAGCTTGAACTGTGTGATTTACTGACTGGCTTACTCTGTGACAGCCAGCCATCAGCCAGTGTTCTTCTGGCTACTGAAGAGTCCCACATTGGCTGCAGAGTGGGTATTCCTTCCAAAGGCACCTCCTGCTTCCCTTTCCAGACTTAATTCACCCAGGAAAGCTGCTAGGTTGTGGATACTTGAAATCTGAATTTGAAACTTAGGGAGGGCAAAAATCTTCCTGTTCCATTGCACACTGCCAAAGAAAATGGTTCTCAGCAATGTGGTGAAATCTGTCATTCAACATGATGAACAGCAGCATGTAAAAACACCATAGTTTGGATTTCAAGCTATTGTCTGTAGAGGAAAGATGACTATTTGCAGGCACAGTTTGAATCCAAGTTACAAATGGACAAAGTGCATTGTCAATGAAAGCACACCTTCAAAGTGGCTAGCTGAAAGTGGCTGATCACTGTTGACAGACAGCCCCTTTGGCTGAGCAAGGGAGATCTCAGTGGGGAACTCCCTAGGGTAACAAATCCTAGTGTGGCTCACTAACAATGCCTGACTGGTGCTGACAGCAAGCCGCCGCAGCTGCTTAGGGAGTTCCCAGTGGGGACCGCCTTAATGCAGCTGACCCCGCTGGGGCTCACCGTTTGTGCCAATCAACTGATCAGTACTGTCAGCAAGCCCTGCTTGCAAAGGAACGATTGGGAGTTCACATTAAGCTTTGGAGCCCTGTCCTTACCTGCCTCACACCTGATGTCAGATATAACACCCAGTGCAGGTGTGATTATGGGCCGAACTGGGACCTGTGTCAGGCCCTTTTAGACCCACAGGCCGGAGGGTCCTCACCCCTGTGTAAGAGAGTCAGTGTGATGTAGTGGTCAATGTTGGACCAGGAGGACTGAGGATTAACTTCAAATTTCTACTCAGACATGACCCCCCCCCCCCGACCAACCTCAAAAGTATGTTGCAAAGATTAAATAAAAGTGGATTCAATTAAGGATTAAATGAAAGTATGCGGCTCTCTCTCTCTCTCTCTCTGACCAACCTCAAAAGTATGTTACAAAGATTAAATGAAAGTGGATTCAATTAAAGATTAAATGAAAGTATGTGGCTCTGAGCTCCACGGAGGAAGGGTGACATAAAAGTGTAAATAACTAAATAAAAACAAACACAACATTCCACAATTAGTACCATCCTGTCAAAATATACTCACGAATAGTCAATGAAAATTTTAAGAGCAACTATTTCAGCAGTTAAAATAACAGAGCTATATATAATTTACAATCAACTTCTAGTAGAATAATTGGAGCATTCTGTGAGTATTTTTTTATTTTTTTGAATTGGAGTTTTGCAAGCAGTGAAGGGCAGGCTTTGCCTATAGCTTTCTCTCTCCATCTCCTGTGTTCTGAGCAGTCATTAACTGGCAGTGTTCGTAAACTACCTGTGGGTATTTAAAATATTTATTCAATTCTCTTTTTCTCTGGTTAAAAAAGAAAAAACCTTCTTGCAGATACTCTCTGAATCTGCCTACTGCTAAACAAGTCCTTAAAGAATAGCATGTGAGTCACCATTTTCTTGACAATAAAAATTGGTACTTGGCAAGAGTTGTAGGCTTACTTGTATGAGTAGCAATTAAATGAAGTAGCCTACTTGAGTGTGGGCTGTTCTCTTGCCCTAATTTTTGCCCTTCCAGGTACTTCGTTGCAGCCTCACTCCAATCAATTTGAAAGGGGATGGTGTATCAGTCTGCGCTGCAAAGTCTGTGTCAGCTCTCAAGAGGGTAAAATGAATCTATTTGCTGCTGCTTGGCACTGACTGATGTGCAGGATGTGGGGTATCACCTTAAAGCGACAAGTGACGACCCAGCTGTGGGAAGTGGTGTGACATTAGCCTTTCATGGAAACCTAAGATGTGTTGTTGGCAGTCAAAGGTAATCTGTTTTTATTTTGGGTTTCATCTCACTGTAAGTTACAAATGACAAATGCTATCGCATTTTTCCCTATGTCAGATGAAAGCTGCAACATACTTTCCATGGATGTTTCTGTCCATAAGGCACCACATACAATCCTGTTTGTAAAATGTTAGTCTGCCATTGCACTTCAATCTCAACTTGTCAGCTGATCACTGAAATTACTCTTGAGCTTTCTGACCACTGTCTAGTCAGTTGCAATAAATCAGTTACTGAAACTAGGATGGAGTCAGAAGATTACCCTGATATTTAATTTGGATAACATGTTATCCAGCATCAAGTAAAAGGATGCATCAAGTAAAAGGATACAACAAAGAGTATCTCTCTCCACCCCATTTTTCCCTGTGAATTATCCATCAGCTTTAAATCTGTTGTAGCCCTCTGCAGTTCTAATCACATGAGAGTACATCTCTCGTCTAAACTAATAGCATGTTGACATCGCGTGTCATTTCATATAGACGCTCGCTTTGTCTTTATTTTTCATGAAGCATCTGGGAATAAAACTTAGAAGGTTCTAGTGTATCTCGTGTCATAAATCAAACATTTTGCTGGAGGATAAAGGAGCACTTTAAAAAGTGACACACAAAATTCAGCGAGTCCCAAGGCTGAGTAGCAATCCCACCTTAGAAGGTGAACTGCAATTCATTAGTTATCATAGTCTTTGGGGCGGCGGCGGCGGGGGGGGGAATGAAGAGGTTCTTCATTTCACCAGTGCATGAAGTAATTGCGAACTGATCAGAGAGGGAAACATGCAGCAAGCATTAAACTGTGCAGCAGACAGAAGCAAAACAAGTAATGGAAAGGGTTTTTATAAGTTTTGTTGGAGACCTCTGTGCTCAGTATTGAGTATTCTTGGAAGGAGTTAATTAGCTAACCTGTATATATTTACCTGAATGTATTGTTAGTCTAGAAGTATAAAAATGCATCTGTTAAGCTTTTCTGTATGAAACCGCTCTGTAAAGCTGTGAACTCTGATCTGCATTGCACTGGCAAACTATGACTAAGTGTCTGGAGATAACACAGAGAGTAACTGTCCTTGCAGAGAGGAACTGTTGCCTAGGTCAGAGATAGGGTGGCCTTGCTGGAGTGCGCATGAACCAACTCAGGACTAAATGTCCTTTTGCCTTATATGTCCTTTTGCCTTATATGTACAACAGGACATGTACAACAGGAAATGTTCCTTAAATGGACAAGGATGTACAAGAGGCAGAGCCAGAGAACTGTCTATAAGAACTGTCTGAAAATTGACTTTTTTTTTTACTTGCTTAGCTGTCTGAACACAGCAGGTACCTCTGCATGCAGGAAATAAATCTTTCTCTCTCTGAAGCCAGTAGCCTCAGGTGTCTTTCTGCTCCCATGTTTTCTCACCGGGCGCAACCATGGGAACCCGTGGGGGCAAATAAGGCTTCATTCTGACTTGCTATTGCATTGGGTTGCTAGTGATTAAAATATTGTTGCAACAAGTTGCACCACACCAAGGGATGGGTGGGCGCCAGCCAGCATGAAAGCACGTGGGCCTCTAAGAAGGAGCTGCCTGTATATGTAGCTAAGAATGGGGAACCTTTTTCAATCTGAGAGCTGCATTCCTTTCTGGACAACCTTCTGGGGACGGCATGCTAGTTGTGGGCAGGGCCCGAGGCAAAAGTGACTGGAGCAACAGAAGTAACTTCTATATTTGTTCAGTAGGTTAGTTTCCACACACACTCACCCCCCATCTCTATCTTCCATTTGGGGGAGAGTGCAATTATAATTATTGGTCAATGGCCATGCCCCCCACCCATGTGTTCAGCCGAAGGTGTGCATGCATGGACTGACCTGTCTCTGGCTATGGCTGGTAACTAGAATCTGAATAAATTCCAAGCACCATGTTGAGAAAGGTTATTGCAAAACTGTTTCCATTCAAAACAAGCACTCTTCTACCCTTTCTAGGATTCTTTTATTTTAATAAACATTGGTCCAGACAAGGTATCGTTTCAATACAATTTTAAATGTGGCATCCTATTCAATGGTAGAACTAGTTTTAAAGTCTGTTGTTATAGATTTCCTTTAAGCAATTCATTATGGCACACAGAATTTCACAAGTGTGCAATTTCCTTTTGCTTTCCTAAGATTTTCCATTAGCTATATACTCCTTAACCATTTTAAATTAGCTTCTCAATGGTCTTCTCCCTCCCCTTTTTCCACGACTACTTTTATGCAGGGAATGATATTTAGAGAGCCTATGCTTGAATGATCCTTTCCCAATATAGCTGTTTCCTGTTTTGATTGAGCATCCTATCACAGCTGATAGAGTCAATAGCAGATTTAAGTAGAGTCAAGCTACACATCACATTAAATGATGTGTAGTGTGCAGCACTATCAGTGTACTTAAAAAAGAAAGAATTCTGAGAAGGGGCAGGTTCATAGGGATTCTAATGCATGGAGAAGGGTGTTGAAAATATATATTTAAAAATACAAAACATACAGGCTTGATTAGAAAAGTAGACTTGCAAAGACTTGCAAATGTCTTTAAACCTTGGAAAGAGTCAGTGACATGATATCTAAGTAAGGAAAATTCAGAATATCAAGATAAAGTTCAGGATGACATTACCCCCCCCCCCGCAAAGGAAAGTGAACAGATGTTAATCTATGCTCTTCTGGTGAGGAATTAATGAAAGAAATGAAGGGAGACTGGTTATCATACAATGTATCTCTAGCAATGTCTCCTCTAACTACTCTGCAATGTTGTCTTACTTTGTCTACATGCACAACCTTCCAAACATTATCATACCAGTTTTGCACAGTTTAAAATGGATCTCTTCTCCATAAGAATGTGATCTGCATCTGGGCTGCTCCCAGGAAATGGATTATTACTGGCTTCAATAAAGTATATTGATTTGCTCCTTGAAATAATGGTAGTGTCAGGGACAGGTGCCAGGGGCAGGTCAGTAATAACTTACACAGTGCCAGTGAAATTAACCCTTTATTCAAAGAAGCAAACAGCCCAGGAGGCAAAGCCTAGTGATCACAGCAACTCTTCCTGGTAGATCTTTCCCCAATGAGGCAGTTGTGAGGACCTTCCCATAGTTGCCTAAGCCTCTTCCTCACCCGGGTTTTTCACAAGCAATTTGAGACTCCATTGATACGTCTGTCTCTGCTCCATCTTCTTTATACCTCTTCTGGTCATGGGAAACCAGAAGGGAAGTGAGCTGGTCCTAGTTGTCAGGGGAGACCCCGTGACTTCTTTTGCTTCTGATTATGGACTGCTCCTTGCCACAGCCTCTTCCTGCTCACTAAACCCTGTTGCCTCTTCCACCTCCTCCTCCCAGTCTGCTCCCTCTTCGCCGTCTGACCACACATCGTCGTCCCACCACCAATCCTCTGGCTCTGGGCCCTTTCCCCTTGGGGGTTCCCCAGCTGGTGCCTCCCACCAGTCCTGTGCATCAAGCCAATCCATGGCAGATAGCAAGGCCAAAACATAAGTCTTTAACCATTGTAATATTTAGAGTTCTAGAAATCATGTGGAACACATTGTCCCCAAAAATGCTTTTAGCCTGACATATGGAGGCATATAGCAATTATCTCTTCTAAAGGGAAGAGAGTAGCTAATTTAACCCCTTTACTGCTCTAGTGAAGATATTGTGAATGGGAAAGTGAAAATATAAAAGCATGGATGACTTAATGAGGTTTGCAGTGAACAGATGCAAAAATTACTATACAAATCAATGGTAAAATAAGGCATGAATTTTCCAGCATCCAATCAGGATGCTATTTTTCCTGTGGTCTTTTTTGTGTGTGTGGTGGTTATGACACTAACACAGACCTTCCAACTGTCCCTGCGCACAGAAGCTCATACCAAGAACAAACTTAGTTGGTCTCTAAGGTGCTACTGGAAGGAATTTTTTTATTTTTTATTTTTCCTTAGGATGTCCCTATTTTCATCAGAGAAATGTTAGAGGGTATGGAGTTATGCAACCACCGAGCCAAGGAGATAAGTAACTAGACAACCTTTAGAAGACAACTGAAGGCAGCCTTCTATTGGGAAGTTTTTAGTGTTTTATTATGTTTTTATATGTGTAGGGAGGGGACCCAGGTGGCGCTGTGGGTTAAACCACTGAGCCTAGGGCTTGCTGATCAGAAGGTCGGCAGTTCGAATCCCTGCCACGGGGTGAGCTCCCGTTGCTCGGTCCCAGCTCCTGCCCACCTAGCAGTTCGAAAGCATGTCAAAGTGCAAGTAGATAAATAGGGACCGCTCCAGCGGGAAGGTAAACGGCGTTTCCGTGCGCTGCCCTGGTTCGCCAGAAGCAGCTTTGTCATGCTGGCCACATGACCCGGAAGCTGTCTATGGACAAACGCCGGCTCCCTCGGCCTATAGAGCGAGATGAGCGCCGCAACCCCAGAGTCGGACACGACTGGACCTGATGGTCAGGGGCCCCTTTACCTTTACCTTTACCTATATGTGTAGGAAGCCACACAGAGGGGCTGGGGAAAGCCAGTCAGATGAGTGGTGTATAAATAATAAAATTATTATTATTATTATTGAATAAGATGTCCCTATTTTCATTGGATACATGTTGGAGGGTATGCTAACACACACACACACACACACACACACACACACACACACACACACACAAATATTTCTACCTATTTTGTAATTGCAAGCCTAAATCTGGAAGACATTTCTTTAGTCTGCCTAAATATAAATGGAAAGAGGCATACATGAACTATAAAGCATAACTAGTGTCTGGATTGTGTCCTCTGTGTAGAATTATGAAGGTTGGGAGGGCAAATAGGTATCTCACTGTATATTTATGTAGGTAGTAAACTGGAGACACAATTTCTCCCTCAAAATTAATTTGTAATTTGAATGTAAACCTGAAAGCGAACAAGTAAACACAGAATTCTTTGCGCTGTAATAAGTTGTTAGAGCTGGAATTTGGAGAATTAAAACTAAACAAAGCAAAAGGGAGACTAAGACTGAACATCTGCCTTGCACTTGTTTGCATAGCTTAAAGGTTTGCCTTTGGACAGATGAGCGACAGATTCAGACAGGTGCAAATAATCAGATACATATTAGGAAATGCTCTTGTGGAAGAAAGTGTGCAGCTTTTTTGAACTTGATTAGATCAAAAAAGAAAAGAAAAGAAAAGCGGGTGCTTTTAGTGGTCACACAGATTATATATCCCGAATATATCTTATTTAGTTTATTTCCTATTTTCTTACTTTCTAGGATTCTTTAAGAGAAATAATATGCTTTAAATGTGCTTTAGGCGTGTGTTGTGCATGCAGCTTTGGCTGTTTCTGCTGAAACAGACAAGTGTAGCTAACCCCTCTGAAAATCTCTTTGTGGGAAACATCACAAAAGACAGAAATTGCATGCATTTCCAGTGTTGAGTTTTGGCATGCATTTGGGGTTCTGCAATTTTCTGAGGAGATACTCAAATTTAAATTGCTGTCATAATCCTTGACACATCCAAAGCTATGTGATTCTTCATTATGGCACTACACATTTACATTTCTGAAGTATATTGTATAATTGTCTGAAGGAAACAGAATGGTGCCAAGTGAGCGTTCCTACCTGCCAGACCAAAAGAATGGTGCTTTTGGCTCAGCCAGTGTTGATCAACAGTTCACTTTACGTTTATTGTTAACCTTTAACCTCAGACAAGTGGTCATTTGGGCACCAATAGAGGTGAAAGTGCTGAACCCATCCAAATCTGGGTTGAGGGAACCACACATACAGCTTTGGAAGCCTGATGTGCCCAAGAATAACAATCAGTGAACAGATTTCTGAATCCCAGAGATGATGTGCTTGTGTGGACCCACATATACATTATCCTGCTTGAGCAACTGAGACCATGTGTTGACTTCAAGAAAAATCTGTGCCTGCTGACTCCCAGCCTAGAACAAGCTGGTCTGCATCCATCACTGCCCACAGCATTTGGCTTTTTGTACCTTTTAACAAGCACCATTTCTCCACTGTCTTCTGGAAAGACATACTGAAAATAATGGCATGGTGAAGGCCACAAATAAGTACTATAAATGGCCACAAATAAGTACTATAAATAAATGCACAATGGTAGTAGACCTTAAAGACCAGCCCATAATATAACAGCATAGCATTTAATCCTGAAGTATTTATAAAGCATTCATCCTCATTTGCTTCCACAAATTTTTGCAGGGAATGGGTATCAGATGACATTGGATATTTACTGAATATTCATTCTGACTGTCTGTGGGGAGATTATGCAGCATTGCATGTGTTATCCCATCCTTTGCAGGTATTTTCCCATCACTTTGCTTATATAGCAACATAGGAAGTTGTCTTATACTGAGTCAGAACTTTGGTCCAGCTAGCTTAGTATTGTCTACACTGACTGGCAGCAGGTCTCGAGGGTTTCAGGCAGCGGTCTGTCTCAACGCCACCTGGAGATGCTAGTGGGGATTGAACCCAAGACCTTTTGCATACAAGGCAGATGCTCTACCACGGAGCTATATCCCTTCCCCAAATTTCTTATTACAAAAAGGCTGGGCTTTGGGGGAGGGGAGGAGTGGGTTTGCAGCACAACACTTTCAGATCAACTTTAATTGCGCAACCTGAATTTGCAGGCTTGCGATTGAATCCTACCTGAAAATAGTCTAGAAGCCCCCTTGAGTTTACAACACGAATGCAATGGGACACTTGCTCTATCCCTGCACCAAGCAGCTTTAGGCAGGAGCTACATGAAAGGTCTGTTCTGGGACAGATATGGAGGGGAAAGAAAGCAGGATTCACAATTGTTCCAAACACAGAATAGACGATCCCTTTCTTATAGCACAGACACAGCCCATTTACCTGAACAGTATGCTGGTGTTGTTCAAACCTCTCTTTCTGCCCCAGCACTGCAGAGATACTGAAAAACAGAATCAGACTGCCAGAGTAAATTCAAATGATCATTAACATGACAGGGCTTCCATCTTTTCACATGATAAGCTGCAGTGCTTGAGAATTCTTATAAGCTCACCCTCTAATTCATAAGGCGAGGTTGAGATATAATGGGAAAGAATGATCGGTGATAGCACAGTCAGACATAGAAGCTGCCACATATCATGCAATAGCTGCAGCAACAGATCACACAGAAAACTCTCAGCACTTTGGCCGATCACATGAATCAGCTCTTACTTCTGGTGGCTTTCACTGATTTTCAGTGTGGGTCATAAAAATAATATAGGATTGCAGCAAATGCTAGTAGTATAATTCATGAAATCAGAGCATGCTTTGGCTTTGCTCCCAGATCGGGCCTCACGGAGAAGCTCATTTGGCAGGGGAGAAAGATTGAATGGAGGCTCTGTTTGTTAACTTCCAGCTGGTGTGCTGCAGGATTGCGCCTGAGATTGCAATCTTCCAAACACTCTGGAGCGATCACATAGATTATGGCAGGGCTGCATTAGAACGAGGCATTTGCAGCTGCAGCTTGAGTCTTCTAGGTTTGGGTCCCAGCAGGGTTATAAATACTTACTGCAAATCTTTCATTTTGCTCAATTGACATTTTTTTAAAAAAAATGTAAGTTCTCCTTCTGTGCACCTGGAGATATCTATAATATACAACCACTTAGCCTTTCATTTCTCCATTGATGCATTTTTAGGAAAAGTGTGAGCTACGCAATATTCAGTCATTGTTTAGGTAATTTATATACTGCTTTGTATTTCCAAGAAAATTTCCAAAGGCGTTACAACATCCTAAAAAATATCACTAAAACATGATATAAAAGGTCTATTAATGCACCCACCCATTTTAGAGCAGCACAGATAACAACCAGATAAGCTATTCTCTTAACTATTAAGCACCTGATGTTTAATATAGGAACAAGTACTGAAATCCTGTGATTTTTTTTTTTAAACCATTTTAGAAGAAGAGATATCTTAGCTGAGGCCCATCAGTCATGTTGTGCAATCCTAAACATATTTACTTGGAAGTAAGGCATATTGTGTTCTATGGGATTCATTTCCATGTGCAGAGAGTTGCAGTCTTAATGGTTAACTCTCATTAGCCTCTCCTCACCCAACAATTTCAACGCAGCCAATGAACCATCATGTTCCTCTTTGCCGGCTAATCTAGACTAAGATGAATTCATGTAAATCAGGCTTGTGAATATGTGGACCTCCAGCTGTTGTTGGACTACAATTCCCATCATCTCTGACCACTGGTCCTGTTATCTAGGGATGGTGGGAGTTGTAGTCCCAAAACAGCTGGAGGGCAGAGTCTGGGGATGCCTGGACTACATCATCTCTAACCCTTGAGCATGCTGGTTGGGGATGATTGGAATTGTAGCCCAGCAATATCTGGAGAACTAACATGAGTTTGGCCAAACTGCGAGAGGCAGTGAAGGACAGGCGTGCCTGGCGTGCTCTGGTCCATGGGGTCACGAAGAGTCGGACACGACTGAACAACTGAACAACAACAATATCTGGAGAACCATAGGTTCCCCATCACTAGTGTAAATGTTCCTCTGAACAGACTTTTTCAAAAGCAATAACAGTTTCTCACCTTCTGCCTCATTCTACCCTCAAACCTTTGGGTTGCATTTCCTACTCCACATCCCATGCTCACTCAGTCACCACATATAACTGATAGTTATGTCTTAAAATAGTGAAGCTAATTCAATTCCCCAAACTGTATAGTGCACAGCACTTAGCCGAGATGTGCTTACTCAGGAAATCAGCTTAATCAGGATGCCTCCTGGGGAACTGATCTAAGACAAATGATACTTAATGACAATGACTGGTGATTTATAGGGATAGTAATTCTGCTTAACTGCAGTTCTTTCTTGTGATTTAGTGGTGCTTCAGTTTTTGCGTTCCCCAATCTCATTCCTGATGATTGCTTTCATTCTAACAAGTGCTGTTAGTGCCATTTTATTTGTGGCCCCATTGTTAAAAAAATAAATGTTTCTGTTCCGTGCTTGATAGAAAATGTGTAACAGTCCAATAGATGAAAGTGGAAGATGAAACAGACATTGCTTCTAATGCTCAAAAGTCTGACCTCACCATGCCTCCTAACTACACTGCAGAGGAGAGCAACTCTCCATCTCCGCTGCCCCTTCATGTGGACGTCTACCTAATGAAGACAATTCATTTGTCTTTTTAGTCAGACCACCAAAATTATAGTTTGGACATTAAAGCCTTCTTCAGGTGTTCAGTGTGAACACATGGAAAGTCAAGTACAAACACTTGGGTGAACTTTGACCCCCAAATGATGCTTGTATGTGCTGAGTGTTAGCATTTCACCCCTCCCTTTGTGAGAATTGTATGACTTGTTGTCTGAGAGAAGGGGGAGGGAACTGAGTCTTTGATCTCCCTATTTAACTTCTCTGTGCTATGTCTTGTCAGTCAGGTCAGACAGACTATGTTATTCCATCTCTCTGCTGTAGATAAGATGTGTGGAAGGAACTTAGCCACACAGGCTGTATAATCTGTATATATTGTAGTTTGTAGAAATAAAGAAGAACTGTTTCAAGTTAACGTAGCCACAGCATTTATTAGACCTCTGGAGTTAGTACAGGTGCTCATAACACACAGTTGTGAGTCCAGTTATCCGGATTGAGCTGAAGGTGTTCCAGTCTGCTAGCCTGGCCCAGTCGGGGCACAAAGAGGGGCACAAGACGTGGATAGATCCTGGCTTAAATCCACACTGAGTACACTCCTTAGCCAATAGGGATGGTTAATTTCAGTTTCCTCGGTTTCTTGTTTTTCCCTTATGATATCCAGCTGTCCACATGTGCACAACATTTTGCAATTTTTTTGAATGGCGTCATGAAAATTAGTCAGCATCTTAATGTATTTTTCTCCTAATTTGTACTCATTTTTGCCAAATAGGCACATATTTTTTTGTCAAACAATTTCCCCTAAAATAATGCATTTTTATGTTATCTTCACTAATATATGCTTTTTAAGGGGCATTTTACTGCAATATATGGATTTTTGTATACATTACGTGGCTGGAGAACTGCATCACAATTTTTGGAGAAATATGAATTTCAAAGGATGGCTACAAAGGAACCTAACTATGTTCCTATGAGTATGATGATTGCTTACAGAATCATTGAGGGACTGGGGCTTACCCCAAACATTCCTGCTTGCCCTGTTCTTTCCAACTGAATTCCAGAAGATGACTTAAGGCTATGTAACCAAACATTGAGGAGTAAAATTTGCCATTCAGCATCATGTGTGAATATGTGGTCCAACAATCCAAAAGGACAGGCAATCCATGTTCCCAATTGAGATTGAATTAAAATGAGGAAACTTTTATTCCCTAGTAAGTTTCACCATTCTTTTGTTTAGCTTGTCAAATTGAGCCACTTTAGAACCTTCTCTCAGGCAGAACTGGAAAACGGAAAATTTAAGATACTTTCCCAATAACCTGTATGACTTTGTATTGTATTTTTTCCTGTCATTTTTTTATTCATTCTGATTACAAAACTGAAATAAAACATTTATATACATATACATAAGGAATAGCTAGATGGCAAAAGCACAATGGGATTACGAGCTAACAAGGGAACTGATCCAGTTTGAATGCGTATAGGATTGTATAACAATACAATCCTATAAATGTCTACTCAGAAGTAAACCCCACTGAGTTCAGTGGGACACACAGAAAGTATAGGATGATTTGTAGCCTGATCAAGACTTTTACAGCACAGTCCTATACATACTTACTCAGAAGTAAGTTATGTTGAGTTTTAATGGTAGTAATTAAATTGTCAGAGGAAGATTGGAATTATATTTGTAGTACAGACCTGGTGGTCATTCTAATTGTTGTAATTAAAGAATAATTTTGCAAGATAATTTTCTTTTCAGTGGTATTATATGTCTTTGAGATTTAAGAACATGCATAGTACTGCTAATTGCAGAGGTTGCAGATGCCAGATACACAAGTGGTGGGAATGTAAAATTACTATATAATCACTTACATAATTTTAGGCACTGGGTGCATTTTAAATGAAGGAAGGGATAAAGATTATTCAATAGCCATGTGTGTATGTGTGTGTGTGTGTGTGTGTGTGTAGAGTTATGCTGCTCACAGGTATGGAGTATCATCAGCTGTTGTTTTGTTGCCCATGGAAGCCATTTTGGAAGCCATTTTGTGCTGGTACCCATGACACTAATATCAAGATATGAATACTGGTACTTCATTAGTACCATATATCAGGACATTCCTCTAAAGGACACGGGATGTAAAGGGGGAAAAAACCTGCAAATTAATGGGAAATCTATTAATTGCTGTCAAAATTCAAACTCATGGCAAATAACTGCAAAACACAGTAATAAACCATCCTTAGAGAAATGGATTTGGAAAGTCTGGTAGTATATGTTGACATGCAATATGACACTGCATTTGCACTTGATAAAATAAACAGCCTCTTTAGATGCTTAGTGGCAATGAATCATGGCTTTATGGAATAGGAAAAAAGAAATGGTCATTCATTGCTGGGGAAAACTTCATTGCTGGAAAGAATGGGGAGAACATAGCACTATGATAGACACAGGGGAATGTATTTTTATTTGTATTAGATTTTTGAAGTACTGTATGCATTTCTTTGTAGCAATATTTACATTTGCATTTTTCTTACACCTCTTAATGTACCTTTTATAACATTATAATAAAATTATATAAAGAGGGGAAAGTGGATAGTGGAGGCTACAGAAAAGACAACATCAGTGATAATAATGGGAAGAAAAGCGGTGGATGTAGATTTAGTCAGACTAGACATAATGAAATCCCATTGGTTTTCAGGGTCTACTCTAAGCATGGCTAAATCTGGATCTGACCACAGGAATTCAGTAATAGACAAACATAAAGAGAATTATATAAACTATACTAACAGAATGATCACCAAATCTTTATTCCTAGAATACAGTAGAGCAGAGTAGAGTTATTTAGGCCATGTGTTATCCTTTAATTTACACAGAATCAGCCTGTCATCCAATTGATGCTGTTTAGAAGAAGAAGAAAGCCTTATGTTAGCTGTGGCTGTGTATTTTGACTCTGAGCCAGCAGCAAAGTTTTATAACTAAGTTAAGTGCCCCAGAGAGATGATGTTTCTAATGGAAACACTGGCAGACCCCAACTATGGCAGTAGGAACAGGCGCCATTATTATAAACGAGAGACATGATACAGCCCCACAAGGTAATTAATGGCAAGAGCTAAATAAAATATAGACGCAACATCCCACTGAGAGCATGACTCAATGGAGCAAAATTGTAATAAAACACAAGGAACGTCTGTTTAGGAAAGAGCTGTGTGAAATGGCTGGGACAATAAATCACAGACTCATACTATAGCTTGCAGAAGTTACTGCTTATTCTCTGAAAATTATGCTGTTTCAATGTGCAAACCATTTTTGGCAATGTGAAAGCACTTGGTAAAATGGAGCAGGCTATGATGAACTACAGAGAGCAGATAGCCAAAGTAATGCTTGATATGCTCTGAGGCATCCTTGACTAGTTCTTGGTTTGCAAAACATGCTTTCTTCTTACCCAGAATACAAAATGATCAACAGTGTCTTCGTACTGGCATGTCCTTTTGAGGATTGCCATGGGATCGGGGAGGGGGCTTCTTGGAAATATGGGGGTATGGGAGGGCTGCTCCTTCGCCACTCCAGATGACACCACTGGATGGGAGGGTGGGTGTCCCATTGTGATGTCTAGTAAAATATGGGCATGTTTAGGGAGCATGTACAATATAGGGCTGCATTCAGGTGTGGGTGGGGTTTATTGTGCTATTTTTCCTGACTATCAGGCTAGTGCTTCTGTATTGATTTGCGCGTCAAGGCCCTGATGCGCCCCCCAATAAATAAAAACACATTGACACGGAATTTTAGTTTAAGGTTAATGAGCAAAATTTAGGCCACAACTTTATTGATTACAGAAATGTGACTGGTATTGGCTTAGGCACTGGCAAATATATATCTGACTCCTGCCCACCTTGCAGGGAGTCTGGAAGGGTAAATCACCAAAAGAGGGAGCTCCATCAATGGCAACCAACTGAAGCTCACTCCGGGGTTCCTGTTGGGTCCTGACATGGTCCTAGCCCCTCAAGCGGATTTCAGATGAGATCCAGACCCATGGATTCCTTTAACGGAATACCCTTATTTTTGGAGGGGCAGGTGATGGCCACACCTCCCCCCCCACCTCACTAAGCCAATGCCTAACCTCCAAACCTTACAAAGTTGTGACGATTGCTAAGAGGTAGGGAAAAACCAAATGGCCAGTGCCAATCTGCCAATTGGAAAAAAATTCCTACCTGGCCCCTGTTCCAAAACAGGCGACCAACTGAAGTCCAGAGCAAGACCAAAGCAGACACCTAAACCACTAGGGGGGCAGGCGCGTGTTCAGTGGCACAAAGCCAGGTAAGGCCCCAGTGCTACGCCACCACCTTTTAAAGGGCCCCCCCGATCACGCCACCGCTCCCTGATTGGACAACAGGCCGTGGAGTGACTGTGGGGACACCACGTGGCTCAGGCTCATTCCCCACCCCTCCCATGGATGGGGGAGGGAGCACCTTGGGCCTGCGCACAACACGGACCCTCAATTAAGAGGACCTGATTTCCAGTGTTCTTTTACACTACTGTAATTGTTTCAATGTGGAACATTGGCTTTTTCATCAGGATTCCACCATGTCACACTGAAGGTAATTCACACCTGTGAGTATGGTACAACACAACAACTGTGCTGCTTCCACACTGTAGCGGGAGGGAAATTTGCCACCCCCAGCTTCCCCTTGGAAGAAGACTCAGTTGATTTCTCCCTGGGGAGGCTAGGGTGGCCCATCTCAGAGCTGGGCCAATCAAGAGCAAAGGAGCAGTAGCTTTATGAGGCTTGCTCTTCCTTAAACACTTCAGTCTTCTCTTTAGAGTGCCTCCCTCCCTCCATATTTATTATGGACTTTGCTAGTTGTCCATTTGGGAGCACACTAGAAAATTTTGCGGGAGCTCCTGGCTGGCCTTGGGATTTTTGGAGTGACATTGAGGTGTGTGTGTGTGTGTATATATATATATATATATATATATGTTAATTTTTGAAAATACAGCTGTAGAAAGTCAGTAGGATGTACTGTTGAATAAAAAGAGAAGAAAAACCCATAACTGAGTTTTGATTGGTTTAATTGGCTGTTATTCTGGGCAGGAAAGACAAGAGTTTGTGGGTAAGTAACTGAGTCAGTATTGGGTTAAGGGCACTCTTCAGTCACCTTATGTTGCCTTGTGTGGGGTCATTGGGGATGCCCTTTATGCTTGGCATGCATATTGGGGTGAAAGCTGAGCCAGTGGGGCCACTGTGCCCTTGCCAAATTCACACACCCAGGGTTCACATAGCAAGCAGGAAGTATTCACTCCAATCCTGTGTTCCAAGGCAGCAGGCATCACCTGTAAACATACTTAGGAGTGGGGAGAGACCTGGCACTTCCCACCTTAGGGAACTTTGCTGCCTTGGCTATATTGTGTATGTTGGTTTGCAGATCCACGAAAAATCACATTGAAGATATATAATCTTTTTTCACCACAGAACTGACTGCTGAGTCATCTTTTTGGGTGTGTTGGCAAAATTTTGGGCTATATTTGTTTACTGAGAACAAAAGAAACACCCAGTGTTTTTGAGTCCTTAAGTTCCTGCAGTGATGAGGCCTAGGGAAATAAGTAACAGTAAAGAAAGATGTTGAAAGTCAAGCAAGATTGCATTTTTTTTAACTCCTCAAAAGCATAAACATAGCATAATCTTTGATGGATCTGTTCTTTTAATTATATCATTCCTATGCAGTGGGTTATTGTGGTAGCAATATTATGAGCCATAACTTATGACTGTAAAATATTATTAATGGATGTCCAGGTATCCTGATTGCAAATGTACACTTTCCAAACAGAGTTGTGCTTTATTATAATTTCATCAACATAGAACCATTTCTAGGTGAGTTTCCAATATATCATCTTAACACAGCTATTGGAAGTGATCATTATTGCAATATTTCTCATTGCTTTCTAAGGTAATTAGCTGTGTCATCTCAAAGGCTCCTTCAATCATAAGCTTGGAAGAAATGTATGGCCTACCTATTTTGTAATCCTTGTTGCCATAGTGGAATATTCCACGGTATACTTGGCAGGGTTTTCTGAAAAGCATGTACTGATTCATGTACTGTTTAGAAAGCGTAAATTAGGTAGGTCTAGCTTTAAACGAATTGAGTTTCTTCCTCATCCCCACCACCCCTACTCTGTGGGCTCCTAGTCTAGAAGATTTATTTGTTGAGCATTCATCCTGATTTGTTTGCACAAAGCTTAAGAAAAGGTTAGACTATGTCCTGTGTTCAGAGAGTATTTGTTCTGATTAGTTTGCGTGGCACTTTTACGAAAATTCTGCTGCATTCACCATGATTTGCCTGTGGTGTGTTCACACATCTTCCCATTAATCATTTGTAAATTCCATACTTTGCAATGCACTTCCCCATCACTTTCCTAACTACAAAAGGCTGTTTCTTTATTTAAAAGTAGTGACAGGGTACTTTAATTGTGTAAGCCTAAACTTCATGGGAATCGGGTGGCATTGTGGTGTAAACCACTGAGCCTTGGGCTTGCCGATTTGAAGGTCGGCGGTTCGAATCTCCATGACAGGGTGAGCTCCCATTGCTTGGTCCCAGCTCCTGCCAACCTAGCAGTTTGAAAGCATGTCAAAGTGCAAGTAGATAAATAGGTACCGCTGTGGCGGGAAGATATAACGGCGTTTCCGTGTGCTGTTCTGGTTTTGCCAGAAGTGGCTTAGTCATGCTGGCCACATGACCCAGAAGCTGTCTGCAGACAAACGTAGACTCCCTCAGCAAATAAAGCGAGATGAGTGCCACAACCCCTGAGTCGTTTGCGACTGGACTTAACTGTCAGGAGAAGTGGGTGGGTAGAAAACATGTCAGCTAGTGCAGTTAGATAAGGTGCTAATCTCTTTTGCTTACAAAGATTCAGAGTTCAATTCCTTTGATAATGTTGCATGACAACAACAATGAGAAACAATAACAATTATTAGACTATTAATAATGGCAATGTAATTGTGTTGAGCTCACTGAGTTCATAGGCAGTCAATAATTTAGCCATTAACATTATTCACAGGACTTAAATCTATGGTAGGTAACCCTATCAGGCAGAATCTGATATTGTACCATTTATAGATCTGATACATAGTAGCTGACATGGATTAGAAAGGCTTTTTTCCCATTGACGTTCCATTTATGAAGAATGTCTTAATTTTCTTAATGGTTTCATTTTCCCATTACTGTCTGCCTTCTGAATGTGATTCTCCTGGCATTAAACTGGAGTCTAGGGGCCCACAATACAGCCATGCCAACTGAATAGATGCACAGATCAATAATATGACTGGCAAATCAATACATGGAAAGGCGACATTGTCCTAATCCCATGGAACAAAAGAAAACAAAAGCCTTGTGATCTACAGCCAGCGAACAAATTCATTTAAGAAAGGGATTAACTAGCTTGATAGTGAACCTAATGGTTTGTGGTTCAATTTATACTAGAAACTCACAAAAAGAAAGTAATTCCAATACTAATGAAAACTGGATGAAATCCAGATAATTTAAAGCCGAGCAATAAACAGAGGGAAATAATATCAATGGAGATTGCTCCTCCTTCTATGCCAGCGGTATTCAGTGTTCAGTAAATCACGATCAACACCAAAGACTCCACCATCAGTCTTTATTGAACAAAAGCACCTATTCCATTTTCTTTGATGGATCACATCACTAAGTTCTGTCATACTACATTGCTTTATGGACAGGCATTTGGTATGTCCTTCTCTTGCACCACAAGGCTAGAAAGTTGATTCTGTTAAATAGCATTTTTAATCTTATCAAAGAGCTCTTTGGAAAACAAAATGCCTCTATTATTTCAGTACACAAAGCAGTTGCTTTGAGCATAGTGAAAACAAGTTGTTTCAGGTTCTGCTCTGTTTAATGTGTATATTTCCCTCCCAGATTTCAGATTAAATACATAATGGATTGTTGACCACAGGGCATACAGGAGGACCCCAAGATCAGCACGGCAAGTTTCAGCAGCTGCCTGACACACTGTGGACATTTCTGTGACAGACACTTCAACAGCAGCATATTGGACAAGGCAGAAGAGGGACAGTGTTGGCAGAGGCAAGGAGGAGGAGCCACCACAATAGAAGGCAACTGCACAAACTGCCATTGAGTGCAGGAAGGAAGGGATGTTGTTGCTGGCGCTGGTAGTGATGATGACCAGCCATTGCTACTGCATGTATCACACCCATAAAGAGGATTGGGAGCCAAGATGGCCCTTGAGGGAAGGCACAAAAATTGGTCAAGGCAGGAAGACAACCCATTGCCACCCTGGTGGCAAAAGATCCACAGACACCTGACCTTGACCCTACAGCTCATTACACATCAAGCAGCATCCATCTGTCAGGGTGGTGGATCCAGATTGGGGGGGGGGGCCTCAAAGCGCAAGCCAATTTCCCATGATGTCAGACTCAGAAAACTTTGGATTGAGGGCTGCTAACAAACCAAGATCAGAGGGTGCTCATCATGAGGCAAACCATGGTTTTCAGAAATTGTCTGTTACATCCGAACTAAGCCAAAGTGTTGTAGTGTCAGTCTCTCTCTCCCCCCCCCCTCTCTCTCTCAGATAAACATTCCAGAAATCAGAAGCACCAGCGCTGGGTATAATCCTGAAATTCTCCCACATGCTCATCTGAAAAGGCTAAGACTTTTGGATATGGTGAAACCTCAGGCCTTTGTTCTTGAAAACTCCATTTCAAAGCAATATATTTTTCATTTTCCCCAAGCTTCTTTTTATTTTTGGCCATGATGATAATGTATACCAATGAAGTAGGTGCTTAACATTTGAAAAGTATTTCAACAGCACCATTAATAAATGTTTACCCAGACACCATCCTTGTTTTCTTCTGGTAGAAAATGGGCTTGTATCTTCTGAAAGGTGCCTGTTTTTCAGCTCATACTTCAGATATTTTGTGTGTGTGTGTGTGTGTGTGTGTGTTAAGCCTCTTCATTCATATTCTCTCTCTCTCTCTCTCTTCCTCCAAGTTTCCTTTCCATTCTGTCAAATCAGTGTAGTAAAATTAAAGAGCTATGTTTACTTAGAAAATTTATTTATGAAGGGTAAATCCTTTCCTTCAATTTAATATTTGCTTCCCTACTTCAGTTCTGTATAACCCTACTGTGACACGAGGCTTTATCCGGGTTTCACATCTTACACTAAATTCTCTAAGATAATTTTTTTCTCTCTCTTTAAAAAATTCACAGTCTCTTCGCAGAGCAGTAAGATCACTCGCTGCTTTGTTTTATCCATTTCAGTAATATAAAATCTTAATTACAAATCTAACCTTGATTATATAACATCTAGTGTGCTTTTAGTAGAGGAAATTAACTAGCATTTGTGAAGCAAACCTAAAATATTATATAATATAGGCAAACCTTCATAAACGTCATGGACATCAAAGTTGAAGTTAACTGCCTCTGTTAAAGAAGACAAAGTTCAATTTCTTTTGATAGATTACACTGCTAATCTGAGTTGAAGGTCAATGTGTTATGAATTGGCCTAGGTACAGCCCCACTTCTCTGAGTATGAAAGATTTCTTTCTTGGCACTGAACCTGCCTTTGGCACATGGGACACTATGGATAATTATGTGTCTGCAGAAATGTTAATGCTTTAATGTGCTGCAACAGAAGTGTGAACTCAAAGAGGGAAATGAGTAAAGTGTCAAGAACAGCAGTACTCTTTGTAAAAATATTTCATTTTTTAAACAGAAAATAATAAAAAATACTTTTCAAAAAATAAAATACAATATTTCGTTCAGTGTTTTTCACTTGTCTTCCATCTATATTATGGTCACACATCCACATACCATACATTTAAAGCACATTTAACACACATGACATCTCCCAAAGAATCCTGAGAACTGTAGTTTATGTATCACAGAGTTGTCATTCTCAAAATCCTTAACAAATTAGTTCTAATGATACTTTGATGAAAATTGTATACTTTAATTGTTTGGTGTGGATGCCTTTTGTGTTTTCATTTTTTTTCCTATCTAGCCTATAATGGAGGGTGCTGAGATGAATACTGTCCTTCATGCATATACCAAGTGCATCAGTGGCAAATCAGGTCCATGCCTGCTGGTCCCAATGTTTGTTTGTTCAGCACAGTTGCAAAAAGGGGGACATGCGACACCTGAACAGCTGTATGCATATTGGCACACCACCCTGTGGGCATTCCCAAAGTCTTGATGAATCTACACATTGTGTAGGATAACCGTCTCATATAACCAACATACTTACAGCTAATTAATGCAGGAAGGGGTTAAAACCATAGAGTGAGCTTTCCTGCCAGGCTTCGCTATGCCACTTCCCCTTACCTTGGGAGAAAAGCAAGCCTCCCTGCCTAGTCCATAGCTGTCAACCTTCCCTTTTTTTGCAGGAAATTCCCCTATCAGTACTATAGTCTATAGTATAGTACTGATAGGGGAATATCCCACAAGGGAAGGTTGACAGCTATGGCCTAGTCTACCTGTGAATTCAGTTCCTCCAGCTCAGCCACATGGCATTGCCAACCTCTTTCCTGTTCCTATACCAATAGTTTAGGAATTTTTACTACTTTAGTTTACCAAATGTGTGGTCTACCACAATTTACTGTGCTGTCTATTTCTTGATATTAAATCACTTCTGGGTTTCTCTCATGAGTGTTGGCAGTGTCGGCTGTGAGGAAGAATCCCATTGCCTCTCCATGGCCGCTGTTTCCAGCCTCCTCCCTGGGGCAGCTTGTAGCAGCTGCTGGAGAGCAGGCGAGGAAGAGGAGAGGCTGCCACCATTAAGGCCCAATCCCAAGTGACACATTGGCTATGAGGTGTAGGCAGAGGGCAGGGCTGCCCTGGGCGGAAAGAAAGGGGGAGCAGAGTGGAGCACAGGAAGTGTTGATTTTTTAAAAACAAAATAATGCTTTGCGCATCTGCATCCTTTCTAAAATTTATTTATTGGTGTGTGTTTTTGTATCAAAGAGTAAAAAATAAAATAAAATTGGGATTAAGGGGTTTTCTCAGGACAGTGGAGGGCATGTGTGCTTTGTCTGGTTAGTGTAGTGGTTGTTGAATGCTTGGGAGAGAGGGTAAAAAAATAGGGGATTGAGAAGAGTCAGTTTGAGGGGAGTGAGAAATGTCCCTATTTTCACCTGAGGAATGTTGAAGGGTGTGTGTGCGCGCATCTCTATCCACAATCCATTTTAACCCTCTCTTCTTTGTTTGCCTGCATTATTATTTAATTGGCTTGTCTCTTTTGGTCTGGAAATAACATCTCGTGTGCTTATTTAGTGAAGAGCTTACAATCTTAATGCCATCTCATAATGGAAAATGACATCAATAATGAAACATCGTGTTTATTTCCCTCCACCAGTATAACAATAGCAGAGCAATACATGGTGGATTTCAAGAAGGGCCCCTGAGACAGGCAGGTTTCCATCATCCTTCAATTTGTGTCTTCAGGAGCAGTGAAACAAGGACAGTGTAGATGTATTGGAATAAATCTGTCCAAAATGTCTTAAGAGTCTTTGAGCATCGTTCTAACTATAATGGTTGCTTGTAACTGTCATTTGATTTTCCTTGAGTTATTTGGAATGTCAGAGAGAGTTAAAGAAGGAAACTTTCACGGAAAACAGAATAAATAAAAATAGGACTTTATTTTTCACATGTCTGAGCATGTTAGTGCTTTCTTATATATGATTAGACTATGCTGGGTCCCTAAACATGTCTGAGGAGGAGAAAAACAGGCAAGTGCTTCTTTGCTTTCTGCATTTCTGTGGTCCCTGTTGTGTTGCCTGTAATTTTCAGCAGTACTGCTTTATGGTATTTAAAGGTAATGGCATATTTAAGGCAGGAGTTAATTCTATTATTATTGCCATCATCATCTTGTCTTAAGCATATGAGGTCCGATTCAGGCCATGAGCAACTTTGCAGTTTGCTAGACTTAAGTGTTTGCATCTGCACAGCATAAAGTTTTGCCTTGGGTCCTTCCAGAGAGCCCTGTATTTTCATAAATTATTCCTAGTTAATATACATTGTGATAATAATGATTGTAGTAACTAATGCAGATGAGACCTCTAATGGTAGAGGTATATTTTCTTATGAGGATAATGCTGTAAAGGGCATGATTTATAACAGGTATATAATAATATTTCCTTGAAATTTGGGGTCTTAGGCTGAAATATTTGTTTTTTTAAGATTCATATGAAAGTCACAATAAACACTGAAACCACTAATTGTATGCAGGTATCTAGCCAGCGGCATTTTGCAAGTATAATTACAATGCAGGAATTTATGGCAATAATATCTCACTACACTATCAAAACGTAAAAGTGAAACACAACTAGTAAACAATTTTATGGCGTTTTAACACAGAGCAGACAGCCATATAAATAAGTCAGATGAATCTTAAAACAGACAGTATGTGGAATTTATTGCCATTAGTTTATATTACCTACTAACCAGAGGATATAGCAATACAAAATTATATAAAAGGTGAGCATTGCTTTCAGTTCTTCTGACCGATGCTTCCCCTCCCCTGAAAAAAACAACAACAACCCATGACACTGTTACTCCAATACATGTTTAAAAATGACCTGAAACTGTGCAGGCCTTTGTGATGAAGACCTGCAGGGTGACTAGGCAGCTTTAAAGCAATAATTTGCTTTCACTGAAGTCAGCTGCAGTTAATGTATCTGTCATTCTGAAATGTTGGATGAAATCTAGTGGAAATGTTGGTGGCAAGAACATGAAATGGTCTTGTTGAGACTGAAGATGTCCGAAAGCCGATAAAGGCATAGCCATCCCATTCATCAAACTGACAGTGGGAAACTCAAACACTGGAACAAGTATACAGATGTCGAGTTTGATGATGGTTCATTAGAATTTTTCTTATATTTATTCTGCTTCTTCTGTGAGGGCAGCTGTACCACGTTTCATATTTAATCATTAAGGCTGGTTGCTACACACTCAAGTGCTTCTACATCTCTGAAATTCAAGGACTAGGGTTCATTTTGAATGGGAGAGAACACTGGAGAATTAGGATGTCTTTGTAATGTGTGTTTGTTTACAAAAGTGCAAGCAGAACATACTGGAGACAGATATGCTCCTCAAAGCAGGCAGCACACTCACTGATCCTGCATCACATTCTCAAAGCAACAGTGTGCCCCTTTGCAGTCATCAAAACTATCACCAGTTCATTGATGTTCACAGCTCTCTGTCTCATCTGTGTCTTCCCAGTTTCCTTCTGCATCTGTCTTCTGATCTAACCCCCCCCCCACCATTCTCTGACACCACCCTTCAGTAAATCGTCCATGAAGATAAACATTCAGTTAGAACATTTATTGCAAATTCCCAGTTCCTTCTCTGATGGGCATGATATTTCAGAGGGTGGAAAAACATGAACCATTAAGGATCTGCCATTTGTGAGGCTCTCGATCAGCATTAGTTTCTAAGGTCAAACCAGATGTGATCTAATTGATGTAACTGCACTATTAAAAATGTAGTGCTTAGAACTGGACACATCTCTTTACAAAATGCCACCAAGGGAAGGGGGAATACATAACAGGATAACAAAGCCAGAAGGTAGAGAAAAATATTTCTGCATAAACTGCTTCCCACCTTACATATTGTTGGTTCATGGGAATGAACAAAGATCCTGTGGAGGCTCCCGCTCCCCCTTAAAGAACAGAGGGAAATGATATTTTTGCCAATATCCTCTTTCTCTTTCCAACTGGCTTACTATTCCCCAAGTCTTCCTGAATGGTGAATTTGTAGGGGGCTGCAATATTCTTCAGATGCATCAAAGCAGAGACCTAGTGGAGGAGCTTAAGAAAATAGGAATTCACTCTGCACTTCTGGATTCGGAGAACAAATGTTGAACAAAACAACCAAGACACTTTTTGGGGAGGGCTACAGAGGGAAATAGAAATTGGTAAAAAAAAAAAAAAACAAAAAGAAAAGAAAAGAAGAAGAAAAAACACCTCTCCCTTCCACCAGGAGTGTTCTGTTTCATACACAGGTAGCCTGGATCCAACCCAAGATTTCTAACAAATCAGACCAAATAGCAGCTTTGAGAGATTTTAGCAATGACACAAGGAAAGAGTTAAAGCCCTTTTCCCATACCACAGTCTCCTATGGATCATCCCTTTCTCTATCTACTTTTGTGAAGAAAGAGACAAAGCAACTTCAAGCATTGGATTATGAAACAGAAGAAAACTCATGTCTAATTGGACCCTAAGCAGGCAATAATCAAGCACCAAGATAGCTAAAATTGTAACCCTACCCTCCACTGAAGCCTGATTTTATGTGTAAATGCACGTCCTACTGAAGGTAATACATGGACTCTTAAATGATGCTGCAATGCAGAGCTGCATGCAAATACTAATGTAGGTGAGACAAGGCAATTTGTAAATGCAAGAGAGGTTCCAAGCCACACAAAATGCTTCAATTCCACTGCAGTTATTTATTATCTCTATCAATAGTCAAGTTCACTCACTCATAACTTATGGAACAGTCCTAAGTTTGGGAAGCTGGCATAAAAGACTTGGATCCAAACTCTGTTCAGGAGAGGAAAGCAAAGAGAGAAGAAGCCAGCAACAGGGAGAGCCAGCTCAGCCATCATTACTGTGGGAACGGGTCCCACCTGTTCATGCACAAGAAAAAGTTCCCAAGTGCCCTTATCAGCTGTGTATGAACTCTGAGACTGCTCAGAGATAGCTCATGGGAAGCCACTAGAATTTGTCAGCACAGGAATGCAAACAAATACTCCTATTTATCTGCATTCCTGTTCAGGCAAATTCAAGGACACGGCAGCCCTAGCAATACGTACCACAGCAGCCAATCAGCACACAGCACACACCGTAGGAGTGTGCACCACATGCTCAGCCAATCACACAGCCAAAATTACCCATGGCACAACACACTGTGGACACATAACACACCTGCAGCACACCAACAGCCCACACAACCCAAGCACGCACACAAGCTGCAGCCATATACATGTTGGCTCATATTATGGATCTATGATCTGTATTGTTTTATTGGTACTGTTGCTGCGGGTTTGTCATGGCCTTTGGCTAGAACAACAAACTTATATCGAAGTAAATTGAAATATTAAGAGTGACTTTTATTTCCGATCCAAATTTACCACAGCCCCGTTCAAATTTGACATTCTTGATTTGTTTTTATTACTGTAAATTAGTTGCATCAAGGTGAATCTCAATGCTAGGTTGCAGGAGAAAATCAATATCTTTTATAATGGCTTGTTAACTCTTTATTGCTTTTCCCCCAATGCCTTTAATTTTGGAACCCTGTCCCACTTCCACGATTGATAAGCACACCAAACCTGCAAGCACAGCTTTAATTCATATGTTTCTAATGCTGGGCTATCAAATTTGCTCTTCACCTGCAGAAATTGAGGACTGGAAAACGGATTTTCCTTTTAAGCCCATAGCGGGATTGGTGGAACATATATGCACACTGCCACCTTCACACAAATGTTATCTCCAGACAGAACTGCACCCATCTGTTTAAAGTTGACATAGTATATTTTAGTAAACCCACAGATACACAGTGGGTTTTCTAGTAAGGTACAGAATTGAGAATTACGGGAAAAATTATCAAACAACTGAATAATAGCACAGAGAACGAAATGGGGAATGTAGAAAGCTGACTTATACTGAGTCAGACCATTAGTTCATCTAGTTCACTATTGTCTACACTGACTGACACCAGCTCTCCAAGATTTCAGACAGGGAGTCTCTCCCAGCCCTACCTGTGGATGCCAAGGATTGAACCTGGGACTTTTAAATTATTAAAATAGAAAATGTGATCAATAAATATGGTGACGACAACAACAACAACAACAACAACAACTGATTTTTCTAGGTCACCCAGGATTTAGGCTCAGTTTTGGCACAGAAACTGCTTTGGTTGCTCTGTATGATGACCTCTGTTGAGAGAAAGAC